>NC_086171.1:212499776-212799776 GCF_023053635.1 Elgaria multicarinata webbii | reverse complement strand
GTCAGGCAGGCGCCAATGTTGTATTCTTTTTGGCGCCTCCTGAAAATGTCGTTGTTCCAGGAAGCTTTCCCTGAGTGACTAGCCGCAGTTTTATCTGAACCTTGTTCTTTTAAAAATTTAATTTTTAATGGTGTTTTTATTCTGTTTTTATTCTTTTATTCTATTTGTTCACTGCTCTAAAATCTTTGGATAGGGAGTAGTATATAACTATTGTAATTGTTTGTTGTTTATTCGTTCAGTCGCTTCCGACTCTTCGTGCCTTCATGGACCAGCCCACGCCAGAGTTTTCTGTCGGCTGTCGCCACCCCTAGCTCCCCCAAGGTCAAGTCTGTCTCCTCCAGAATATCATCCCTCCATCTTGCCTTTGGTCGGCCCCTCTTCCTTTTGCCTTCCACTTTCCCTAGCAGTTATTGTAATTAAATAAACTTAGATTCCTTTCTCTCTGTCTCTCTCTTCCTCCATTTAAAAGCACAGAAGTCCTCTATGCATCTGGCCACCTTAGACAACACATTGAATTCCGTGTGCACAAAATCACAGAAAATGAGCACCTGATAGGATTGATAATTCAGTAGATTAGCCCTGATACTGCAGTTTTAAGAGCACCCAGAAGCACAGAAATTTAACGAAGCCTTTCTTAGCCTGGAGATAAAATGGCCTATTACTGTTACTACAGGCCGAGGAGCTGGGCAGGATGAAAAGTTGGCAGTCCTAACTTTCCACTGAAGTGACCATTGTGCCAGGCCTGAGAAGGGACCGTAGCTCAGCACAAAAGCATGTGCAATGCATGTAGAAGGTTCCAGATTGGATCTGCAGCATCCTCCAGATGTGTTGGCCATGCCGGCTGGGATGATGGGGATTGTAGTCCAGGAACATCTGGAGGGCACCAGGTTGGAAAAGGCTGCTCTAGGCATTGGACTCCAAATCCCATCAACCTGAACCAGTACGGCTGGTGAGCAGGGATGATGGGAGACATCTGGGGAGACACAATGAGTTTCATCCCATGTACCTGTTTCCCTCGAATTATCCCCTACAGCACTAAGCTGTTGCCGTTGTTGTTGTTATCTAAATCACACCCCGGGCGGCAGCGCTCCTGACATCCTTTGCATACCAGGAAAGGGGTTTAAAGGACGAAATGTAAAAAAACCATAAAAAAATCAACGGATGACCCAATCCGATTCAAATTTGGTATGCTTAAAGCTCTCCTTAATATCTATTACTGTGCCAATTTTGATGTCTTTATCTTTAAAACGTACGCAGATGTAAGCATTTGTTTAATTTTTCTTTAAACATATGAAATCCTGCTCTTGCGCCCCCAGTGGCCGCTCAGAAAACAACAAATGATTTGCTCGAAAACTAGTACCAAAATACCTCGATTCTTTTCCCTTCATAGCACAATTAAAGCAGGATGCATGGGAGTACTTCGCAGTCAAAGCAGATTTTAAGATGGAAAACTTCGGCGTCCTTTGCACGCAATTCGCAGTGCTTGCACAGTATAACGCCGGTGTGATACAGCTCAACATCTGGGGGACACAAAGATTCTTCATCCCTGCATTAAAGGATCTCCAGAGGGTTGTTGGGCTGAAGGGACCAGCACAGCCCGACTCAATGACCCTGTTCAGACGACATGCTAAGCCATGGTTAGGCCGCTAACCCTTTTGCAGCAAATGGCTAGTGAGTGTGTTTAAACTGTGGTTATGTAGCCACCGTGGTTAGGAGAGGTTGACGCGGCACGCTGAGCCATCATGTTTAGCTCAAAACGCCCAACCACTGTGGCTTAACGTGTTGTCTGAACAGGGTCAGCTGCACGGCGGGTGGAGTGAGGATGAGATCCCAGGACAGCTGCAGTCCCTCAACATCTGAAGCAAAGCGAGTAGTGAAGTGTTTGGAGGGAGAAAAACAATAAATGCATTTCTTTCCCCCCACCCCACCTCCCTCCTCCTTCCTTCTATCCAGAACTCAAGTCTCCCTTGGGTGGGGCAGGAGAGAGAGAGAGAGAGAGAGAGAGAGAGAGAGAGGCCTTGGCAGCCGTGGTGCGGGGACCGAGGGCCGGCACTGCTCCGTGTCATTTTGTACGGCACCCTCTTGTGAAATGCTTCTATTTGCTGCAGTTGCGTCATATTTAAATCGATTTATTTTAAAAAAAGAAAAGTCGGATCAGCGTTTTTTTGTGTTAAAGATTAAACAAGATTTGTGTGTGTGTGTGTGTGTGAGAGAGAGAGAGAGAGAGAGCAGCCTGGAAGTTGACACCCATGGTTGGCTGAAGAACAGCCCAGACTTGTTAGCTTGATAATAATTTAAGGGAAAGGCGAAGAGGAAAAAATAATGAGCAAGGAACCCAAAGAGGCGTTGCTTTGCTGGCCAATAACAAGTTACTGTCTTGTTAACTCTTTCCACAACGGGCCGTTTTTTGACTCCTTGGCTTGTCCGGCCCTCTCTTCCCCTTCCTCTCCAGCGATCTCTCTTTCCCCCACTAGCAGGTCTGATCAGAGGCAGCTGGTAAAGGAGGCGCTTCATAACTCCTCCCATACCATCCTTCTTAGAATCATAGAATCATAGAATAGCAGAGTTGGAAGGGGTCTACAAGGCCATCGAGTCCAACCCCCTGCTCAATGTATTATGATCTTCTTCAAAGGATGCTCTTCTCCAGGTTCTCCATTAAGGGAAGGGTGGTATAATTCTGCAACAGAGAGAACTTAGGAGAGTCAGTGTGGTATGTAGTGGCTAAACTGTTGCACTGGAAGTCAGGAGATCCGGGTTCTAGTCCCCTACTTGGCCATGGAAGTTCACTGGGTGACTTTGGGCCAGTCACAGACTCTCAGCCCAACTTACCTCACAGGGCTGTTGGTGTGAGGATAAAATGAAGAGGAGGAGGATTATGTACCCCGCCTTCGGTCCCTTGGAGGAAAAAAGGCAGGATATAAATGCAATAATAAATAAATACACTTTTTCTGTGTTGGCATCCCATTTGTAGAATGCTTTCCCCATAGAAGTACAACAGGCATGGACACTACAGCATTTTCTGTGCCTGGTCAAAATGGGTGTTTTTTTTGCCAAGACATTTTAAGTTTCGTTATGCAATTAGTCTGTGCAATTATTAGCTGCCTCCGAATTGTTTATTGTATAGTTTGTTTATTGCTGTATCGCATTTCAGTTGATTAGTTTTAGTGAGAGCTTTTCTACCACCCTGCTATCTGTAAGGGTGAAGGGTGGTTTTAAAATGGTATTAATACATACATACATACATACACGCCTGTTTTCCAGGCTGCTGTTAAAAGGCAGAGGAGCATAGCCAGGATAAAAAAGGTGGCCACCCTACCAATTCTACAACAAGGAGCAGTTCACAAGTCCTAGAATCCCAGCCTGTCCTGCTCCGGGGCTTTTAACAGCAGGTGGTGTTTTGCACAGGATGTAGGTAAGGTGATGGAACAAGATTCTCCCTGTTTCTCCAGCTCTCGCTGTCCTAGGACTCTCCAATGCTTGCTCTGAAATGTCTCCTGTTGCACTCTTAAACAAGCAGGAAATTGGGAGATGCACGTGGCTGCATTCTGCAGAAGAGGGAGGGGAAGGAAAGCTCCCGCCCCCCACAGGCGGTGGATTCAGTCCAAGCTTCTGGTTTCTCCATCAGACGGTTCCAAGATTTGAAAATCTCCCATCTTCCTGTGTGCTTTGCATAGAGGAAGAAAAGGTTTAGCATTTCCCACAGCCTGAACCGGGGTGGCCGTGTAGGAATTGCCAAAAAGGGCCAAACGCATCGCCAAAAAAGGAGAAAAAGAGGACAGCAGTTTGCATAAAAAATACACATGCTAATTTATACCGATAGATGCAAATTTGGAAATGATTAAACAGAAATGCAGGGCATCTCACCATAGCATAGAAGACCGGCACCAGATGACCCGTGTGTCTGCTGTCCAGATGCTAAATGTTCATGGAAAACAGTTCTTTTCCTTTAGACCAGAATTAGACAGAACAGCATTTCAAGTACAGGATGGTCCTCTGTAAAAGAGGACGCATGAACACCCGTCTGGTAACAACTGAAAGACACCACAGGGCACGATCCTCTATGGAGGTGGAGTGCTGTTGCTCTCTCACTTGGTCATTTCTATTATTATTATTATTATTATTATTATTATTATTATAATATTTATTTGTATCCCACCTTTTGCCCAATACTGGGCCTCAAGACAGCCTTACAAAATTTTAAACATATACATTGTAAACCTAGGAAAAGAAATGTACAAAAATTAAAAAAAAATACAATATTAAAACATTAAATATTTAAAACACATGACAATTTTACAAGTCCTTAACATAGATGGAGGACCAGATTATTCTCCAAAGGCCTGCTGGAACAAAGTGGGTTTTGACTCTTCCGAAAGCCCATCAAGGAGGGAGCCAGCCTAGCTTCCCCGGGAAGAGAGTTCCAGAGCACCGGTGCAGCCACCGAGAAGGCCCTCTCCCATGTTCCCACCAAGCGCGCCTGTGAAGATGGTGGGACTGAAAGAAGGGCTTCTCCAGAAGATCTCAAAGCACGGGCAGGCTCATAAGGGAGAATACGGTCTTTCAGATTTTTATGTCTTTGGTTAAAACTTTCCATAAAGGGATCATGTGGAAAACCAGCCCCATTCGTTTTGCAGGAGTGCCGCCGATATAAACTGTATTGGGATTTTGCAAGAGCAAAAGAGAATTCAAAGCAGGAATGGTGATGGCTGTACAGTCTGAATAGCTGCAAGGAAGGTAGACGCTTCTCCACATCGCTGAGAATAGTTGCATCTTTGGAGCTCCAAGAGCAAAACTGAAACGTGTCAGTTTTCTTCTCTCTAACTGGCTCTCTGATACATCTGTGGTCTTGTCCAGGTTTCCATGCAAGCCCAGGTAGACACCCGCAATTTGCTCTCAGCCTGAAATGGGTGGGGCCCCTAGAAACAGGGTTTATCTCCAGGTCTGGTTTTAGAGACTTGCATAGACTGGTGGGCCTTTGCTCCCATTTGCTAGAAACACAGAAATCTCATTAAATTAAGCTTTTATCCTCCATGCCAGGAAATGTTGTATCATGTTTGTTTGTATTTATTTTATTTATTCACATTCTTATACTCTGCCTTTCCTTCCAAAATCCAAATAATGCTAATAGCAATAAAACAACGACAAAATCTTACAATGACTATAAAACAGTTAAAACAAGAGAATCATAATGTATCAGGGAGGCAACACACACACACACACACACACACCCCAAGCCAGAAAACAAAAAAACTTGTGTAAAATTAATATTTTAAATGTGCAACTCTCCTTGGAGGGGATTCCACAAACTGGGGGACACCACTGAGAATGCCCTATCTCGTGATCTCACCCTCCGGACCTCATTTAAGGGGCATCTCCTGCAGACTGAAGGCCCCTAGGAGACTGGTAACAGGGAAGCTGTGTTCCCTAAGATTCCTGGATCCCAAGTTGTTAAGGGCTTAAATGCTAATAGCAAGACCTTAAATTGGGCTTAGTAGTTCACTGGCAGCCAGTGCAATGCTTTCAGGATGGATGTAACACGATCACCGCAAGTTACTCTTACCAACAACCTAGCCCTGTAGTTTCAGTGCCAGGTGCAACTTTCGTTAAGGCTGCTGTTAATAGTAACAGCATCAGAATCAGTAAAGAAGGTGGCCACTTTAATCCTTGAACACTGCAAATAACAATAAAGAATTATTATTATTTATTACATTGATATCCCGCCTTTTTCTCTCCAAGGAACCCAAGGTGGCATACGTAATCCTCCTCCTCCTCCTCTCCACTTTATCCTCACAACAACAACCCTGTGAGGTCGGTTGGGCTGAGAGCCTGTGACTGGCCCAAAGTCACCCAGTGGGTTTCCATTTATTTATTTATTTATTTATTTATTTATTACATTTTTATACCGCCCAATAGCCAAAGCTCTCTGGGCGGTTCACAAAAATTAAAACCATAATAAAACAACCTGCAGGTTAAAAACACAAATACAAAATACAGTATAAAAAGCACAACCAGGATAAAAACCACGCAGCAAAATTGATATCAGATTAAAATACAGAGTTAGAACAGTAAAATTTAAATTTAAGTTAAAATTAAGTGTTAAAATACAGAGAGAATCAAAAGGTCTTCAGCTGGCGACGAAAGGAGTACAGTGTAGGCGCCAGGCGGACCTCTCTGGGGAGCTCATTCCACAACCGGGGTGCCACAGCGGCGAAAGCCCTCCTCCTAGTAGCTACCTGCCTCACTTCCTTTGGCAGGGGCTCACGGAGAAGGGCCCCTGTAGATGATCTTAAGGTACATATGGGAGGAGGCGTTCCTTCAAATAACCTGGCCCCAAACCGTTTAGGGCTTTGAATGTCAATACCAGCACTTTGAATTGGGCCCGGACCTGGACTGGCAGCCAATGAAGTTGTAAAAGGACTGGCGTAATGTGATCTCGCCAGCCAGTCCCTGTTAGTAAATGGGCTGCCCTATTTTGTACCAGCTGAAGCTTCCGGACCGTTTTCAAAGGCAGCCCCACTTATAACGCATTGCAGTAATCCAAACGAGAGGTTATCAGAGCATGGATAACTGTAGCTAGGCTATCTCTGTCCAGATAAGGGCGTAGTTGGTATATCAACCTAAGCTGATAAAAGCTGGCCGAGTGGGGACTAGAACCCAGATCTCCTGACTCCCAGCCCAACACCGCAGCCACTACACCAGTAAAGAAAAGCCTGAGCACACCCCTCAACGCATGCAGACACACAATGGATAGCTTTAAAAAGGGACTCGACATTTTGATAGAGGAGGATAGTCCTGTCAAAGGCTGTTATGCACCATGCGAGTTAAAAGGAGCTTCCAGGTTCAGGAGAAATGTACCTTTGAATTCCAGCTACTGAAAACATCTGGTTGGCCATTGGTGGAACCAGGATACCAGAGTAAATGGCTCCACCTTGTTGTGATCCATTTGGGTTTCCCTTATGGAATTCAGAGGCAGCATTGTCAAAGTGTGCAACATTCTCCATCAAACAGTACATACGAACCATGAGACAATAATAAATATAATAAGAAAATAAGAAGAAAAAAATCCTTTAGATAAATCCAGCAACGGGCATATTTCTGCTGGTTCTGCTTTTTAATGTTATTGTCTCTTGATTTTTAAGGAAAGTTTTTACAAGAAACAGAACTGACCTTTTAACAGGAAGCATGCATTGCCTTAAAATATAACAAATTGTTTTTAGCTCTGGTCCCAGTAGAATTTGTATAATAGGAAGTTAGTGAGAAGACCCCCCAAAAGCAGCAGCGCATTGAAAAAGCAGGTAGAGTCCTTGAGTGATCTTGCTCAGCATAGGCAAGGAACGGTTACCATTTAGTATTTAAAAAAATGTATCAGGTTTTGATCCGATGGTTAACTTTCTCCAAGATTGTTTCACTCCACGCTTAGGGCCTAGTTCTCAGTGATATGTTAAACGGGCACCTGCGTTTTACCACTTTCGACTTCAAGTCAGAGTTCACACAATCAAATGTTCCTCCACGCCAAAACAGCCCTTCTTCTCTCTGTGCAGACTAGCTTTCAATTGTCAGTCTGGCCAGCTTCTGTACATGGCATGGGAGCAGAGGGCGCCATTTAGGGTGACCATATTTTGGAAACCAAAAAGGAGGACAACATGGTCGCCCCCATGGTCGCCCACCCGAACATAGCCTTGGTCACATGTCTGATTTTACAGCACACATTTAAGACAAATCTGTTCTACATAACATCTTAATGTTAAAATCACTGAAATAAAGAACAAGTGAGAGATTCAATGTATCTGAAATTAACTTCACTCACTCCTACTTTTGTAGCTTTTGCTGTACTTTGAAGCTTTTGCTATACTCTGTGTGTTACAGTCTCCCCTTCCCTCAAATATCTTTTCTGACTGTATCTTCACTCATTGCAAGCTGTTGTTGTTGTTAATAGGGTTTGCTACTGGCCCCAGATCTGTTTCAAATTTGGCATGGCTAAAGCTCTACCTAAAAACTATCATGGTGCCAACTTTCAGCTCTTTATCTTTAAAAATGACAATTTTAAAAATAATAATTTTAAAACCTCAATTTTTAAAAAATTCCTAAAAAATCAATGGATGAATGGATCTGTTTCAAATTTGGTGTGTCTAAAGCTCTACCTAAATCCTTTCATGGTGCAAAGTTTCATCTCTTTATCTTTAAAAATGACGATTTAAAAAATAATAATTTTAAAACATCAATTTTTAAAAATTTCCTAAAAAATCAATGGATGAACGGATCTGTTTCAAATTTGGGATGACTAAAGCCCTTCCTAAGAGCTACCATTGTGCCAAGTTTCATGTCTTTATCTTAAAAAAATAATGGAGTTATAGGCATTTTTGTTAATTCCCATTAGAGCTGCTCTTTGAAAAAAAAATCTGGATTTCCCCTCCCCCTCCCGGATTTGCCGTCAAAAACCAGGACAAATCTGGGCAAATCTGGTCATATGGTCACCCTTGTCCCTCAACTCTGGAAGCTAAATGCCTTGGTGTAGTTCCATTGAACAAGCTAGATTTGTTTGGGCAGCTGCTGTTGTGTTATAAGTAATAAGGTTGGATGCAGACTAAGTGTGCAACTCTATGCCTTTCTACTCAAAAGTAAGTACCATTGACTAGGGTGACCCTATGAAAAGGAGGACTGGGCTCCTGTATCTTTAACAGTTGCATAGAAAAGGGAATTTCAGCAGGTGCCATTTGTATATGGAGAACCTGTTGAAATGCCCTCTTCATCACAACAGTTAAAGCTGCAGGAGCTATACGAGAGTGACCAGATTTAAAAGAGGGCAGGGCACCTGCAGCTTTAACTGTTGTGATGAAGAGGACATTTCACCAGGTTCTCCATATATACAAATAACACCTGCTCTTTTTCAAATCTGGTCACACTAGTATAGCTTCTGCACCTTTAACTGTTGTGATGAAGAGGGAATTTCATCAGGTTCTCCATATATACAAACGACACCTGCTGAAATTCCCTTTCCAATACAACTGTTAAAGATACAGGAGCCTTGTCCTCCTTTTCAATATGGTCAGCCTACCATTGACTTCAATGGGTATACTCACAGGTAAGTGGGATAACAGCCTAGGTTAGTTGCATGTAATAATAATAATAATAATAATAATAATAATAATAATAATAATAATAATAATAATAATAATAATAAATTTATTTCTTACCCACCTCTCCCTTTGGATCGAGGCAGGGAACAACATTAGTGCAGGAATCAACACATCTTTAAAATTGTTGATTTTACATTAATCTGGGTAGGCCTGCCGGAAAAGGCTAGTCTTCAAAGCTGCCTTAAAATCACAGAGTAGTTACCATTGAAATCAGTGGAACAAGTTCGTTGTATTTTTTCACGTTGATTTCATTCAGTGGGATCTAAATGTGACGAATTAAGAGCTCAGTCACGCCTACTTTTTTTATCCGGTTTTCATCCGTGGTTTCACTCTCAGTTTCCTTAGCGAGTCGAGCGCTGGTCACTTCCACGTCTGTGCGTTGCTGCGTTCTTTCAGCTTGTGTATCTTTTCACCTGGAGTGCTGCTATGTCGGCAATATCAACCCGCCCCCTACGTTCTCTTTTCCCCTGCAGTTAATTTTTCATTTTAAAAAAATATTTCTTTATTTCTGCCAAATACAATAGTACAACAGCCTGAAACTGCACAATTACAGTAAAACAACACACTATACTTCCCCCCCAAGATCATATTAAACAAACTCCAAGGAAAAGAGGCCATTTGTAAGAAGCAGGAGGGAGCGCATGGGCTGAGACTGAGAATGTTGCTGCCCCCCGGCTTGGGAAAGGTTTACACGGGAGGAGGAGTAAAGCTTTGTTTTGCTCATTTCAAAGGGTGGGTTAAAATAATTTTCAACTAATTTCTTTTGTAAAGGTGGTCAGGTTCCCTCCTTTGCTGCAAGGTAACCAAAATGCTTACATCTGCATAATTTTTAAAGATAAAGTGATCAAACTTGGCATGGTGATAGCTCTTAAGGAGGGCTTTAGCTATGGCAAGTTTGAATCAGATCCGTTCATGCCTTGATTTTAAGGAATTTTTAAAACGGAAACAAAAATGCTTAGATCTGCATAATTTTTAAAGATAAAGAGATCAATCTTGACACAGTGATAGCTCTTAAGGAACAGAGACAGACTTACTTCTGAGTACTTCAGAAGTAAGCATAGGGTTGAAGAACACGTCTTTCCAATTTGCTGTTTTAGACTTTAAAAAAAGATTTTGAGTGACCACACTGTTAAAAGTCAGTTTTATATGAGTTTACACAGAAGTAAGTCTCTCTGTGTTCAATTGGGTTTACTCAAAGGTAACCTTGCATCTGATTTTAGTATGACTTGGATGTAAATGTGGTTGAAATCAATGGGATTTACTCTTGAGTAAGGGAACAGCAGATCTCAAGATGCACAGCTTTGCATGATCAAAGTAAAGGAAAATCGATCCTTCACAAATGCAATCAGGTGGACTTTCGCACTGGTGTACTATGAGGAAAAGGGTTTAATGGGGGAAATTAAAAAAAATAAATCCCTAAATAATCAAGGCACGAACCGATCTGATTCGAACTTGGCATGCTGAAAGCTCTACTGGGCTGCAAAACCTCATACCAGGCATGGTGAGTGTGTGATAAATTGCTGGTGTAGTGGAGCTCTAAGTCTGAATCCAACCCTCTATCTCTTGAAAGTTTTTACTCCAACATACACTGACATGATGATGAACATCCTGTGTGAAGAAGGCTTCACACCAAAGACAGTATAACAGAGTCTCAACCAACTGTATTTGAAGACTGAAAGACGGATCCTAGGTAGATGGATTAAACAGCCCAGAAATTGCTGCCATGATGTGTGAACCGGGTCACTGAGTGTGATGAGTCTTCCCCAGCCTTCCAGATGGAGGGTGACAGACCATGACCATTGGTCCATGTAGCTCATTACTGTTGCCACTGACTGGCTGCCATGGATCTCCTGGGATTTAAATGAACTTTTTCAGCCCTACCTGGAGATGATTGGAGTGGACTGGACATGCAACCTTCCACATGAAAAGCGGGGGCTCTGTCACTGAGCTACGACCCTTCTCTTAAATGAAAGAAGAACAAAGAAACAATACTTGCAACCAGAGCTAGACTAGGGTGACCATATGGAAAGGAGGACCGGGCTCCTGTATCTTTAACAGATGTATAGAAAAGAGAATGCCAGCAGGTGTCCTTTGTATGCATGCAGCACCTGGTGAAATTCCCTCTTCATCACAACAGCTAAAGCTGCAGGAGCCCTGCCTTCTTGAACAGATACAAAAGAGGGCAGGGCTCCCGCATCTTTAAGTGTTGTGATGAAGAGGGAATTTCACCAGGGGCTGCAAGGATGTAGCTGGTTTAAAAGTAATCAGCATAGCAACAGATGTTCTGTTTTTAACTTATAACTTTTACGGAGGTGTGGGATATTTCTGGATCTCTATACTGTACTCCGGCACCATATGGCTATATATAATGATGGTTATATATTCCTATTAATCTAATGTCTGCCAGATATTTGTGCAATGTACCAAGCATAAGATTTTTTCCCAGTCTAATTAAGGACTTAAAATAAAAAAGAAGGGGGCGGATAAAATTTTGCCACAACATCTATATGGATTATAGCCAATCAGTATGATGTATATTCCAATGCCCAGGTGAACTGATTTTGTACAGGTTTCTTAATTTTGTTCACCTAATTTCCCATTTCTCCTAAAGAATAACAGTCTAGGACTGAAGTGCATTTCAGTCCTGCTGGTGTTGCATTTTCTTCATTCTGCTTATCTGGATGGAGCACTCACCTTTCGGCAGCATTTTCGATTCCAAAAGCTATTCGAGCCCAGCGTTATAGCCCTCCCAAGCTGTGAATCCAATCTGTAGGACGTACTGCAGAGTCTCATTTAAACAGAAGGGGTTGTGTGGGGGGGTTGAACAACCCTCCCATAACCCATAGCCTGTTCTAGGATCATGCAAGGGCTATTTAACCCTTGCACAACCTGCACTGCCCAGAGTTGGGGGACACAGCAAGCCCAGAACCCCCTGGCCAGGCTGAAGTAAGAGGTGAGTAATGAAGTAGGAGGAAAAGTAGAAAACTGAGGGCCAGGAGGGGAGATTCCAAGGGGCCTAGCCGGCCCCTCTTGGCTTGTGTATCTTCCACCCTCGTGGATCCAAGAGGCCTACTCAAGTGTCTCTTGGCCTACGGCTAATGTAATTCTGGAGCTGGGACTTTGGCACACCACACCAAAGATAAAGGCAACTGCAACATATGATAGGTTGGTAACGGACCCTTTAGAAACATAAAAGCAAAGTTCCGTAAGTAAAATCCCACAGTTGTTGAGTGGGTGGGGTGGGGGGAGGGGTGGGGTGGGGGGAGAGAATGAATTGCTCAAAGGCCATCAGCTTTGGTCTCAATGAAGGAATTGCTCTATAGTACTTAGATAACAATTCTTAATTATTAACCCACTTGCCCATGAAGGACCTGCGCTTTGCTAGATTGTGCACTTAGTAATCACTTTTAAAACAACATGCAAAATGCTTCAGGATCCTTTTTTGCTGCAAGAGTCTTGCAAAGTAGGTCGGGATCTTTCCCCATGCCAGCGTATGAGCCCTGTATCTAGGGCGTTCTCCTCCGAAGACAGCCTTCGTCAACCTGGTGCCCTCCATAATGCTGGGAATGATGGGACTTGCAGTCCAACAACTGGAGAGTGCCAAGTTGGGGGAAACTGCTGTAAGAGAGTGAAGGTATGAGCCAACCCCTTGAGAAAATCTTGGAGAGCTCCTTTAGAGTTCTGATTGAAACCTGGATTCAAGGCCCCACTGACATTGGAGTCACCAGCCTCTACTAGTCACGACCCAAAAGAGGGCCTTCTTGGTGGCTGCTCCCAGGCTCTGGAACTCCCTGCAGAGGGAGGCTAGGTTTGCTCCCTCTCTGCTGTCATTCTGCCAGTAGGCAAAGATCTTATTATTTAAGCAGGCCTTGTTGAATGCTGTTTTTATTCTGTTATTGATCTCTGTGTGTTTATTGTGTTTTAATGTATTGATTTTATTATTGCTTTAATAATAACTTGTTTATACATGTAAGCCACTTTGAGTGCAATTTTTCTTGGTTGAAAAGCAGGGCATATATAACTAGAGATATTGAGGATTGAAACTGGGACCTTCTGTATGCAAATCAAGTGCTTAAAAGAGCCCTCTCAAGGTCTGAAAAACTTGGACACTTTTTCTCTATGCAATTTTGTGCTCTACTCAAAGCAACGCCTCCTCTGTTAAGGGTTTATTTTTTGGGGACACACCGTTCAACATCTTGAGAATCTCAGCTCCCAGATTCACAAAAACTAAATGCTAGTCCTCATGGTTGTGACCCTCCGACACGATTCACATTCCTCCTAAGGGACTTATTTTCCAACCAATGCAACAGCTGGGCTTTGTACAAGCATACAAGGAATCTGGGTCATATTTATTTGTGTACTGTATTTCTGTAATGCCTTTCTGAAGCCAACCAAGGCAGTTTACAAAAAGTTCAGAAACTAAAAAACCATGACCAAATAAAAACATAGTAAAACCTTAAAAAATAACAGTAATTAAAAAACCCCAGTTAAAAAGTTGTGACCTGATCCCCTTTGCTGAATGCAGAAATTAGGGACAAGTCGTGACTCCAAAGTGAGAGAATGCCATTTTGTGAAAAAATGGGCTCTGCTCCCCTAACATGGAACATTTACTTGGTTTTAGTAGAACATCCCAGTCTTCCACATAAAAGGTCCTTGGGCTCAGATGATGAGGTGTGCCATTTCGTACAAAATTGTGTCTTATTGATACCTAAAATATAAGAGTTGACACGATTTAAATAATGGACCATACCTACACCCAGATCAAATGAACCGCCCAGACAGCTTTGGCTATTGAGCGGTATACAAATGCAATCAATAAATAATGTCCTCAAAATTCTGCTGCCCAACTTTTAGTTAACTCTGCATGGTTCATGGCTCAAACTAATTAATGTTTGAAGATAGGAGGGGAAACCCCAAATGAATCAATGCACCCACAATTGTAGCAAAAAGCTGAATTTCATCTGCTTTTTGCTACAATTGTGGGTCCATTGATTCCTTTGGTGGTTCAAACTAATTAATGCCATTTTGGGTGGCAGACAGTGTACTCTGATATATAAAATAAACATTCTGATACTATTTTATTGATTCCATCCTGCAAGCAGACAGATGACGCATGAAGTTCAGTGTCTGATAAGTTCTATTCATTGTATAGGAGAGGGGTGAAGGGCCTAAATTGTGTAGGTTGCCGGATGACTGCCACCCAACCCTCTATGGGCCAGATGACATCGGTGGGTGGGGACACAGCCACTGATGTCAGCTGGTCCTCAGTTGATGCTTTGGTTGGGTCCCGAATTTACCTGCCCTGAACCTTTTCCCCATTGAGGAGGACACAGGGTAGGTGTAGCCACTAGGGCTGTGCTCCGTTCCGATTCGGATCCCTGAATCAGGAGCGGAGCGACCTGATCCACATCTGCTAAGGGCGGATCCGAATTGGTTCAAGGAAGCTGCGGATCGTGGCGAAGCGAATCGCTCCGCTGTGGATCGCTTCGCCTCAATCCGGAGCTCCGAACCCAGGCAAGTGGGGGGAGTGGGCTTACCTGGTGCCGGTGCCTCAGTCCGTGTGGTGACGGTGGCGGAGCCACGGAAGGGGGAAGGGGTGCTCACCTGCATCCGCCATGGTCCGGCGGTGGCTTCAACTGAGGCCCAGGCTTCAACTGAGGCCCAGGCCTCAAAGAGGAAGCAGGCCGCGGTCTGCTTCTGGCTTGAGGCCTGGGCCTCAGTTGAAGCCGCTGCCCAGACTGTGACAGATGCAGGTAAATAGGGGGAGGGGGGCTTACCTGGCTCCGCCGCCGCTGCAGTCCGTGCAGCGGTGGGCAGCGGAGCCAGGTAAGGGGGGACGGGGGATTTTCAGGCCCCATTTTGTCCCCCCTCCCCACTTACTTGCCTCTGCCACCCACAGCAGAGGCAAGTAAGTGGGGAAGGGGGGGCAAAATGGAGGGCGAATCTTGATCTGATCCTTCAGATCTCGCTCCGGATCCGGTTCCGGAGTGGGTTGGGGGAGGGTCGGATCAACCCAAAGCGGTTCTGGCCTGATCCAAAAATTTCGGATCAGGCCACGAAGCGGTTCGGGTGGGTGGGTGGTGCACAGCCCTAGTTGCCACCTGTCAAAAGAATTGCCAGAATGGAGTCTTACATGGCAAACCTCTACACGTCTACACAGAATCCTCCTTGTAGAATCATAGAATAGCAGAGTTGGAAGGGGCTTACAAGGCCATCGAGTCCAACCCCACGCTCAATGCAGGAATCCACCCTAAAGCATCCCTGACAGATGGTTGTCCAGCTGCCTCTTGAAGGACTCTAGTGTGGGAGAGCCCACAACCTCCCTAGGTAACTGATTCCACCGTCGCACTGCTCTAACAGTTAGGAAGTTTTTCCTGATGTTCCTTGAGTTCAATGTAACTTACTCTCCGGTGAGTGTGTATCCAATTGCAGCTTTAGTTCTCCTTGCTGCTGAACACAGAATTTTACTCTCTGGTGATGTCTTGCGAAGCACGTATCAAATCCATTCAGAGATGTTGTCTGTTGCTATCGCTGTTCTAAAATTATCCAGCTCCACCTTCCTCTCCCATTCTCTCAGCAAGGCCCTCTCATTTTCCGTGTCAGCTCTAAGATGGATGCCCTCAAGCAATTATGGGCTTTATTTTACCCCAAATCAAGACTTCCGTGCTTTGCATCAGCACTGGAGGGCGGTGGCAATTGCAGGGTGAATGGTGGTTAATCCACAGACTAGATTGCTGCTGAATCTTCAGCTGTAGGAAAGAAGCACGTGGAGGGAGTGAGCAGCTCTCAGGCTCATTGATTGCTCTCATGGGCCCGTCCCCAGAGCTTGGACCTTTTTAAGAACCTACCAAACCTGCTTTAAAGGATACTGTTTTGTTATTGTAAGTAATGCAGATATTTGTTCCAATTTCTAGCCTTAGCTTCACCTTTGTTTTCGTTTTCAATGTGGCTGTATAATCACAGCCAATAAATGCACAAAACCAGCAGGTGTGGCTTTGAACTGGGATGAGCCCAATTGGTTTGCATCAGTATCAATATACAATAGAGGGCCTGTTCAGACAACACACTAAGCCGTGGTTAGGCCACTAACCCTTTCGCCACAAATGGTTAGTGGGCGTGTTTAAACCGTGGTTATGTAGCCACCACGGTTAGGAATGATTCATACGACACACAAAGTCATGGCTCATACAACACACTAAGCTGTAATGTTTAGCTCAACATACTTAAGCACCAGGGCTTAGCGGATCATCTGAACAGGGTCAGAGTGTTTAGACCACAGCCCTGTCCCTAGACATATGGTTTGTGCGTTTATGGAACCTTTTGCTTTGTTTCCAATCTTAAGAGTCATCACATGAGCTTCTGAGGTTCAAATTCTTTGAAGAACAAACTTGACCCACTCGGAAAAGCATACACAAATCCCTGCTCAGAGAAATTGCACTCTAGCGAAGTTGCATGAGAAAACACCAGAAAGATTTCTAACTATTTAAGCAGCCAGTAAAAGAGGCTACTGACTCTCCTTCCTTGGAGATTTTTCTCATAAAAATCTTGCAAAGCAATAATATAAGCCAATAGTGGCAGGCCATTTTTTGCAAGGGTAGCATACGTAGCGCACACAGCAGTATCTATGCAACCCACTCCCACCCTGTGTTTTAGTAGGGTATTGTTAGTACAATAAGGTCTTATGTCTGTTGCCCGGAAAGTAAACCCCATTGAGTTCAGTGGGATTTTCTCTCAAGTGTTTCTGTGTGTATAGGATTGCAGTTGTAGCAAACTGAACGAAGGAGTAGAGAGCACAGCAGTGTAACGGCAGGCAGGCATGCATGCCAAAGTTGGGTGCGTGAGCTCTCCTGCTCCTATCCAGATGAGAGCAGAGGGTTGTTTATCCGGCGCTGCTTTTGCTACTGATTCCTCCCCCAAAACATGTAGCACAGCAGCTGCAAATCAGCATCGAGAGCGTTACATGCCAGGAGCAAGCGTTTCTTATCCAGCCAAGAAAAATCGCAGCACCGTTGTCATACAGTAATAATGCGCAGCAAATGTCAAGAGACGAGAAAACTCCTGGTGTGGCTGTACTGAGCATGTGTCTAGGTTCAATGGCGGACATCTCTAATGGAAAGATCAGCTAACCGGTGCACCATTAACTAGGTGAAAGATCTACACTCATTGCCGATTGCTTTCCGGGCTCGGTTCATGGTAATCTATTTATTTCATAGAATCATAGAATAGCAGAGTTGGAAGGGGCCTACAAGGCCATGGAGTCCAACCCCCTGCTCAATGCAGGAATCCACCCTAAAGCATCCCCGACAGGTGGTTGTCCAGCTGCCTTTTGAATGCCTCTAGTGTGGGAGAGCCCACAACCTCTTTAGGTCACTGATTCCATTGTCGTACTGCTCTAACAGTCAGGAAGTTTTTCCTGATGTCCAGCTGGAATCTGGCTTCCTTTAACTTGAGCCCATTATTCCGTTTCCTGGGACTCTGGGAGGATCGAGAAGAGATCCTGGCCCTCCTCTGTGTGACAACCTTTTAAGTATTTGAAAAGTGCTATCATGTCTCCCCTCAATCTTCTATTTATTTATTACACTTATATACCGCTCCCATAGCCAGGGCTCTCTTGGCGGGTTACAGAAAATCTAAAATTAAGATTAAAACGAGTATACAAAATTTAAAATTCTAAAACACAAAACATACACACATAAAGCATTAAAAACTGTTAAAAAACTAAACATGTCGGTAATTAAGATGTGCTGCCATATGCCTGGGCAAAGAGGAAAGTCTTAACCTGGCGCCGGAAAGATAGCAGCATTGGTGCCAGGTGAGCCTCGTCAGGGAGATCGTTCCATAGTCTGGGGGCCACCACCGAAAAGGCCCTGTCCCTAGTTGCCACACTCCAAGCCTCCCTCGGAGTAGGCACCCGGAGGAGGACCTTAGATGTTGAACGTAGCGACCGGGTATATTCACGTCGGGAGAGGCGTTCCATCAGATATTGTGGTCCCAAGCCGTGTAAGGCTTTATAGGTCAAAACCAGCACCTTGAATTGGGCTTGGAAACATCCAGGCAGCCAGTGCAAGCGGACCAGAGCAGGTGTTATATGGTCGAACCTTCTGGTTCCCGAAATCAATCTGGCCACTGCATTTTGCACGAGCTGCAGCTTCCAAACCGACTTCAAAGGCAGCCCTGCGTAGAGGGCATTGCAGTAATCTAACTTTGAGGTTACCAGAGCATGGACAACTGAAGCCTGGTTATCCCTGTCCAGATAGGGGTGTAGCTGGGCCACCAACCGGAGTTTGTAAAAGGCACTCCGTGCCACTGAGGTCACCTGAGCCTCAAGTGACAAACCTTTTAAGTCCTAAACGCTTAGAACCTGGCTACCTCAGTGACCTCCTTATTATGTATTTATTTATATAGCACCATCAATGTACATGGTGCTGTACATAGTAAAAGAATAAAAGAGCAACACCCTGCCACATAGGCTTACTGTACATTCTAATAAAATCATAATAAAACTATAAGAAAGGGAAGAGAATGCACCAAAAAGGCACAGGGGACAATAAAACAGTGTGAAAAGTAAGGACAAAGTCAAGTTCTAAAAGCTGTAGAAAGAAAAGTTTTTAGCTGAGCTTTAAAAACAGTAATTGAACTCGTGATCCGCAAATGCTCTGGAAGAGAATTCCAGGCCT
The DNA here is from genome assembly GCF_023053635.1 of Elgaria multicarinata webbii. NCBI lineage: Eukaryota > Metazoa > Chordata > Lepidosauria > Squamata > Anguidae > Elgaria > Elgaria multicarinata. Next base: position 212,780,962 of record NC_086171.1, on the reverse strand, counting down.
AAGGGGCAGCGAGAGAAAATGGACGAAGCCGAGCAAGAGAAGTAGAGACCCTCGTCAGGTAAGAAACGTGGCATCTGATGAGCGAAGAGCACGAGCGGGGCAATAGTGTGAGCTGAGAGAAGAAAGATAGGAAGGAGCTAGACTGTGACAAGCTTTGAAAGTCAACAGAAGCAGCTTATATTGGATTTTGAAGTGAATTGGAAGCCAATGAAGGGATTTCAGAAGTGGAGTGACATGTCTTGTGATGAACCAGCCCAGGAGAGCGCTTTTGAGGCACTATGACCCACGGAGACTTGTTCGTTGAGTGTGCGCAAAAGGGCTACCTTGGGTGCTGTCCCCAAACTACACAATGCGCTCCTTCAGAAACTATGTGATTGGCTCTTCAGGGCTTTTAGATAGGGCACAAAGTGGCATCTCTTCAATGTAACCTTTTAAAGTGTGTAGTTTTAAAAAAATGTTTATTTTTTTTTCATTTTGCAAGGTTTTATTTTGTTCTCTTTATTCTTGTACACCGCCTTGATGGCTTTTGAGCAGATAAGGCAAAATTTAAGTGTTAGAAATCAATAAAAGTAAAAATCCCAGGAAACGTCCTTAGAGACTACTTGCCCATTTACCTGGGTCTAACCTTTGGTATCTGGCCCTTTAAGGTAGAGACGCCAGGGACTGCACGTCGGACCTTCTGCATGCAAAACACAGACTCTACAACGGAGTCACGGCCGCTACCTTCAGATCTCAGGGAGCCAGGCTGGGAAATCAGGAAAATTGATGTCCAGCCAGCTGGACATCAGGAAAAACTTCCCGACTGTTAGAGCAGTACGACAATGGAATCAGTTGCCTGGTGAGGTTGTGGCCTCTCCCACACTAGAGGCCTTTAAGAGGCAGCTGGACAACCATCTGTCAGGGATGCTTTAGGGTGGATTCCTGCATTGAGCAGGGGGTTGGACTTGATGGCCTTGTAGGCCCCTTCCAACTCTGCTATTCTATGATTCCATGAAAGAACCTGGCTTAAGGCCTTGGAAAGCCTTTCCTAGTTAGAGGAATTGGCAATTTTGCAGTAGATGGACCCATGGTCTGACTCAATAGGTGCCTGCTACAATATAGGCACAGAGCAGTAGTGCCACCGAAACCACCAGCACAATTCAGCACATATTTTTAAGCACCGCCTATCCTAGGCTGGGTGCCGCAGAACAGGAGTAGGCAGACTTCAAATTTGTGCAAGGCAGACCTTTTTAAACTAGAATCCAAAGGTCTGCCAACCGGAGCCAGGTGCAAGATAGCGCCCAGGGGTTAGAGCCAATTACCTAGGGTATATACATATCATCGGCTTAGTTCATGGGATTGTGGGTGTTGTAGTCCAGCTCAGCTGGAGGGCAATAGATTGAGGATGGCTGTTGCAGCGTGCAATCTATGCATGTTTACACAGGAAAAAGTCCTATAACTCCCAGCATTCTTCAGCCAGGCATGCATGGTGTGGAGAATGTCGATAGGGAGACATTTTTCTCACTCTCTCAAAATGCTAGAACCCAATGGGGGTCATCCCATGCAGCTGATCGGTGGGAGATACGGGACAGATAAAAGGGAGGACTTCGCCACACAGCGCATAGCTGAACTATGGAACTCACTACCACAAGATGTAGTGATGGCTTTAAAATTATTTATTTATTTATTACATTTGGATAGCTTGAGAGAAGTTGATTGATTTAGTTTATTTATTACATTTTTATACCGCCCAATAGCCGAAGCTCTCTGGGCGGTTCACATAAATTAAAACCATGATAAAACAACCAATAGTCTAAAAACACAAATACAAAATACCGTATAAAAAGCACAACCAGGATAAAACCACGCAGCAAAAATTGATATAAGATTAAAATACAGAGTTAGAACAGTAAAATTTAAATTTAAGTTAAAATTAAATGTTTAAATACTGAGAGAATAAAAAGGTCTTCAGCTGGTGATGGGAGTAGTACAGTGTAGGCGCCAGGCGGACCTCTCTGGGGAGCTCATTCCACAACCAGGGTGCCACAGCGGAGAAAGCCCTGCTCCTAGTAGCCACCTGCCTCACTTCCTTCGGCAGGGGCTCGCGGAGAAGGACCCCCTGAGGATGACCTTAGGGTCTGGGCAGGTACATATGGGAGGAGGCGTTCCTTCAGATAACCTGGCCCCAAGCCGTTTAGGGCTTTAAATGTTAATACCAGCACTTTGAATCGGCCCAGACCTAGTTTAGCTTTCTCCCTGACTTGCTAGTTTTCTATGCGCGGGGTTTGTTTGGTGTGTGTGTTTTTTTTTTAAAAAAAACAGTCCAACCATAGCAGTCCCCACCTGCATTCTAAAGTGTCGTGGACCACTCAGGTTGCTCACCTCTGCAAGTGACCTAGGTCGGTGCGTAAAAAGAGAAGTGATCGTTAAAGAAAAACGGCATGAGCCCTGGCTATGGGGGCGGTATAGAAGAGTAATAAATAAATAAATAAATAAGTAAAAAGCCTTTCCAAATTCTAGATGCGGGCACCGGCGTGGGCTCCTCCATTCCTACGTGACAGTTAAACCTTCTTTTCGTAACTTTGGGAGAAAACACCCTGTTGCTGCTGCTGCTGCGTGTTTCTGCGAGAACGCTTCGACTCCCGCTCCGCCGGCAGCCTCCTCGGCGCGGCGGCTCCCCGAGCCGAAGATGGCCGCTGGAGCGAGCGAGCGAGCGAGCGGCCCTGGGCCGGCTTTCCCCTCCCCAAGGCGCGACCTCCCTCCTGGCTCCGGCACGGCTTTAAAAAACAAAGCGCGAGCAGGCGCCCCAGGCCTCCAACCAGCCGCCCGCCCAGTTTTTTAACTCGCTCCTTCGCTTGGCGGAGGCGGGGCGGGTTAGGACGCCGCCGACTTTTTCCTCCTCCTCTCTCTCTCTCTCTCCCCCCCCCCAGCCCTTGTTTGTAACTGGCAACGCCGGCTGGCCAATCAGCGCGCGAGCCGGCTCCGGGCAACATTCCATTTCGGAATGTTGATACAGCGCGCGGGCCAATGGCGCGCGGCGCAGGGCGGAGGTGTCAGTTCTTGCGGCTCCCGCCCCGCCCCACCCGCGCTGCTTTCCGAGCCCGGCGCGCTGGTCTTGCACGAGCCGCGAGGGGGGCGGAGGCGAGGCGGGGCGGGCGACGCCAGCGCGGGCGGGCGGGCAGGCGGCGGGGAAGGGGGGGCGTGGTCCGGTGGGGGGGGCAGAGCCGCTGGCTGGCCGGCTGCAGGGAACGTCTCGGCGGCAGGCAGGCAGGCAGCGCGGCGGGGGCTTCTCCTTGCACGGCTCCTCCCGGCCCCCCGCCCGGGGAAGGGGGCTCGCTGCACCCCGGCCCCCGCCGCCCGCCCGCCCGCCCGCCAGGCAGCCCCCTGGCCGGGCGCGCGCGCGCCATGATGGAGCCCAAGCCGCGTCTTTTCAAACGGTCCGCCTCCCCCGGCGGCAGGATCTGCTCCCCGCCGCCCGGCTTGACGTCAGCGGGACCCTGCTGCCCTGACAGCAGCCCCCCGGCCGCCGGCTTGTACTGCGGGCTGATCCCCGCCTGCAGCAAGCCGCTGCCCGCCGCCGGCAACGCCGTCTACACGGTGCTGGTGGAGGACCCGGCGGCGCTCCGGAGGCGCTCCAGGCGCAGGAGCTCCGGCGAGGACAGCGCCGGCAAGAGCCCCGGCGGCAAAGGCAGGCTGCAGCTTCTGCCCAAGGTGAGCGAGGGTGGGGGGGTCCCACTGGGCGCGCGCCGTCCGCCCCCGGCCTTGGCCGCGCTGTCAGGGCCGCCGAGGAGCCACGACGGGCGGGCGGATAGGTGGGTGGGTGTGTCCCGCCAGGGCCTGCTGCAGCGGCCGCCGCTCCGGAGCGGGAGAAGAGAGGGCGCTGACAGCCAGCGAACTGGCGAAGTGGCAGAGGGGGCGTCTTCGCGGGGAGGGGAGGGGAGGGGGGTCCTTCTTCCCCGGTGGACTTTACTTGGGGGGCGGGGGGGAGAGGAAGCGGGTCTCCCGCGGTTGGCCCGAGCGACGGAGGAGGAGGAGGGTGAAGGCGTTATTTGGGGGTGGGGGTGATGGCTAAAGGGGGGGGCTGTCCCTTAAACTTCTTTATTTTTAATAAACCGGGGAAGTGGGGAGGGGTTTTTCATGGGGGCGAATTGCATTGGCAATGTCGGGGCGCGGTTGGCAGGGGGGCACGCCATGCCATATATGGCAGCTGGGAGGTGGGGCGGGGGAGTTGCATGAGAAGGGTGGTTTGGAGGAGGGACCCTAACCCGTGTCCCCCCCGGGGCGCCTAAGAAGCCCCCCCTTGCGGGCAGAGGGCTGAGGAATTGGCCGGAGGGGGGATTCTTGCCCAAGACAACTAGAAGCGCCCCCCCCCCGCGCGCGCCTGCCCTAGGGTCTACTTGGACCGACGGGGAAGCGGAGCCGAGCTGTGCAGCCCGAGCGGCCAGCCGCGTTTTACTCGTAAGTAAGCCCTACTGTGGCCAGCGAGAGCTTTGCTCCCTCCGCCTGCGCGCGTAGGACGCTTTAACAGGAGCGGAGGTTGGGTTTTGCGCGGGTGGGCTTTCTGGGGGCGCCGTCTTTTTCGGCTGCCCAAGCCGCCGGTGACAGCTGCCGAGTCTCTGCCCCGGGGAGCTTGCAAAGAAAACGCGGGGCCAGGCCGGCGGCTGCTCGGTGGCTCCGGATCGCGGCTTGCCAGGACCGAAGCTGGCGGGCCGTCGAAGGGCCGAGAGCTGCCCGGCCTTTTCCTTTCGCTGGGCGTGGGGGTCGAAGGGTAGAAGGGGGCGACCGGGACCGGCGAGGGAAAAGTTCCATTGCTCTCTCGTCCGTCCCCGGCGACCGACCGACCCCCGGCCCGCTTGTCTCCTCGGCTAAAAGATGGCGCCTCTCGGCGACTGCCTGCGATGAAAGTTTTTTGACCGGGGGGAGGGAACTGACATGGGCCGGGACTTGGAGCGGAGCCGCCTCTCGCCCGAGCCCATCCCCGCCCCATCGGGTCTCCTCCCCTGCTTGGCGGGGCGAGCGCTGCTCCGAGGGACGGGCCGTCCATCAATCACCCTCCCCCGAAACAGGGCGCTGCAGAACAGGAGGCCGGTCTTGCCGGCCCGGAGGGTGGGACCGGCCTGGATTTATGGGTGGGCGGAGAGCGGCTCTTCGCTGCTGGAGCGCGGAGCGGAGCGCTCACACGTGCTCAGGGCGGGTTGGAAGTCGGGAACGGGCAGAATCGGTTTTAGAACCGTGTCCCCCAGCCTCGCCGATTTCTGGGCCATTTAATTACACACACACACACACGCTGGGCCATTTAATTACTTACACACATACATACACACACACACACACACACAAGATTAGAGCTCAGAACACATTTCTCCCTCTTGAACGGAGAAGGAGAACTTTTAAACCGAGTCGCTTCAAATACTTGAAAAGTTGTCTCACAGAGGAGGGCCAGGATCTCTTCTCGATCCTCCCAGAGTGCAGGACATGGAATAACGGGCTCAAGTTAAAGGAAGCCAGATTCCCTCTGGACATCAGGAAAAACTTCCTGACTGTTAGAGCAGTACGACAATGGAATCAGTTACCTAGGGAGGACTGGACAACCACCTGTCGGGAATACTTTAAGGTGGATTCCTGCATGGAGCTGGGGGTTGGACTCGGTGGCCTTAGAGGCCTCTTCCAACTCTACTATTCTATGATTTTATGAGTGTATGTACCCGGCTCCTAGAACAAGATCTCTTCCTCAATGGCGAATTAAGTTACTAGTCCTCATTATGTATCACCAAAAGCAGGGGGGGATCCTGCCTTCTGGGGTGTCCTAGATGGCCTCTCCCCTTTGCCCTCACGATCTGCTGATCATTTGGTGGTTTTCTGGATGTTGTCTCCTCACTTCTAAAAACTTGGCATCTACCACCTATGGTTTAGTTAGAGCAGCCTTCCTCAACCTGGAGCACTTCAGATGTGTTGGACTACACCTCCCAGAATTTGGGAGGTGTAGTCCAACACATCTGGAGCGCCCCAGGTTGAGGAAGGCTGAGTTAGAGCTTCAAGCTATTTTGGCTTCGCCCCTTTTGCCTTCAGTCCTGCTGACCGCTGGTAGGAGGTCCCTGAGAACGTAGTTCTGCATCCAGGGCCTACAGTATTGGAGGTGCTCCGTTGCTTGGGAAGGTGAGTGGGACAATGCTGCTGCACTCGTGTCCTGCTTGTGGGCTTCTCACTGGGGCATCTGGTCAGCCACAGTGCAAACAGAATGCTGGACTCAAGAGGCCTTTGCTCCGATCCAGCCTGGCTGCCCTCAGGGCTCTGTGTGTCTTTATTCCTTCCTTCGGGTGATGTATTTATTGGCAGAAGCTGGTCTGGATCTCTTCGCAGTGAGATGTGGGCTTCCAAGACAGCCATTAGGAAGGGAGTCAACGGTGACGGCTGATGGATAGGACCCTCTTTGCTCCAAGGGGTCACTGGTGCATCCTACCTGTTAGCTACCCCACGTACAAAGTTACGTTATTATCTTATCAAGTCCTAAACAACTTGAGACCAGGGTATTTAGCAGACCGCCTTCCTTTATATAAGGCCTCGTGTGGCACAGTGCGGTAAAGCAGTAGTCTCTGCAGCTGAAACTCTCCCCACGGCCTGAGTTCGATCCCAGCGGAAGCTGGTTTCAGGCAGCCGGCTTGGGTCGACTCAGCCTTCCATCCTCCCGAGGTCGGTAAAATGAGTACCCAGTTAGCTGGGGGAAAGGTAATCACGGCCGGGGAAGGCAACGGCAAACCACCCCGCTATAAGGCCTGCCAAGAAAACGTCAACGAAAGCTGGTGTCCCTCCAAGAGTCAGTAATGACTCAGTGCTTCCTTTTTTCCTTCCTTTATATACACCCAGACGACATTTACGATCTTCAGAAGAGGCCTTGCTCGTCATTCCAAAATGAAAGGAATGTCACCCCGAAGAACCTCGACGGCGGGGCCTTCTCTGTAGTGGCACCCACCCTCTGAAAAAAACTCGTGTGGTTCGGGAGGCAGAAAATGTAACATCCTTTAAACGCCTCCTGAAAACATAATCTTTTCACACAGGCTTTTACTGGACTATAACTTATTTGGGTTTTATATGGTATTTTTAAAGTTTGGAAATTTTACAGTTTACTTGTAAACTGCCCAGAGAGCCTTGGTTATTGGGCAGGAAAAAATATGTAATAAATAAAATGAATAAAATAAACCTGCTGGCTTTAACTTTTCTGGGCACCAACTTCAGCCCCTTTGGCAGGCCACAGTTTGGGAATAGCTTTCCTGGCAGGAGACCTGGATGATGTTAAAATGAGGCAATCCTTAATTTGAAAAAAGGTGTGGGGCTCGTGCCAGGGCAGGAGCTGAGGTTCTCTGGATGAAAAGTGGGGTATAACTTGAAATAAATGTTCTTTGGAATCGCCCCACCCACCGAAGTACCCTTTCCAGGTATGTAGAGGGCTTCTTTCTCTCCTCCCATCCACAGAAATGAGGAAAAGGACACAACAGCTTCCTCTCTCTTAGGGAACGATCTTGTTTCAGGGGCACAACGTTATAACAGACACACCAATCCAAGGGGCTAGCTAGCAAGCAGAGGTGATGGGATAGAGGAGAATGAGTGGGCCCATCGCAACCCATCGCGAGTTCGTGGTCGGGTGACGCCTTGGTGTAATGGCAGCGATGGCTTGCGAGGTTCACCCCAAGCCGTTGTATCTTCAGAAGTGAAGCTTGTCTTTTCTCTTTGGGAAAGGAATTTTGGACGTGTGAATAAACAAGCTTCAGCAGATCGGTGTTGGTTTTGGCTAGCTGTCAGTTTCACTCCTTCTGTCCCTGGGTTTTCCTACTGGGAGGATTGCGTGGGTCTAAGGAATAAATAGACTTGGGAGTAGCGCACACTCTTGGAAGTCTAGCTTAATAGCCAAACCTGAGCCTTGCGAGACATCCAAGGAGTTTGTGATTTTTCTTTAGTATCAAAGGGACTGGAAACTTCTGTTGTAGTTTGTTTTTTAAGCTGAGGTGTCGGATAAGAACACCTTCACTGATCAGAACTTTGGTATCTGTGCCCAGGACAAGCCGGTGGTGTCCTGCCTCCTGTAGTGGTAGAATTCCCTCGGGACTGAAAAGAGACTTAGATGTGTTCCCAGGCGGTCCTTTTAAACAAAACAAATCTCCAAGGGAGGCGCTTGCAGTGCTGAGATCGTGCCAACGGGAGCCGTGTCAACAGGCAGCAGCTCATCTGGGTCTGAGTTGGAGGGTGGCAGCTGAGTTGCAGCAGGGGTTTCCAGCTCCGTGTCCCTTACGTGTAACCTGTAATGCAGAGTGAGATAACATGTCAGGATGGGCAGGAAGGGGAGCCAAAAAGCCTTAGACTGGCTGTTTCCCAAAAGCCAGGAAGCTGATAATCGGCTTCTTGGCCAATCGGGCTAGCAGCCCAAAGGCAGGAGCCGTGAACGGTATGGCTGGCACGCACTGCTTGCCATGTAATATTACTCTTTACTCCTCTTTGGCCAAGTGGCCAGGCGCCCGTGCCTGTAATAAGCTGCGCGCTTGACAAGCAGAAATTCCACCAGTGATGATTCCCCATGCCGGGCAGGAAAAGGCTTCACCGGCTGAACGTCTGCCTTACGCAGCTGTTATTGACAAGCCTTCTGGGGAAAATGGCACCCAAGTCTCCTGGCCCCCTAAGCGCGGATGGGGGGCAAAATGCATCTGTCCTTGCACTCAAAAGAGCTGGACCTTGGTTCTAGAAGTGTAGCTAGCTTGCACATTGGTCATCCTCTGGCTTTGCTCCACGGCTACACTCTTGAGTTGCTACAACCCCTGCTGATCTGGGCCAGTTCATATCTCGGCTTAATCTTTTTCTTTCTGCAAAGAGGAAAGGAGAATGTAGGAAGTTCTCTTCCGAATAACTTTCCCAGTTTGCCTCCTTTAAAGAAAAGAAAACTGTGGTTTTTAATAGAGTTTATTTATTTTATTTTATTTACAATATTTATATACCGCTCCCCATTCAAAATTTTGGAGCGGTGTACAAGATAAGATAAAATAAAAACACATTAAACTAGATTTTTAAAAGAAGCAAAATGCAAAGTGAACCATGGCTGGTCATCAAGGGAAGGCTTTCTGGAACAACAATGTTTTCAGGAGGTGCCGAAAGGAATACAAAGTTGGTGCTTGCCTGACCTCCAGAGGCAGGGAATTCCATAGGAGGGGGGCCACCACGCTGAAGGCTCTTCTCCTGGTGGACTCCAATCAGACGATAGGTCTTTGTGGAACCACCAGGAGCAGGCCCTCGGATGACCTCAGTGACCGGGCAGGTTGGTAAGGGAGAAGGCGCTCTCTCAGGTATCCTGGTCCCAAGTTGTTTAGGGCTTTGTACACAAGTACAAGAACCTTCAACCTGGCCCGGTAGCGAATAGGCAGCCAGTGCAGTTCCCTCTGCAGAGGAGTTCCATGCTGGAAAGGGGCAGCTCCAGACGACAGCCGAGCTGCAGCATTCTGCACTAGCTCCAGCTTCCGGAGCAGCTTCAAGGGCAGCCCCACATAGAGCGCGTTGCAGTAATCCAATCTTGAGGTTACCAATGCCTGTACCACCGTGGCCAAACTGTCCCTGTCCAGGAGTGGCAGTAGCTGGTGAACCAGCCAAAGCTGGTAAAGGGCACTCCGAGCCGCCGTGGCCACTTGAGCCTCTAGCAACAGAGATAGATCTAAGAGCATCCCCAAACGACGAACCTGATCTTTCGGAGGGAGTGCAACCCCATCCAGAACAGGCAATGAGCCTATCTTCCGAACTTGGGAACCACTCACCCACAGGGCTTCCAGCTTAGATATCCCCAGAAGATGGCACTGTGGTCAACACAAATTCCAAGAGCTGGTGTTCTTCTGCGGGCTGAGAGAGGGAGGGGGAACAGAAACTGACAAAGTCGGTATTAAATTGGCTATGAGTTTTATGGCTTGTGGTTTCGCCTGGCCAGCCTGTGCAAAAGATGGCCTAAAGACTGCTGAGCATAAAACCCATCCCCAACTTCATGTACAAGTGCTCTCTTTAGTCACTACTGTGATAGTCCCTCCTTATGCATGGCTGTGAGCATATTCTACCCTAGTGTGGAGCGTTCAGGAATTGGCCTCCATGTTACAACTTGCTTATCAGCTCTGCAAGGGTTTTGCTGGCACGACATGGCCTGGATTTCAGTTGGAATTGGGGCAGGTTTGCTAGCTGCTTTTGTCTGCACCTGCTCTGTTTATCTAAGATAAAGTCAGGGTTGAGAGCAGAGCCAAGCCCTTCCTGTCTGTTCACGTACATTGGGGGTGAAGGTGGAGCGGGGGGAGAGATATTCTTTCTTTAATACCAGCCCAAGCCGAACAGGTGGTATCCTAACAAAATCGTCTTTTTCTTCCAAGGTGGTGGTGGTAAAAGGCGGCCATCTTACCGTGCAGGACAGCCGTTTCTGAGTACAGAAGTTGGCACTGTCACACAAACTCCAACAAGCCCATGTACAGAAGCAAACCTCTCCTCCTGACCCCCAATATGCTGTAACATTGACCTGTGGAACTTACCCCATGACTGTCTGGAAGCAAGTAATACTACTAGATTTAAAGCAAGGGGATTGGATCATAGAATAGCAGAGTTGGAAGGGGCCTACAAGGCCATCGAGTCCAACCCATCTCAATGCAGGAATCCTCTCTAAAGCATCCCTGACAGATGCTTGTCCAGCTGCCTCTAGAAGGCCTCCAGTGTGGGAGAGCCCATGACTTCCCTGGGCCATTGATTCCATTGTCGTACTGCTCTAACAGGCAAGAAGTTTTTCCTGATGTCCAGCCGGAATCTGGCTTCCTGTAACTTGAGCCCATTATTCCGTGTCCTGCACTCTGGGAGGATCGAGAAGAGATCCTGGCCCTCCTCTGTGTGACAACCTTTCAAGTATTTGAAGAGTGCTCTCATGTCTCCCCTCAATCTTCTCTTCTCCAGGCTAAACATGCCCAGTTCTTTCAGTCTCTCCTCATAGGGCTTTGTTTCCAGACCCCTGATCATCCTCGTTGCCCTCCTCTGAACACGCCCCAACCCCTTTCAGCTTGAAAGGCAAACGCCGTTTCAGAGAAGGCCTCGGAATGCTTCGTTTTGTTGGTGGGCGGGGCCAAAGGTGAAAAGAGGCGGGGCTGAAATTAAACAAAAAATCAGCATATTTTAGTTTAAAGCTCTTCTTGCCAGTCACGAAGCCTTGGGAGAGGCATTTCCATCTGTTAGAATGTATGTGTGTGTGAAAGAGAGACCCTGTACAAACTATCAAATGGTGGGTGATCGCGGAGAGGGGCGTGGCCAAGGGAAGGGGCGTGGCCATTGGGGGGAATTCTGGAGAGGCTGGACCACAGAGACACGGGATTTGACACCTGCTTTAAAGGAATTGTCAGCTTACGGTCCGCTGCTCCTCCTGGCTCACCTTTTTGCCTCTGGTTCTTCTTGTCTTCTTTCAGAGTCCCACCCACTGCAATGGCAAGGGGTTTCCGGGGGAAGCGGAACCAGTCAACGGCCAGCTGAGGCACCTGTCCGATCCTTCGGCGCTGAAGCGGCTGGAGGAAGAGGCGGCGGCATTACGGCTGCTTGAGCAGGGCCCCCTCCAGCACCAGTCCGCTCACATCCCTGTGCCCAGGCAAAGGTAGGATCACTGGAGGGCTTGGATGGTGGAAGAACTTCCTAAAAAAACTGTTTGGTGGCTGTAGCTGCTGCAGAGGAAAACAGCTTCCTTGCTAGAGTCATTCCCACCTTCTCCTCCGCTGTGAAGTTTTAATACCTGGCGTCCAGGAGATCTGTGGACTGCTGGTCAGGATGTGGTATTCTTCTGAAGTTTTGATCATTTGTGTTTTAGACCTTGGAATGCTGCGGGCCCTGGGTAGAGCTGTTGGGTAGAGCAGAACTTCTGTTCAGTGTTTTCAGTGCGGTACTGAGTGGGTCATGGTCCCGTGTTCAGTCTCTGGTAAAGCATTAAAGGTGTTTGTCTTTTTGCCACCTCTGTACGTTTTGGGGTTCCTCTGAGCCTGCTGTTACCTTCTCCTTTTTTGCATGGATGGTGTGTTTTGGCTGCATAATGATCCACACTCAGAGAATATGTCCACTATGAGGCCTGATCTACACCAAGCATGAAAGCGGTGTATAGGAGGCAGGAGACACACCAAGTAGGATATAGGACACGGAATAACGGGCTCAAGTTAAAGGAAGCCAGATTCCAGCTGGACATCAGGAAAAACTTCCTGACTGTTAGAGCAGTACGACAATGGAATCAGTGACCTTGGGAGGTGGTGGGCTCTCCCACACTAGAGGCCTTCAAGAGGCAGCTGGACAACCACCTGTCAGGGATGCTTTAGGGTGGACTCCTGCATTGAGCAGGGGGTTGGACTTGATGGCCTTGTAGGCCCCTTCCAACTCTGCTATTCTAGGATTCTATGATAGAGGTATGAAAGTGGTATGTGGTCTGTGTCAATGGGCCCCAACAGTTGCCATTGCACTTCAATACTGCTATAAAGCAGTAGTATGGCTCCTGCCTTTTATATATATGTGGAAACCTGGTCCCCCTCCCGAAGGAGAAAGTTCTCTGAATTTCCCCCCTCCCTGTGAAAGAAGCAGAAAAAAAAACAATGCTTCTTTTGCAGGGAGAGTTCCCTAAAATAGGGGGCAGGATTTCGCCCAGCAGTAATTACTTAAGCCAGGAATTGAACTGGGATTTTCTGCATGCTGAGTGTGTCGTTTATGTCATGGGATAGTGTCGTCACGAAGGCCAGATCTACTCCAACCAGGATACAGCACTATGAAAGTGGTGAAAGCATTATGAAAGTGGTATAGGGTCTGTGTCCATGGGCCCCAACAGTTGTCAGTGCACTTCAGTACCGCTATAAAGCAGCTGTGTGGCTCCTGCCTTTTATATACCGCTTTCACAGTGCAATATCCTGCTTGGTGTAGATTAGGCTCAAGTGTATAGGATTGAGATATATGGACTATTGATCTGATTCAGCAGAAAATACTGACTCTTATTCTGACAGAACACAGAGGAGTTACCCTGCCACCTACGATACTGTCTCCACTGTCCTGAGATCAGCAGGATTGGGGTGGATTTTCTTCAGCCTGGGTAGGATGTGAGCGCTCCATAGACCCTTCCTCCACAGTGGAATTTGTCCCATGTGTCACGCTGATGCCAAACGGCTTGCTGCCAGAACCGATAGCATTTTCCTCCACTGTGTTCTGGTGTGCATTGCTGGTGTTCCATGCAGCAGTTTTAATATTAAAGCACATAGCATTTATACAGCCCTCCTAGTGTTCTGACTCTTTTGCACATACGATATAGCAGTAATATTTCTGGAGACGGAGGCCATAGCTAGACCGAAGGTTTATCCCTGGATCGTCCAGGGCTCAAACCTGTTCATCTAGGTGACACACAGGGGATCCAGTGCTCAGGCAAGGGCGAACCCTGGATGATCCCAGGATAAACCTTAGGTCTGGCTGTGGCCAAAGAAGCTCTGTCTGCTCCGTCGAAAAACAAACCGATCCGAGACGGGAAACTTGAGCTATATGCAATACTTCCTTTCTTATAAAATCTAAGCGTGCTTTAAATACATTTGGTGTAAAATGAGTAACCAAGTTGTAGCCCTTAAAATTATACTGTGTTGTGTTTTAGGGGTCCGCATAATGTAATTAAGGGGTAGCAATACATTTTTGGATATTCAGTTAACCTTTATAACAACATTGCACTTTTTAATAGTATGTCATCATCATAGGTTACAGTCCTAAACACGCTCGAGTGAAGTTGCATTGAACTTGGCAGGACTTGTGTCTAAGTAAACATGCATAAGGCTGCAACTTCCATGGCAATGGAAGAAAAAGATTAGCTATCCTGAACTGCTATTAGTTACTTTATTTATATTGGGGTATATCACACAAACTGGACTTCCTTCTCCGATCGGAAAAATCAATTCATTGTTCAAAGGGTTGCAGCATTTGCGACTAAAACTGCACAGTGCAGAGAAAAGTTCCTCTGTTCGCCTGACTCTCTTTCTGTAGAGCAGCCTTCCTCAACCTGGGGCACTCCAGATGTGTTGGACTACAACTCCCAGAATGCCCCAGCCAGCTGGGGCATTCTGGGAGATGCAGTCCAACACATCTGGAGTGCCCCAGGTTGAGGAAGACTGCTGTAGAGGGCCATAGTAACTCGGAGATCTGAACATTTTAAAATTGCACCTTGGCAATATTTTAACTCTTCTAGCCTTTTAATTGCAATGTTTTATGGTTGTATAAGCTGCATTTTGCTTAATTTTATCCATCTTCTTAATGTTTTATGTGTTGATTTCAGGGTGGATTTGATTTAAATCGTGATTTAAATCACTACTCAGAAAGACTCGATTTAATCATGTGACTTCCCCCGTCCCCAAAAGTGCACTCTATTCATTGCATTTTTGGAAACTTAGCACTTAATAATAATAATAAATTTATTTCTTACTTGCCTCTCTATTTTGATCGAGGCAGGGAACAACAATAAACAATGAAATACATAATACTCAATCAAAACATAATATACAATGTTAAAAACATCCTAAAAACATCTTAAAAACATCTTAAAATTCCACTGGCTAGGCCTGCCGGAAGAGATCAGTCTTTATAGCTTTCTTGAATGCTAGTAGACTGTTAAATTGACGAGTCTTAAGAGGTCAGGGGTTGATTCTGTGTACATAGATTTGCAAGGAACAATGGGACTGTGATCTCTGCAGACACAAATTCACAGTTTTGAGAACTCTAAAACCAAGCCTCTGTGATAATATCTTCTAGATAGAAAAATTGCCCAATAATCTTACAGAAACCTCTGGGAGAGCATGACATTGTGAATGGATTAATGGAATTCATTTACCCCAAGATTTAAACATTTCATGAATATCCAGCCTCATGCGACATAATTAAAAACTAATCTTTATTTCATGATGAATAACCTTTGGACTATAATGTATCTTAAATAGAAAATTATCTTTAGATAGATTTTTCCTCAAAAAGCATTTTATTAAAAAAAAATCAGACTTAAATTAAAAAATCAGATTTTTTAAAAAAATCACTGATTTTTATCTACCCTGGTTGATTTTAAATTGTGATCTTTGTTCAAAATATGTAAGCCTTTTACTGTTCTAATGATTGATATTGTTTTGATCTTGCAATGGTCTTTGGACCCAGCCAATAAAGTACTGAATATATACTTTATTTATATACTAGCAAAAAAAGGCCGTCATACGACAGGTGTAGAGGAGTAGTCCAGTGAGGAGGTTAGTGGGTTTTCACCCCTCTGCTAGGCCGGAAGCTCCTGGCAGTTACCTTTCTCAGAACTTGGAACTTCCATAGAAGGCCACAGTTCCGAGAAACATCCCTAGATGGCGTCAGAAGGTAAAAATTATTTCCCGGAACTTGGAACTTCTCTAGAAGGCTGCAGTTCTGAGAAACATCCCTAGATTGGCCCAGAGGGCAAAAACTATTTCTTGGAACTTGGAACTTCCATAGAAGACCGCAGTTCCGAGGAATGTCCCTAGATGGTGCCAGAGGGCAAAAACTATTTCTTGGAGCTTGGAACTTCCATAGAAGGCCGCAGTTCTGAGAAATGTCGCTAGATGACGCCAGAGGGAAAAACTATTTCTCGGAACTTGGAACTTCCATAGAAGGCCGCAGTTCTGAGAAACGTCGCTAGATGGCACCAGAGGGCAAAAACTATTTCTTGGAACTTGGAACTTCCATAGAAGACCGCAGTTCCGAGGAATGTCCCTAGATGGTGCCAGAGGGCAAAAACTATTTCTTGGAATTTGGAACTTCCATAGAAGGCCGCAGTTCTGAGAAACGTCGCTAGATGGCACCAGAGGGCAAAAACTATTTCTCGGAACTTGGAACTTCCATAGAAGGGCGCAGTTCCGAGGAACGTCACTAGATGGCGCCAGAGGGCAAAAACTATAACTGGCTTGGAGGAGCAGTCTGGGCATATAATATATATATATATATATATAATTTACTGCGATAGAGTAGAATACTTTGGGAAATATTCGCATAACTGTCTTTTTTCTTTAACCCACCCTTCCGCAACCTGATACCATCCGGATATTTTGGACTTCAACTCCTACCGTCCGAGCAAGCGTGGCCGGTGATCAGGGATGATGGAAGTTGGAATCCAAAACATCTGGAGGGCATCAATTGGGGAAAAGGCTGCTCTAATCAGTGTCCAAAAGATCCATCGCTTCTAATTCTGAACTTTCATTTTGAGCTCCGTGGACTTTAGAAAATGGAAGGCGATCCCAAGGTGACAGTATTCTCTATTTTGCAGCATTTGAAAATACTTTTCCAACTTCAGCTCCCGAGAGCATTTCTTTCCTATCAAATCTTGAATCTGAGCGCTTTGCAGCAGGAGGAATTTTGTAACTCTGCTTTATAAAGCTTTTGCTCATCATTAGAGGAAGCTTTTTTCCCCAAACTTTTTGAAAGCTTCCTATTTTTCTGCTGAATAAACGGAAGAAAGTGATACCCCCAGTCCAAACCTTGAAAATCCATTCCCCTCCGATTTTTTCAGATCTCTCCCCATTCACCTCTGTAAAGGTAGGTCAGTATTATTACTCCCATACTGGTGGATGTGAGTGATTCTGGTTTGCCTTAAGCAAGGGATGGACAGAAAGTAGATCTCCAGTTGCTTTGGACTTCCGACTTCTAGCATTCCTGACTGTTGGTCATACTGGCGAGGGCTTCTGGGAGATGAAGTCCCAAACACCTGAAGGCCTACCTTCTGCCTGCCCCTGCTTTGAGAGCTGATAGCACAAGTGACATTTGAACTGGAGCCTTCCTAGTCCACCCTAGCTTTCCAGGCAAAAAAGAAAAAGAAGCATCAACAAGTCTTCTGCCTTCCTAGTTATGAAGATATGCTTCAAAGCAAGTGGCAGAAATTCTGAAATCATAGCCAGAGGAGGTCTGGGTCTGGGTCTGGTTTGCCAAGCTTTTGATTTGACTTTAACCCCCCCCCTTCCTGTTCTGGCTCTGGTTTTAGCTCTCTGTCTTCATTTTATTGTTATATTGGATTTGATCATAGAATCATAGAATAGCAGAGTTGGAAGGGGCCTACAAGGTCATCGAGTCCAACCCCCTGCTCAATGCAGGAATCCACCCATAGAATCATAGTTGTAGGTATGGTAGGGAGAGGCAGTTTTCTACCCTCAAATATGGGAGACATTTCTGAATTGGTTAGTTTTGTAGAGACAAAATTTGTGCAGTAGCCTATAGCCTAGCTATGTATTCTTCAAAAAAACTTTGAGTGATTCTGTGAGAACAAGGTATTAACCTGTGATTTGTGGCAGGGTACATATTTTGATAAATAATTTTTTAAAAAAAGATTATGCAAAAGAAGACCTTGCAAACTTTTTCAACTTGTGTAATGTGTGCAGGGGGTGATCTACACTACTGCTTTAAAGTGCTTTAAAGCGCTTTAAAAGCAATAGTGTAGATCCCCCCCAGGTAGCAGAATCCAGCTTTTCTGGTTGCAGGATTTGAGTGTTGATGGTGGTGCGTTTCGGATCATCTTCGGGTTCATAAGCCCTCCATTGTTTTCTTACAAGAAACATTTAAAGCAGGAGAGACCGGGGAAAATCTCTTTACCTCGTCCATATTTTGGTTCTCAGTATGTTGCGATCGGGATGAATCATACTAGAGGAGTAGCAATTACTAAACCAAAGCATGTGAATTTGCAGGTGGACAAGATAAAAACGGACACAGATGGAAGATATTTAGTTCTAGCGGGAAAGTTCGATGGCCAACCCATATTTTTCTCCCAGGTTTCATTCATTTTCCAGGCTAGATTATATTTTGGTTTCCCCGTTGTGGATCTCCAATATTCATCGAATATTCTTCCCAGAGTAGTTTCTGATCATGCTGCAGTTGAAACAGGCCTGTCATTAAACTCTCAAAGTCCACATCACCCAATATGGCGTTTAGATAGTAATCTCTTAACCAGACAACTTTCCACTTTAACTATTAAGAAGGCCATTGAAGAATATTTTAAGTTAAATGATTTGCCGGATGTGGCTTTGAGCACCAGGTGATCATGTGAAGAAAGCGTCCAAATAAATGGAAGATGCAGGATCTCGATTTTTGCGTGGGTGTGATTTCACAGGTCTCTGCATTCCCTTTCATTCCATACTGTTCTTAAAATCTTGGAGTTTCAAAGTACATCTGGGCAAATAAATTGCACAGGGAGAGCCATAGATCAATGGTTCTGGAACAGATCTGAGGTTGGAGCCCCAGTACCCCCAAGTTAGGGGGGGGGGAAGGATTCCAGGAGGCAGGTGCTGAGAGAGCCCTCCTGTCTGAGAGCCTGGAGAAGTATTGCCAAATTGAGCAGACCGTACTGAGCAAGATGGATTACTGGGAGTTTCATAGCTTGGGTGCTACCAGTCAAATACTGGGCTAGACAGACCAGTAGTCTAACTTGGCATTCCATGTGTCTTTATGTGTCAAGCTTCTAAAATCTCCACACAGTGGATCTCCTTGTTCTGAGTCTTCAATGGGCTGACATCTGCGGGCTTGCAGCCAATGGCGCCGTAACGGTAGGCCTTTGGGGCAGAGGTCTAGGGCCCTGTTCAGCAGGAGGGCCCCCGAATGTAGCAGGACAGGCGTGCCACATTTGGAAGCACTGCACATTGCTCTCTAAAGAAGGCCGGGGTGGGGGTGGGTGGGGGGCGGGGAAGCTAAGGCCGTTTTAAGTCCAGAGTCTATAATTACCCAATGGCACTACTGTTTGCAGCAGGGCACGTGCTGGCTGTGCCCAGCGATGCCTTTCGTGAGCTGCCCGAGACGAGAGCGTGGCGCGCAGTGGCAGGCCACGTCACCCTCTGTGCCGGGGAAGCACCAGGCTAAAAATAAGCCTTAAATCGGGAGGCAATTACGTGTGTTTAATCTTCTTAGATTACCAGCGTGGAGGTGCTGCTTTGGCTGTGCCCTCGGCTTGAGCTGGAACAACAGGAAGTGGCTGGTGGTGGGTGGGAATTTGGGGCTGCCGTTTCGAAAGGCGACAGCAGGCGGGGGAAAGGCGGGGGAAGGGCTGGCCCCTTTTTTGCAGGCACCAGATACTTTGAGACACAGTCATTGCTGAGCGTGGCATCTGGGCTCCTGCTGCAGCGCAGAGCGGTCTCAAGAGACCTGTGAAGGCATTGCTCTCGTAGTAAACAGCTTGGCCTGGCGGCTTGCCCGCATGGCTTCTCCTGTTAACGCAGCTGCCCCTCAACCGAGGGCACCAGGGCCAGCCTGGTGCCTTCTGCATGCTTATGTTCCCCCTTCCTACTCCAGACTGGGTCTTCAGTGGATTTGCGGGTGGGGGGAGGCAAACCCCTCCTTGAAACCCACCTTTCCCGTAAAGCCTTGGGCCCCTGTTTACACCCCTCCCTTCCTTTTCCTGATCTCCCCCTGTTGCTTCTTGGTTTCGAATTTTAGCCTGTAAGCTCTCCTGGGCAGAGGCTTGTTTGTCTGGATAGCGCCATATTTTTAATTTCAATAAAATGCCTATTTTTGGTTAAGGCATGCATTCTGCTCACTTCTTTTGCTGTCTTATGGAGAGTCTCTCCCTCCCCCACCCTTTGTGCAGGAGGGTGTGTGGAGAACCCGGTCCAAGCGGACTCCTTTCTCTTCCTTTTTCTGTCTGCGGACTTTGGCATCAGATTCTGTTTTGAAGGACCTGGTTCAAGGAGGCGGCAACTAAAGGAACCAAAAGAAGTGAGGCAGGTGGCTACTAGGAGGAGGGCTTTCTCTGCTGTGGCACCCCGGTTGCGGAATGAGCTCCCCAGAGAGGTCCGCCTGGCGCCTACACTGTACTCCTTTCGTCGCCAGCTGAAGACCTTTTTATTCTCTCAGTATTTTAACACTTAATTTTAACTTAAATTTAAATTTTACTGTTCTAACTCTGTATTTTAATCTTATATCAATTTCTGCTGCGTGGTTTTATCCTGGTTGTGCTTTTTATACTGTATTTTGTATTTGTGCTTTTAACCTGTTGGTTGTTTTATTATGGTTTTAATTTTTGTGAACCGCCCAGAGAGCTTCGGCTATTGGGCGGTATAAAAATGTAATAAATAAATAAACAAACAAACTTGCATTCAAAGAATGGGCTCTGCGGCTTAAGAGCAAGCAGGTGCAGTGTTTGGGTTGCGGCGTAATTCTTGGGGGGTCTCTCTCTCCCTTTCTGTCCAGCAAACTCAGAACTCCTGAAAGAGGCGAGTTCAAAAGGTCCCGCCTTTCATAGATTAGGCCTGCTCGGTGTGTATTGCTGAGACAGAACCCTATACTGGATCGTAGCTTTTCGGAGCCCTCTTGGAAGTCTCAGTTCTTTTGCCCTGCACTGACCACTCATTCTCCTGACCACAGAGTGTTTAGTTCAGCGCCACTATTTCAAGACCTTGGTTCCCAACTACAGGAGGGTTGATTTGAGGGGATGTCAACGGAGCAGGCCTCAGTCTCGTCACGGACCGGCAAGGGCTGTAGCCTCTGCTCCCTCCTGCCTCTGGATTGGCAGCTGTTGGGGTTGTACTCAGAGGGCAGGATTTGGCCTTGAGGTTTCTAGTTGTTTATCCCGAATTTAAGGAGTGTAGGGGCTTGGAGCCGGCTGCCTGGGAAGTCACTAGGGCTGGGAGAGGAACGTCTTGAAGGATGTATATAATTACCTCTAATAGCTTAGAGTTGGAGCGGTCATTATGGGATGCCACAGTAGAGGATCCCCCCCACGTACCCCGCCAATGTATTTTTAGGGTTTTGATCTTTGTAAACTACCCAAAGGGCTTGGGCTATTGGACAGTTTATAAATGCAATAAGTTAAATGAAACAAAATATTCTGCCCTTGAATATTCAAGTGCAGATTACAGCAAGGTGATTTAAAAACTGAGAACCAGCAAACAGTAATTGAACGACAGTGGAAGCAGCAGCGTACGGTGGCAGCGTTAACAATTTTGTGGTATGTTTTCTCTCTTATCATTAAAGATGATTTTGTCAAGTTTTCGTGTTAACTTTAACAGTAATTTTTAGCAGATTATTAACAGAGACTTGCAAAAACCGTAAAGCTGTTATGCTTACTTGTGTGATTTAAGATAAAACAGTTACTTGTTATTATTTGATGCTACCAGCCTGGTCTTTTTTCTCTAAATAAATGCATTGAAAACTCAACGCTCACGCTTTCGTTTATTTGCAAACTGCTAAGAGGATTTTGTACCATACTACTAATTCCCCCAACAGATTTGCCAAATGAAATGTGGTTGTGGCTGGCGTGGTGTTGGAGTGCACCTATGTTTTATAGGACAGAGAGTTTGGTTTAAACGTGTCTGGTTCTTTCTTTCTTTAGGGAGGATTCCTGCATTGAGCAGGGGGTTGGACTCGATGGCCTTGTAGGCCCCTTCCAACTCTGCTATTCTATGATTCTTTCTTTCTTTCTTTCTAAGAATTTCATGCTGCTTAAAGGGAAGAGAAACCCAGAGCGTAGATTGTCTTGAAAGCAGAGAGGCGGTCTGTTTTGTGGAGGAATTGGGTTGATTGTGGAATTTATATTATAGATCAGGTAATAGGAATGTGTCTTAGATATCACTTATTTAGGGTGACCAGACGAAAAGGAGGACAGAGCTCCTGTATCTTTAACAGTTGCATCGAAAAGGGAATTTCAGCAGGTGTTGTTTTGTATATATGGAGAACCTGTTGAAATTCCCTCTTCATCCCAACAGTGAAAGCTGCAGGAGCTATACCAGAGTGACCAGATACAAAAGAGGGCAGGGCACCTGCAGCTTTGACTGTGGTGATGAAGAGGGAATTTCACCAGGTGCTGCATGCATACAAATGGCACCTGCTGAAATTCCCTTTTCTATGCAACTGTTAAAGATACAGGAGCCCTGTCCGCCTTTTCATAGGGTCACCCTAATTATTGCCTGCTACTGGGTACCACATTCAACTGCAGCATCTTTTGGGGTCTTTATAGGGTCCATCAGCGATGAATGTGTCAGCTACTCCTATATTGCCGAAAGAATTAACTGGTTCTTTACAGAAAGCTAAACCTACAGCAGTTGTTTCTAAAATGTCTTTTGGAATGTAGTAAAATGAATATTTAGAACATTAGAGAGTAATGAAATAGAGAATTAGAATGCTTTATAGAGCCTAATCAACGGAGAATTGCCCTAGCTTCCATATGTACTATATCTGTAGATTTAAAAATCAGGTTGATTCAACAAAAATGTTGCTTCGTGTATATTGGACACTATAGCACCTTGTTAAGAAGAAGCTGGCTAGCACAACCAGATGATGGTGATGTAATATAGACCGTGGCTTGTCGAGGCATTATGTGATGTGGGCGTGTCTTGTGTTGGCTTCTTTTTGGTTGGAAGTCACTGCTTGTACAAATTTTGTTCTTGGAAAAATCTGTGATAACTGCAAATGCTCGTGCATTTTTAAAACTGCATTCTTGTCATGTGGGGGATTAACAGATGGGCAGCAAAAGTGGACTTTGAGAGCCGTACAGTTGCAAAAAGACTTGTCTTACAAGTTTGGAAAGATAAACACCACTAGGTCTTGCTGCATTTGAACATATATTCTGCAGTTATCAGTTTTGTATGGATGATTATTGAAACACACGCACACATATAAATGAAACAAACGTGGAATTTGCTTTTATTAATGGTGTAAAATGACGTTGTGAATTGATATTCTTTTTTGTGCTATTTGTTGTCGTTGTTGTAGTAGAATAGAATCCTTTTCTTTTTTTTTAATTCTCTTTTCTTTCTAGTTATAACATAGCCTGGTGCAGACAACACGAATCAGTATTGTTTCAAACGTTTCACCCAAGCCTTATGCTTCTCCGGTATTCCAGATAACTTTGGGTCAGCCTTCCCCAACCTGGTGCCGTCCTGATTTTTTGGACTACAACTCCCAGAGTTCCTGACCATTTTCCATGCCGGCTGGGACTGATGGAACTCGAAGTCATAGAATCATAGAATAGCAGAGTTGGAAGGGGCCTACAAGGCCATCAAGTCCAACCCCCTGCTCAATGCAGGAATCCACCCTAAAGCATCCCTGACAGGTGGTTGTCCAGCTGCCTCTTGAAGGCCTCTATTGTGGGAGAGCCCACCACCTCCCTAGGTCACTGGTTCCATTGTCATACTGCTCTAACAGTCAGGAAGTTTTTCTTGATGTCCAGCTGGAATCTGGCTTCCACAACATCTGGAGGGCACCAAGTTGGGGAAGAGTGATTTGGAGCATCAGGGGCTTTCAGGCTTATTAGTTGTAGAAACCGGTAAAGGTCAAAATAAATGGCCTATTCTATCAGTTTATGGTTGCGATCCTGTGCACGCTTACTTGGAAGTAAGCCTCCTTGAAGGCAGTATGAGTTCGGGATGCTCAAATTTTGGGCAATCTTTACGGATGTGTGCGTTTCTTGTGGCTGTAAAAAGCAGTAGACAACGTCCCCATGTCATCGACAGCCCGGAAGTCTAGCAAAACAGTGGATCAAGTTTTTAGCTTTCTACCACCATCAGTTTAAGCTGTACGTTTTGTTAAAAAAATATATGGTTAGGAACTCGGGGCTTTCAGAATTCAGGGCAAAATGCTGAGTCGGGCCATGATTATTCAGCAGCTGTCTGGCTTTTAAATAATAGTGCAAGGGCACAATCTTGTGCATGTTTAGACAGATAAAAAAAAAAAGTTCTATAACTTCCAGTATTCCCCAGCCAGCTTTGCTGGGAGATGCAGGTCTTTTTATTTGTCTAAACCTGCATAGGATTGCACCCTAATAATAGCAGCAGCAGCAGGAGGCGGCGGCATTAATTTCAATACACGTCCTTCCAGTTATATCTGTTAAACGAAACGCCTCTTTTGTTGAGTTGCTACTTGGGAGTTGCAGGACGGTAACAGGAAGCTTCCTCTCTGATCTGTCTTTTCTCCTCCGGCCCTGATCTTTGGCAGCAGTTGCAGTATGGACTTGGGAGTGAAAAGAAAGGCATTATTTGTTTTGGGGACGGTGAGCTGCCACCGGAAACCATGCGTGGGTTGAGGGCAGAGGTTCACCCCGGCTTAGCCCAAGTCCCATTGGCAACGGCGTTCCCATTGGCTCTCCTGGCCTGGGGGGCAGGGAGTGGCGATAGGTTATGTGCTCCAGCGTGGGAGGAGCCGTTGCGCGATTGTTTACACACACGCTCCGGCTTTGGTGGCGCTCGCTGTCGAAGCGCAGCGATTCGCTTTGCAGCGGCAGGAGGCTGGTGACCTCTTCTGTGAGCAGCACTTTTGCTCAGGGGATTCTCGCAATCCCGCTGAAGGTCTGGACAGCTTGCAATGTGGCACGCGGGACCAGGGTGGTGCGTTCTTGCACGCGCATGCCGCATTAAAATAAACAAACTCCTACAGCCGCGCCATCCAAATTTTGTTCCGAGCAGAGGCCAGTTCTGAAACCGGTTCAACTCACTCCACTTTTGCATAACTTCTCTTCCTTCGGGCGCTTTGTTAATTTTTATACTGCATTTCCGGTATATTTTTGCTGGGCCTGCAGCTTCTGGGGAATTCCTCGCAACCTTGGCGCTATGGAGCCAAACCAGCAAATGGGACGGGCGGGAGCTTAGCCAAGGACAGCCCAAAACTGTGAACTTTACTATTTTTGCATAACGTAATCCAGGTTTGCTCATTGTGGGGATGGGCAGGAGAAATGCGGACACTATTGGCCTCCCCCCAGTTACTGGAAATCTCACTCCTTTCTGGCTTCTGAGATTGCCTGTGCGTGTCATGAGGACTAGCAACTTTCTCCTTTTCAAAAAAGAAAGAAAGAAAGAAAGAAAGAAAAGAGTGTAGATGCTTCCGGATTTGAATTTTGTGATCAGTACAACATTCTGCAGGGTTGGGTGTGTGTGGTTTTTTTGCACTCCTGCAACTGTTGCAGATGTGCCGCCCTGTCTGTGATTTTTCTTCTTCCTCAAGTAGTTTTGCAATGGGGGGAGGGGGGAATCTAGTGGAAGCAAACTATAATTTTTTAATCTCTGCGTGCTGTAGAAGGGCAGAGCCTGTGGTGAAGCCAATCTTGGCTCTTCTGGACTTACGATACCTGTGGGAGAAATGGAAGCTTTCTAGCTCGTTGGTTTGGTTTTAAGGCTGGACGGCCGGGTCATACAGCCACGTCCCCCCACCCACCCCTTAGACCAGTGGTTCACAAACTTTTTCAGGTAACCGCCCCCTTGGTTCCACAAACTCATGCCCAGTGCCCCCAGCCCCTTTAAATGGGAAGCACCCGCTGCAGACTTGCCGAGGGAGGGAGGGAAAAGAGAGTGAACGCCTCTGTTTTGCAGCCAGCATGGCGGGGCACACCAAGCAGGGTATGTCTCTTCATTAGTGTTTTGGTGCTTTTGAAACATTTCAATTCACCGTTAAAAAGACTCTTCTTAAATGGTATTAATACATGTGTGGGTTCTTCCCCTATATGGCTTGGGACCAAACTACCTTCTCCCATAAAAATGTCCCTGGGGTTTAAGAAATTCTGGAGAGGCGCTTCTCGGAAAAGACCACCTCAAGCGCCCCCCTGCCGCCCCTTTGCCTCTTAGCGCCCCCCTATGCAATCCCAGCGCCTCCAAGGGGGCAGTACCTCCCACTTTGGGACCCACTGCCTTAGACTGTACACCTCTCATCATTGCCACGCAGTGCTGTGTAGATGAGCCTTTCCCCAACCTGGTGCCCTCCAGGTATGTTGGACTATAACTCCCATTGTCCCCAGCCAGCATGGCCATTGGTTATTGTCCAACACAACTGGAGTTGTAACTCAAGACCAGGTTGGGGAAAGCTGACCAATAGCCATGCCATGCTGGCCTGGGGATGATGGAGGTTGTAGTCCAAGCGAGAAAGATCTACAAACGAGAAAGATCTTGGAATTGTTGTAGATCACAAGCTGAATATGAGCCAACAGTGCGATATGGCTGCAAGAAAGGCAAATGCTATTTTGGGCTGCATTAATAGAAGTATAGCTTCCAAATCACGTGAGGTACTGGTTCCTCTCTATTCGGCCCTGGTTAGGCCTCATCTAGAGTATTGCGTCCAGTTCTGGGCTCCACAATTCAAGAAGGACGCAGACAAGCTGGAGTGTGTTCAGAAGAGGGCAACCAGGATGATCAGAGGTCTAGAAACCACCAGCAGAAGAAATGATTAGATTTTGGACTCAAGAATGATCCCGAGGTGGGGGGTGCACATTTATGTTAAGAATGAAGATGTTGTAGTGTGATAAGGCATATGTAATAGTTTTTGATATTTGTACTCAACAATTATTCAATATGTATGCAGCAGATATTTGATGTATTTTTTTTTCTTATTGTGTTAGTTTCAGTTATATTTTGGAAATGTTTATCTATGTTTATATAGTGTTGAAAATGAATAAAAATTATTATAAAAAAAAAAGAGGTCTAGAAACAAAGCCCTATGAAGAGAGACTGAAAGAACTGGGCATGTTTAGCCTGGAGAAGAGAAGATTGAGGGGAGACATGATAGCAGTCTTCAAATACTTAAAAGGTTGTCACACAGAGGAGGGCCAGGATCTCTTCTCGATCCTCCCAGAGTGCAGGACACGGAATAATGGGCTCAAGTTAAAGGAAGCCAGATTCCGGCTGGACATCAGGAAAAACTTCCTGACTGTTAGAGCAGTGCGACAATGGAATCAGCTACCTAGGGAGGTTGTGGGCTCTCCCACACTAGAGGCGTTCAAGAGGCAGCTGGACAACCATCTGTCAGGGATGCTTTAGGGTGGATTCCTGCATTGAGCAGGGGGTTGGACTTGATGGCCTTGTAGGCCCCTTCCAACTCTGCTATTCTATGATTCTGTGATTCTATGACTGGAGGCCATTTGGTTGAAGAATGTAAGTTGTTCAACCTAGAACATGCATCTCCTGCCTGCCAGAGATTAGGAAGACCAGAGAGGAGGGTCTTCCTAAGCTCCGGGAGAAGACAACTGAGGTGGGTGACCCAGAGCTGCGTCTCCAAAGCACCGATAGAAAGAGAGCTCCAGCTGGAATTTAACGTTGCCCTGTAACATAACAGATTAACCACAGCGTTGTGCAATCCTTGTCAGCCGGGGTGGCAGACGGCCTGAAGAGCTTCCCAATGCTGCGGTTTCAAGGAGACCATTTGGAGAGGGAACAGTCCCAGCCACAGAATACAGGCATTGTTAAAATTGTGTGTCATCACACTGCTAGGGAGAGCCAACCCCCCCCTCCCCCGGGCAAGCACACACACCATGGACATCGGCCAGGGCTTGTTTTGAGAGTCAAGATAGTAAGAACATAAGAACATAAGGGCCCTGCTGGATCAGACCAAGGGTCCGTCTAGTCCAGCACTCTGTTCACACAGTGGCCAACCAGCCATTGGCCAGGGACAAACAAAGCAGGACGTGGTGCAAAAGCACCCTCCCACCCATGTTCCCCAGCAACTGTTGCACACAGGCTTCTTGCCTCGAATACTGGAGATAGCACACAACCTTCAGGGCTAGTAGCCATGGATAGCCTTCGCCTCCAGGAATTTATCCAACCCGCTTTGGAAGCCATCCAGATTGGTGGCCATCACAACATCTTGTGGCAGTGAGTTCCATAATTTAACTATGCGCTGTGTGAAGAAGTCTCGCCTTTTATTTGGCCTGGATCTCCCACCAATCAGTTTCATTGGATGACCCCATTGGGTTCTAGTATTTTGAGAAAGGGAGAAAAATGTTTCCCTGTCCACATTCTCCACACCATGCATAATTTGTACACCTCTATCCTGTGTCTCCCCTTGGCCTCCTTTTTTTCCAAGCTAACCAGTCCCAGTTGATGTAACTTTCCCTCGTAGGGGAGATGCTCCAGCCCCTTAATCATTTTAGTTGCTCTTTTCTGCACTTTTTCCACCGGGTCCCCCCAGGCTTAAGGTCCTACACTTCTGCCATAACCTTTGAAGTTTTCCAAGCTCCTCCTTCCGTTTGCTTCTCAAGTCTGCTTTGTGGTTGAGTGATGAGCATGTCCAGACCTGTTCGTTCAGTTTGCATTTTAATTCTTCCTCAGTAGCATGGCTATGGCTGGGCATTTCTGATCTGTTAAGAGGGCTAAACGTTGTCTTTCCCACTCTTAAGCTGTGATAGGTTCAACTTTCGTTTTTCCTCTGCAGGCCCCAAAGGCCCACCACTTTAAATCTGGGTAGCAAATGTTTCCACAGGGCCGGCAAAATCTCATCTCACGTGATGCCTCGACCCTGGAGACTTCTGCTTTTCTTCCTCGTGGTGTGGGGCATGTGGGTGTGGGTGTCCCATCTCGCGTCTCTCCTGCTGATTCCTTCTCGTCTTTGTAGAAGTTGCTTAGAGTTGTTGTAGGAAGA
This sequence comes from Elgaria multicarinata webbii, assembly GCF_023053635.1. Lineage (NCBI taxonomy): Eukaryota > Metazoa > Chordata > Lepidosauria > Squamata > Anguidae > Elgaria > Elgaria multicarinata. The sequence goes on along the minus strand of NC_086171.1, from coordinate 212,752,630 downwards.
GCTGCTTGGCTCGGTTGCTGTTTTTGTGGCCATGGCTGGCTGCGTGGGCTTCATGCCAGCCAGTGGTCATGACCTTCTGTTAAACTGGAAAGTTGGAGGGAGGAGGAGGGTGAATTCGGTTGGCCACTGTGCTTGTTTGTCCTGTTCCAAGCCAGCCTTCCCCAACGTGGTGCCCGCCCGGATCTGCCGGACTGCAACTCATATCAGCCCCAGCCAGTATGGACAATGACTGGGGATTATGGCAATTGTAGTCCAAAATCATCTGGAGGACACCACCTTGTGGAAGGCTGATCTGGAGCAACAGAAAATAAGAGCTTTATCACACCAGCGTTATACTGTGCATTCACTGCGAATTACATGCAAAGGACTCTGATGTTTTCTGCTTTATAATCTGCTTTCATTGTGAAGTACTCCGATGCATCGTGCTGTGATTGTGCTGCTTCCCTAAACGAAGCGCCGAAAATAGAATCGCGGAAAGAGCGATTCTTCTTACTCCCCCCACAATTCCAAGGTTAATTTTAACATACTTCCTCGTCCTTCTCCGAGCGGCCACTGGGGGCGCAGAAGGATGATTTTTAAACAAATGCTTACATCTGTGTACGTTTTAAAGATAAAGACATCAAAATTGGCACAGTGATAGATATTAAGAAGGGCTTTCAGTATACCAAATTTGAATTGGATTGGGTCATCTGTTGATTTTTTACATTCCCCCCCTTAAACCCTGGTATGCAAAGGACCTTAGTTAGCTAAATCACAGGGTGTGATTTAGCTAACAACAACAGCAGCAGCTTTACACTATGGGGATAATTCGAGGGAAACGCGTATGTGGAATGAAGCTCTAAGTCTCTGCATGGCAGCCTTTTAGATCTTTGGAGACTGTTAGTCTCCAAAGCTTAGAGCTTCAGCTATTGGGCAGTATAAAAATGCAATAAATAAATAAATTAGTGTGTCTCCCCTTAAACTTGTTTCCACCAGGCTAAACATACCCAGATTTTTCACCTGTTCCTCATAGGACCTGGTTTCCAGCCCCCTCATCTTCCTGGTCTCTCTTCTCTAGACGCCCTGCGGTAAACGTCCTTCTTAAAATGCGCCCAGAACTAAACACAATACTCCAGTTGCAGCCTGACCAGTGCAGGCTAGAGTTACTTCCTCTGACCTGGACGCGATGCTTCTGTTAGAGCAGCCGCGTTTTACTGCTGGCTCACGTTCAGCTTGCGGTCTACTAAGTCACCGAGTTCCTTTTCTCACGTACAGCTGCCAAACCAGGTCTCCCCCATCCTAGACTCATGCCTGATTATTATTATTATTATTATTATTTTCCTGCATTGAAACGTAATACTTTTGCATTTATCTCTGTTGCATTTCATCTTGTGAGTTTTGGATGAGTTTCAGGATGATAACGTCTTCTTTCTCCCCGCAGAAAACTGTCGGAGAAAGCGGGCATTGACGAGGTCATGGCAGCCGCGGTCCTCACCAGCCTGTCCACCAGCCCTGTGGTGCTTAACAACCCACCCAACGGTTTCAGCACAGGTATGGCGAAGGGCAGGGCCGGGGCAGTCTGGGCTTTGAGATGAGAGAGGCCTGTCGGCTGATAATGGCGCACCAGAGGATTCGGCAGCTGCTAAAGAAACTCCTGGGCAGCCACAGACCATCTAGGGCCCTGCACTCAAAAGAGACCTTACCTGGCAGCCTTTCTGACCCTTGCATCTGTGCTTGGAACGCTGTCAACCCAGTGTGCTCATGTACCTGATAGGAAATGCATGCTGCATTCCACATCCAGTCGGCTGCTGCTTGAAAGGCCACGGCCAGGTGTCATTTGATGGGGGGCTCTCGAAGAAGGGTCCCAGTCCCAGATGAAAACCTTGGGGTCCAGGGAGGTACCTGCTAGAAGAGGTGATCCCAAGCGATTCCAAGTTTTCTGAGTCCTCAAGCTGTCAAGGCCCTTTGAAGCCAAGACCCGCACTTTGACCAGCACGGCTTGGGACCACAATACTTGACAGAATGCCTCTTCCGACATGAACCTACCCATACACTACACTCAACATCTAAGGTCCTCCTCTGGGTGCCTACTCCAAAGGAAGCTTGGAGGATGGCAAAAAGGGAGAGGGCCTTTTCTGTGGTGGCCCCCCAATTATGGAACAATCTCCCTGATGAGCCTGCCTGGCGCCAACATTGTTATCTTTTCAGCGCCAGGTTAAGACTTTCCTTTTCTCCCAGGCATTTAACAGCACATGTTGAGTTTTAATCGACCCCAAAATGAACTTTGGCCTGGCTGAGTGTTTAACAATTGTTTTAAAAGTTAGCTGTTTTTATGTTTTTGTTTTAAATTTGGTATGTTGATTTTTAATGTTCAGTCTTTTCAAACTAATCTTTTTAATCTTTGTAAACCGCCCAGGGAGCTTCGGCTATGGGGCTGTATATAAATGTAATAAATAATAACAACAACAACAACAATAATACTGTTAGTCACATCAGTCAGTGGAATCACATCAAAAAACTATACCGAAAACCTTCAGAAACTGGGCCTTCCAAAATACATCCACGCCAACATCCAGAAAGCAGTCATACTTAAAACCTGTTTGATAGACAGGAAATTCCTGAATCAGTAAAAGGCAGCATGACTTGGCAATGCCCATCATGTCCATCTAGAAAAACTGCCATGAGCAAGAATTATTATTATTATTATTATTATTATTATTATTATTATTATTATTATTATCCAGGATGATCAGGGGTCTGGAAACAAAGCCCTATGAAGAGAGACTGAAAGAACTGGGCATGTTTAGCCTGGAGAAGAGAAGACTAAGGGGAGACATGAGAGCACTCTTCAAATACTTAAAAGGTTGTCACACAGAGGAGGGCCAGGATCTCTTCTCGATCCTCCCAGAGTGCAGGACACGGACTAATGGGCTCAAGTTAAAGGAAGCCAGATTCCAGCTGGACATCAGGAAAAACTTCCTGACTGTTAGAGCAGTGTGGCAATGGAAACAGTGACCTAGGGAGGTTGTGGGCTCTCCCACCCTAGAGGCCTTCAAGAGGCAGCTGGACAACCATCTGTCAGGGATGCTTTAGGGTGGATTCCTGCATTGAGCAGGGGGTTGGACTCGATGGCCTTGTAGGACCCTTCCAACTCTGCTATTATATGATTCTATTATTATTAATAATAATAATAATAACCACCCTAAGGAGGTTCGCCTGGCACCTACACTATATTCTTTCAGATGCCAGGTGAAGACCTTTTTATTCTCTCCGCATTTTAACAGTCTATAAATTAATATAAATTAATACATTCTATAAAATTGCTGTTTTAAATTTGTATTTCTGCACCGCTGCTGATTTTATCCTGGTCGTGCTTTTATATTGCATTTTATATCATGTTTTTATACTGTTTGTTTTATACTTTGAAGGGTTTTAATTTTTGTGAATCGCCCAGAGCGCTTCGGCTATTGGGTGGCATAAAAATGCAATAAATTAAATAAATTTGGGATCTTACTGGGAGCCAGTGGAGAAGGGAAAGCACTGGGTAGTATGCGTGAAACGTCCAGCCCCATGTACTCTGTAACAACCGCTTTCCAAGGTAGAGCCTTCTGCTGTGCATTGTGGCTGTCCGTCCATACAATTGCGCTGGCTTGTCGTTTGCCCTCTAAAGTCTTCATCCCACGTACCTGTTTCCCTCGAATTATCCCCTACACCGTAAAGCTGTCATCGTTGTTGTTGCTAGCTAAATCACACCCCGGGCGGCAGCACTCCTTAAGAACCTTTGCATACCAGGAAAAGGGTTTAAGGGGGGAAATGTAAAAAAAATCATTAAAAAAATCAACGGATGACCCAATCGGATTTAAATTTGGTATGCTTAAAGCCCTCCTTAATATCTATTCCTGCGCCAATTTTGAGGTCTTTATCTTTAAAACTTATGCAGATGTCAGCATTTGTTTAATTTGTACTTTAAACATCTCAAATCCTGCTCCTGCGCCCCCAGTGGCCGCTCGGAAAACAACAAAAGATTCGCTCCTAAAGAGGTAGCAAAATAGGTCGGTTCTTTTGGCTTTGAAGCACAATTAAAGCCGGATGCACGGGAGTGCTTCACGGTCAAAGCAGATTATAAGCTGGGAAACTTCGGAGTCCTTTGCGCACAATTCGCAGTGATTGCGCGGTATAACGCTGGTGTGATGAAGCTCAAGGTGAGCTGAGACGCGGTGAGTGCGTTTGTGTCGCCCGCTGAATGAGCTCTCTGGTGGTTCTCTCCCTTGGCAGAACCAGGCTGTGATGTGTGGAAGGAAGCTCCCCCCATGTCCTCCAGCTGCAGCAGCAGCAGCAACAACAGCGGTGACTGGAGCTGGGACCCCCCGAGCGACCTCTCCACCCCTTCCACGCCGTCGCCCCCGCTCTCCACGGACATCGCCACGAGCTTCCTTTCTTCCCTACAGTCAGAACTTGAGGAGACCGAAGCCACTCACTTCCTGTTTGGCGATCCCATCCCCAGGAAGAGGAAGGTGAGGGAGGACTCGATGGCCTTGTAGGCCCCTTCCAACTCTGCTATTCTATGTTTCTATGACACGGAACGGCCCACTGGAGCGTCTTCCCTTCCCGTGTTGCTTGGCTGTAGCTTTCCACGTTGCTGACTGAGGCGATAGGCAGGTTAGGACCTCTGGAAGGCAAATCCGGGCTTTCCCACTTCAGATTTCAGGCCAAGCTGCTCCTCCGGGCAAAGGAAGGAAATAAAGATTCTCTGCAAATGGAATGCGAGCATTTCAAGGACTGCAAAGCTAAATTAGAACCCTCCTCTTCGGCTTGGTTCTTTTCTGTTTGCGGCAGGGGTCCTGCGACGTCTGGCCCTCCGGAGGTTTGAGCTCCCAACTTCCGTCACCCCTTGCCGTTGACTATACTGCCTGGGGTTGACGGGACGGGTAGGCCAAAACATCTGGAGAGCCACAAGTTGCCCACCCCTGTTTTGCAGGGATGTTCCGTGAGCAGGGCAGCCAAAAAAGGTCTAGTGAGAACGAGGCTTAAATCTGTCTGTGCTATGCTGATCAGAGGCTGGAAGGTGTTGCTCAGTCACTCCCGGCGCATGGGCTCACATGCCCAGCCCAGGAGCTGCCTAAAACTGCGTCCACAGCAAAGCCCTGCTGGCCTAGTAGTCCTAGTAGTCCTGTATAAAACCCTGCTTTTATACAGCTGTAATCCCGCCCGTATCTGGCTCCTCCAATGGGAACCCATCAGGAGTTGGAACAAGGGCTTGCTTTTCCAGCTGCAATAACCCCTTGTGCATACACTAGTTGCTGGGGAACATGGTATGTGTGTGTGCTGTTGCACCGTATGCTGCTTGTGGGTCCCTGGTCCACAGCTGGTTGGCTGCTTTGTGAACAGAGGGCTGGATTGGATGGGCCCTTGGTCTGATCCAGCAGGGCGCTTCTGATGTTCTGATGGAGCATGTTCCTGAGTCCTTGAGCTTATGAGTCTCAGGCCATCAGAACTCAGTTGAGTCTGGTGGTGGAAGCAGCAGCTTGACTCTTAGGCCCTGTTCAGAAGACACCTTAAACCATGGCTTTAACCACGGTAGTTAAGCCAGAAAGCCAGGCCTTGTTCAGAAGACACCTTAAACCATGGCTTTAACTACTGTGGTTAAGCCAGAAATCCAGGCTGTGTTCAGAAGACACCTTAAACTATGGCTTTAACCACGGTAGTTAAGCCAGAAAGCCAAGCCATGTTCAGAAGACACCATAAACCATGGCTTTAACCACTGTGGTTAAGTCAGAAAGCCAGGCCCCGTTCAGAAGACACGTTAAACCATGGCTTTAACTACGGTGGTTAAGCCAGAAAGCCAGGCTGTGTTCAGAAGACACCTTAAACTATGGCTTTAACCACAGTGGTTAAGCCAGAAAGCCAGGCCATGTTCAGAAAACACCTTGAACCATGGCTTTAACCACGGTGGTTAAGCTAGAAAGCCAGGCCGTGTTCAGAAGACACCTTGAACCATGGCTTTAACCATGGTGAATAAAGCAAAAACGCTTATTCACTGTGGTTAAAGCCGTGGTTTAAGGTATCTTCCTAACACGGCCTAGCTTTCTGGCTTAACCACCTTGGTTAAAGCCATGGTTTAAGGTGTCTTCTGCTCCACCGGGGTGAGTGGAGGCAACCATACGTGTGTGAGAGCATCATTATCTTCTCCTTCCTCTCAAGAGGAAGCATACAAGGTTCTACAACACCCCAGCCTTGGTCTTCCCAGTCCTAGTCAGATCCTCAGCTGCTGTGGCATCCTGGCTCTGTGTAGCTGAGATCTTCTGGAACCCATCCCTGATAGTGTGTGGTTTTTTTTCTTGTTCCAAGAATTATTTAAACTTTTGAAATGATGTTAAAAAAATTAAAGGCAACTAGAAAAGAACACACGTAATAATATAAAAAGGCTACTAAAGAAATAAGGGAACTCACCGATCCCTTATCACCAATATGTTTGCCAGGTGATATGCCAAACAGACTGGGAAAAGGAAGGACGTTTTTCAGTTGCTAATTTATATAGTGCCTTCAGTAGACATGGTGCTTCAGTGTGATGGAAGCAAAGGGATGAGTCCCTGCTCCAAAGAGCTTACAGTCTAAATTTGGAAAGGATTTGTTGACGCCCTAAAAGTCTCTGATTTGGCAGCCGGCAGCCTTTCAGGCCATCCACACCAAGGATGGTTTTCTGGTCGCTGGGACAGGGTGGGAGCCTTGAATTGAACCATGATCCTTGAAGCTGTGCCATCTCCCGTTACAGAACTCCACCAAGGTGATGTTCAAGTGCTTGTGGAAGAACTGTGGGAAAGTGTTGAGCAGTTCCTCCGGGATGCAGAAGCACATCCGGACCATCCATCTGGGGTAGGTTGGTCTGGTGGCCGTTCGTGGCAGAACTTTATTCCATCGCAGGTATGGACAGGTTGGGTTTGCAGCGATGGCTGGAGAGGATCTATTGTCATATTTAAATACTAAAAACCCATTTTGACAAAGGGGAGGGGAGATGGGGAGGGGAAAGTGTGGGACGGCAGTCATACGCTTGGGTAGGCCAGCAGTGCAAGGTGTCAAGGCAACATCTTCAATGCAACTAGAGAACAAGGCCAGAGGCACTTCTCCGAAGGCCAGGAAAGAGGCACGGACAACTCCACCGTCAGAGACATCTTGATGAGCCTCTGTCTGAGGCCTTGGATGTAGTTTGGCCTCCATCATCCATAGCCTGGTAATCTTCAGGTTACATTACTGTAATGTGCTACATGTTGGGGGCCTCCTCTGCTTGGCCTCTGTTGCTCAGCCGTTCTCCAAATGGGTGCCCTCCAAATGTGTTGGAATGCAACTACGGGTGTGCTGGCTGAGGATTGTGGGAGTTGTAGTCCAACACGTCTGGAGGTTGGAGAAAATTCATGCAGACTATGGCTGCTAGGTTACCGAATGGGGGTCATGATTGTCTTACGCCTACGTTGTGCCAATTGCCCTGATTTCTAGGCCCAATGCTGTTCATGACCTCTTAAAGCCCCGTATGGCTGGGGGAAAGGGCATTTGAAGGGGCCGGGGGACCACCTGTCTCCTTATGTACCTACCTGTGCGTTCAGTGTAGCCAGGTGGCCACCAAAGAGAGGGCGTTCTCAGTGGTTACATATGCCCGTTGTGGAATTCACCTCCCATCAAAGTTTGCCTGGTGTTTTATCTTATTGGCCTTTTGGTGCCAGGCAGAGATCACTCTTCTTGCATATGCTAAGGGCGACTCTGTAATCACTGGCACCTCCAGTGAAAAGGAACCGAGTCTTCTCAGAGATGCTGCCAGTGAGACTAGGAGTAGGCCATGTGGTGCCTGTGGGCACTGGTGCACCCTTCAGACACCTTCCTTGGTGCCCACCCTGGTGCCCTTCCTCTCCCCGTTATTATTATTATTAATTATTATTTTAATTAACACACTTTCTTGATACCAGTTGGGATCACTTCAAAGCAGAGTGAGGTCCTCCAGCTGCTGCCATCTTCTTTTCCCAAGAATGCCTCTGGGCTGCATGGTGGAGCTCAGAGACATTCTTTGGGAATGAAGATGGTGGGTGGCCATAGCAGCCATTTTGTGGTGGTGCCCAGGACAGGTGATGAAATTGCCAAGTGTAATCCATGGGCCCAAAAAGGTGGTCTACCCTCTGGACGAGACCATGGGCAAGCGACATGGTGCCCACAAGTCCCAATGTGGCCCTGTACACCTTTCGTGGCACCCACCAAGGTCACTAGACAATATATAGTGTGTGTATATGTGTGTGTGTGTACGCACACACACATGTGCAAATCCAGTATATCACAATAGCGGGATCATTAAACTGTGAAGTTGGGCTTCTACAAGAACTATTAATCGTTAGGTTGAAATGTTTCTACCTTTAAAGGTGGCCTAAAAAGAATTATAAATAAAAATAGTATGATAGAAGAAAGGCAACGCTGGCTGCATCTCCCCACTTCTAATTTTCCTTCCCTCGTTTTCAATCTTTTATGCTTCCTTTCTCCCCTTCCCATTCTTTCTACCAGGGTGGATTTGATTTAAATCAATTTGAATTAAATCATGATTTAAAACACAATTTAAATCACTACTCAGAAAGACTTGATTTAATCATGTGACTTCCCCCCCCATTCCCAAAAGTATACTCTATTCATTGAATTTTTTGAAACTTAGCACTTAAGAGGTAAGGGGCTGTTTCTGTGTACATAGATTTGCAAAGGCACAATGGGATTGTGATCCCTGCAGACACAAATCCACAGTTTTGAGAACTGTAAAACCAAGTATCTGTGATAATATATTCTAGACAGAAAAATTGCCCAATAATCTTAGAGAAATCTCTGGAAGAGCATGACATTGTGAATGGATTAATGGAATTCATTTACCCCCAAATTTAAACATTGCATGAATATCCAGCCTCATGCGACATAATTAAAAACGAATCCTTATTTCATGATGAATAACCTTTGGACTATAATGTATCTTAAATAGAAAACTATCTTTAGATAGATTTTTTTCTCAAAAAGCATTTACTGTATTTCTTCGATTCTAAGATGCACTTTTCCCCCCATATAAACATCTCTAAAAACGGGGTGCGTCTTAGAATCGCGGGTGCATTTATTCTTTCTTAGAATCAAAGCTTTTTTTCTGTTGGTGGTACTGAAATTAGTGTGCGTCTTACAATCGATGGCGTCTTACAATCGAAGAAATGCCCAATTTAAATTTAAAAAATCCAATTTAAATAATAAAAAATCCAATTTAAATTTAAAAAACCCAATTTAAATAAAAAAATCCAATTTAAATAAAAAAATCCAATTTAATTTTTTAAAAAATCTGATTAATTTTTTTTAAAAATCATTGATTTTTATCCACCCTGCCTTCTCCCATAACCAGGATTGACCCAATGAGGCCCCCAACAGCTCGTTTGAACTTTCCATCCTGTGTGGAGGTTTTGTTTCATTCTTTTTGCCTTCCCCCTAGCCTAGCTTCTGCTGCTGCTAAGCCCTTTCTTTGCTTCCGCCAGACGGAAGGCTGACCTGGATCAGAGCGACGGGGAGGAAGATTTCTACTACACTGAGCTGGACGTCAACGTGGACTCCCTGACGGACGGCCTGTCCAGCCTGACCCCCGTCTCCCCCACCTCTTCTGTGCCCCCTGCCTTCCCCATCCTGGAGGAAGTCTTGCATACCCCACCAATTCCATTCAAGCCAGAGGTCTCCATGGTGTCTCATCTGAGCCAATCGACGCCCATGACCATCCTGAGCCAATCGGCACCCACCAGCCTGTGCCACATCCAAACTGACCACGCCTACCAGGTGGGTTCCCCTAGGCCTGAAGCCCTGCTGGTAGTTTAGTGGCTGGGCTGCAAATGACAGAGTAGCGCTTAGCAAATGAGGCTGTCAAAGGAATCATAGAATCATAGAATAGCAGAGTTGGAAGGGGCCTACAAGGCCATCGAGTCCAACCCCCTGCTCAATGCAGGAATCCACCCTAAAGCATCCCTGACAGAGGGTTGTCCAGCTGCCTCTTGAAGGCCTCTAGTGTGAAGAGCCCACAACCTCACCAGACAACTGATTCCATTGTCATACTGCTCTAACAGTCAGGAAGTTTTTCCTGATGTCCAGCCGGAATCTGGCTTCCTGTAACTTGAGCCCGTCATTCCGTGTCCTGCACTCTGAGAGGATCGGGAAGAGATCCTGGCCTTCCTCTGTGTGACAACCTTTCAAATATTTGAAGAGTGCTCTCATGTCTCCCCTCAATCTTCTCTTCTCCAGGCTAAACATGCCCAGTTCTTTCAGTCTCTCTTCATAGGGCTTTGTTTCCAGACCCCTGATCATCCTGGTTGCCCTCCAAGCTGGATCAGAGCTCCAAGCTGGATCAGAACTAGCAGCCTCTGTGTCTCCTTCTCTCACCCCGTCCCCCAAAAGACCACATCAACCCAAGGCAACCTGCGGACTTGTCTTTCAACTAAAAATCTTTTCTTTGGTTTCCAGGCGTCAGGTCCGGCCGGCGTGCTGGCGGACCTGACCGCTCCATCCACTGGAATGGAAATCAGCATATCTTGGCAGCAGCCGGCCCTTTTCCCACCGCCTCTTCCTCCAGTCCTTTTTAAAAGCCACGCGGTAAGATCCCTCGATCAGGAGGAGGCGTCGGGCTGGGCTGGCGAGAAAAACTGGTGTAAGCGCCGGGCACCAGGTCTTCTGCTTAAAAGTTGACGACTCTCGTTTGGGGAGAGCGGGGTGTCTCCTGATGGGGGGATGTTCACAATTCCATGTGGGTCTCGATAGCCCTGCTGCGGCTGTCCAGTAGCTGGGATTATAAAGCTGCCCCTCCGGTTTCTTAAGTGGCATCCAAACTCTCCCTCCATGCCTTGTGTTCTTCCTGCTTTCCTCCAGGGCTGCCTAACTCCTATCCGCCCCGCTGACGTGGGAGAGAAGCGTCCACAGGTCGCCCCCACACCCGTTGCCAAAGGACATCCATTAGTGCCCTCTTCCGTGCCAAAGCCTACGACAGGCACTAGGTGAGTTGGCCCATTAAGTCTTCCCTGTCGTTTGCTCCCTGGTCCTTCCTTGCAACCGGGGATGCCTGGGATTGAACCAGGGGCCTTCTGCATGCAGAGCTGGCGTCATCTCCCTGAGCTTTGGCGCCTCCCCTTGCAGACCGGCTATGCCATGAATCCTTGGGAAGCAGCTGCTGCTTGGCCCAATTGTGCATGTGGGGTCACTTCCCTTAAGAACATAAGAAGAATCCTGCTAGATCAGACCAAGGGTCCATCTTGTCCAGCACTCTGTTCACACAGTGGCCAACCAGCTGTTGACCAGGGACCCATTAGCAGGACATGGTGTAACAGCACCCTCCCACCTGTGTTCCTCAGCAACTGGTGTACACAGCCTTACTGACTCTGAAACTGGAGGTAGCCCATAGCATATTAGGACTAGTAGCCATGGATAGCCTTCTCCTCCAGGAATTGATCCAACTCCTAGAAACTTTGAATAGTAGAGTTGGAAGGGGCCTCTCAATGCAGGAATCTACCTTAAAGCATCCCTGACAGATGGTTGTCCAGCTGCCTCTTGAAGGCCTCTAGTGTGGGAGAGCCCACAACCTCCCTAGGTTCCATTGTCATACTGCTCTAACAGTCAGGAAGTTTTTGCTGATGTCCAGCTGGAATCTGGCTTCCTTTAACTTGAGCCCGTTATTCTGTGTCCTGCACTGCGCAAAGTCTTTTAGGTTGGTTTCTTAAAGATACAGCTTCCATGTTACAATCCTGTCCATAGAATCATAGAATAGCAGAGTTGGAAGGGGCCTACAAGACCATCGAGTCCAACCCCCTGCTCAATGCAGGAATTCACCTTAAAGCATCCCAGACAGATGGTTGTCCAGCTGCCTCTTGAAGGCCTCTAGTGTGGGAGAGCCCACAACCTCCCTAGGTCACTGGTTCCATTGTCGTTTTTCCTGATGTCCAGCCAGAATCTGGCTTCCTGTAACTTGAGCCCATTATTCCGTGTCCTGCACTCTGGGAGGCCTTTTTAAAGCCATCCAAACTGGTGGCCATCACCACATCCTGTGGTTGTGAATGCCATCGTTTAACTCTGCGTTGTGTGAAGAAGTATCTCCTTTTATCTGTCCTGAATCTCCCACCAATCAGCCTCGTGGGATGATGACCCCCCCCCATTGGGTTCTAGTATGAGGAGAGAGGGATCACACCTCGTCCACCTTCTCCACACCCTGCGTAGTTTTGTACACCCTACCTCAGCCTACATCCTTTCCACGCTGAACGCCCCCTCTGCTCCGCCTCTTTCTAGGAAGCCGCGCGGCGAAGCCAAGAAGTGCCGCAAGGTCTACGGGATGGAGAACCGCAGCATGTGGTGCACTGCCTGCCGTTGGAAGAAGGCTTGCCAGCGGTTTGTCGACTGAGCGGCACCGTCTTCCCCGCCGAGTTCCGGGACACTATCCGCCGCTCTCGATCCTCCTTGCGCATTTTGCACTTCCGTGCCTTTTCCAATCTGATCTCCCTCGCCGTCCGCCCCGATCCCCGGCAACAAGACCCCCCCCCTCCCAAGGTGGGGTGGGGGCTCCCGTCTGTGCCTTGGCTCAGGAAAAAGGAGCGTCCGGTGCGGACAGTGCTGTTGCTGGTGCTGGTGGCTTCCCAAGAAGACAGGCAGGAATCGTCGCGGCCCTCCTCCTCCAGCAGCGCCAACCCACATGGAGCCCCACTGAGGGCTTCTCCGCTCCCACGTTCAGAGCCTTTCTGGCTTCATTTGCATTATTATTTTTTTATACCTGCCACAAACCTTGTTGGGTGAACGGCAGCTTTATCCATGTCCGCACATGTGAAGATTGAGCCTTTTTCTCCCTACTCCCCTTTGGTTTCTTTATTTTCTTTCCTTTTTTTTTTTTAAAGAGGGAAATAAGCTATTTCGTTTCCTTCCCTTCCCTTCTGGGAGACCTACCTTCCCTCCCCTGCTACAGAGTGTCTTGCAGCCTTTAGGGCCTGGGACAAGGGAAAGCCAGCAGTGCCGTGTTTTCAAAAAATTCTGCATGAAGGATTTCGCTCTCAGATCCAAAGAGCCAAGTCAAGCTGAGCTAATGGCTGCTTTCTCTTGCTTTGAGTGGAAAACGGGGAGCACAGGCTAAAAGAGAACAGACTTTCATACCTGTTTTTTGTCTTTTCTGGGTGTTTCTTTTTAGTTTTGGTGTTTCCTGCTAATGATGAAACTGCCATGAGAAGGAAATGCCCCTTCCTCGGACCCTTTCCCTTCACCTATTTTCAGTTATTGGTTGCAATACGCTTCTCTGAAACAAAAAGTATTTTCTGTGCTTGTTTTTAAATCTGGATTTTGAAGGTGATGTGTCTCGTCTAAGACACAGATGTGATCTGGTGTCCACTGAACCTCGGAAGTCTTTGCTGTCCCTTCTTGTCCACGGGTTCCGGGTTCTTGCCTCCCGCCCCTTGCTTTCTTTCCTCCCCGCCGCCCCACCCCGGCCTCCACCCACGGTGCCTGGAGAAGAAGGCTGTTATAGGAAACTTTCAGACTTTGCAATCTGGCTTAAGAATGGTCCCATGGTGGAATGAATACCTTGATCTCTCGCGAGGAAGAAGCTCTGCACCGGAATGGCAGCCTGGTCTTTTTCTCACAAGCCGGAATGAATTTGCATTGCAAGTTACTCCGACCACACAAAGGAATACTTCAACTTCCATATGTGCGATCCCTGACTCGAATTTCACATGCTGGTGAAAATCAGGGGGACGGATCTGCCACTGGATCTGGGTGGCAAAACTGAAAGTGTAGTGATGGAACTTGGCTCTCCTACCTGGCAATTCAGGCTTAAATTTGAATTTTGAAATCAGGATATATATTTTTTAAACACATGCTTTTTTTTTTTTTTTTTTGAGTTGCTTGTTTTCCCAGTGGGGACACTTGCCAAATATGGAACACGCAGGTTTTTATTTAGCTCTGCTTTTCCATTGACTTCCTTTTACCTGTCTGAAATTATGTGGCTCGTTTTAGGAGGATTGCCATGTTGATGTTTCTTTTGAGGTGGGGGGAAAGAGTTCAATCCAGGGAGGACCGTGCTGTTCTGCACTTAAATGCGCCAGATGGTGGCAGCATGGAAGGTTGGAGCACCTCCTCTGAGCCCAAACACTGTGGCTTTAAGTCTGTCAAATGCACCTGTGTCATTCTTGCATAAAATGGTCCAAGGGCAAGTCCTGCAGAAGCCCCCCCGCCCCCCTGAAATGTCTGGGGCCTGCCCCTCATTCCATTGGGAAGGCTTGTGCAAGAGTACTTCGTACTGCAATTGTGCCCTAAACTTTTGATTTGGAGAAAATTATCCTGTAATTTTTCAAGTATTGCACATGTAAAAATTTATTGATATTCTAACCAAGATTTCTCCCATGTCCATAAATGTTTAGCTTATGGTCTAAACATAAGCTAAAAATCCCTCCCCCCCCCTTTTTTTAAAGTCATCTCTGTTTTCCGAACTATGCCTATTACGGCTTTCATTTTAGGTTTTGCCCATTTTAGCGTGTGCCGTGGTTATTCTTACGGCACACTGTCCCAAGATTTAGACGTTTCCGTAGCTAAAACAAGATCCCATGCTGAAAAGGCCCTTGTAATGTTTGGTGGATATTAATGGAAATCCATGTTCTGAAATGACCGTAACAGAAAAGAAAAGAAAAGTCTCTCGGGCACAGTCCACTGGCAGAGAACCCCACTGAAATGACGAGATGCATCCAGGTATATGACCACGCTCTTGGGCCACTGCTTGCTGTTTTAGGGACATTTGCACATGCAGTGTTTCCCAGGGACGGTGTCTCAGCGCCTAGGAAATGAGGATGGACAGCTTCCTGCTAGAGCGCCCCATTGGATCTTTGCACTATACCAAACTGCACAAGGATTTTTTAAAAAGAGTTTGTATTCTATTCGTGAAATCAACTAGTAGCAAATTTGGTATTTTCAAGGATGGCTTTCTCATGTGCACAACTTGGGTGGTGGGAGGGTGGGTGAGAGAGAGGAGAGGCAACCCTGTCTCCCCTCCCCGGCCCCACTGCTTTTTAACCTTTGCTGTGCGGTGTCCTGGCTGCAGTGGGGTGGACAAACTCCTGGGTCTGCCATGATTGTTAATGTTGGAAGATAATCACCCTTCCCCCCAAATTCCAAAGTGGCCTTCTAACGGCAAAGTCTGCAGTCCTGTGCACACTTACTTAGCAGTGTGTCCTATTGAATGCAGGGGGACTTACTTCTGAGTAAGCAGTAGGATTGCACTGCATGATGTGTGTGTGTGTGTGCGTGTGCGTGTTTGTTCAGGAAGTTATATAGAGATATATATACGTGTGTGTGTGTACACACACAGACACATACATATATATGTCAGCTTTTGAATTTGTAAGAAGTTCAGATTACTTTCCACCTGTACAAAACCTTGCAGCTCCTTCTTCCTCTGTGCCCCCAGGGAAGCAGGCTCACAATCAAATGTCCATTTATTTAGCTGTGCATAATCCCCATTGCACATGTTGGGGCTTACTTCTGAGTAAACGTGGATAGGATTGTGCGGTGAGGGCGTGATCCTAATTGTGTGTATTTGGAAATGGACGCCGTTGAAATTAAAGGGATGTAGTTTTGTTAAACGTGCTCAGAAGGCCGCAAGCACCAAAGCACACCTTCAGGACACTCGCATAAAACAGCTTCCCCTGGGCTGTACCATTTCCGACTACAAGTGCCTGTGCTTCCCTTATATAAACAACCGTAACCCCCTTGCTTCTCCAAAATTTAGCACGGCAAATTTGAGCGCATTCAAACGTAACAGAGCGATGCCCTTGCTTTTCACGGAGAAGATGTGATCACTGTTTAAGCCTACTGTTCCGAAGTCAACTGGCGTGCTGAGTATTAGGTCACTTTTATCCGGTGGATTTCTACAGCTCTCCCGCTGTAGTGAATGTTCAAGATTTGGTGAATCTTGACGGTGCCAAATACAGTTGGTGCACGTCTCAAGATATCTCTCCACTTTGAGGGTGCATGACAGATCAGTGAAGTTTGGGGATTGCGTTTAGGTAGTGACTGGTGCATCTCTTGAGTTTTGGACATCAGTGGGGTTATCAGCATTAACCAAGCTCAAGGCATTCTACCCATGAAGCAGAATGAAAAGGCAGAGTCTTGGTAGAGGTAGTAGAATGGATAAGTGTCACTTAAAACTGCAGATGGGGATATATTTTGGAATGCCTAAAAGGCTGAATGTAGAAAACTAGCACAGCAGGAAATAAAGCAAGGCTTAGCTCTTTCTCACTGAGCTGCTAAATCTCCCTTTCCACAGAGTCATTTCACATCTGGGTGTATTCAGAAGTGGTCTCTCCTCCATCCTAAAGCATACATTGTCCACTGTACCACTTTGTTTTTTGGTTGGGTTTATTTTCGCTGCATCTGTAAGCCAGGTCTAATTTTCATGGAGGACTGGTTTGGCTAAGATGGGAGCAGCCATAAATACCCACTGTTCTAACTCAAAGATTCTTGGCCCACCAGAATAATCTTTTATATCTGTTAAATAACCTGTGATGATTGGCACAGGTTATTTAACAGAGGTTGACTTCGCACACATGGGGATTGTTCCTCTCCTGGTGGGGTGAGGTGGGAGCAGTGCTTCAGCAAAAATCTGAATAGGTCTGAACTTTCCAAAGCTGACAAAAACGTTGCCTGTTTTTCTCCCCCTCTCAGGGCTGTTGAGCCATCAGTGTGAGAAAGTAAGTCCATATGGAATGTTCCAGCATGGAGAACTTGACCCATCTTTATTTTGTACGTTGACTTGAGTATCTATCACCCAGTTTGCTCTAGGTTGGTGCAATAAAAAGGGGTCATGTTGTCAACTGGGCACGTGTAGGCTCCATCATCCAGCATTGGAGGTTGGAATCTACCTGTTTGATCATGTGAATCTGCCTTGGCAGGGTCCTGGCTATACTTAATTGGAGTTTGCCTGGGTGGGCAATTCTATATTCCAAACCCTGGCCCAAAATTTCAGATCTGATTTTGCCCCCAAGTCCCAACCCTTCGTTGGAGGTAGTAAGGTGCTGTAGCTAAGCCGGCACCTCCTTTTGTAGTCCAGGCACCTGGTTTTAGAACGCATGTAGATCAACATCATATGTATCTTTTCCACGCCTTGATGACAACTTTCTAGGCTACCAAGCCCAGATCCGTCCCAGAGTCAACCATTTTAAGAAGAAGAAAAAATACTCTCATCTCATGAACACAGAACTTTTGGGAAAGATGGCTATAAAAATAGCAAGTAGCTACCTAAAACATTCCTTAGTGCCGCCAAAGCAAAATAAGTAGGGGTGGTTTTTTGGGGGTGGGGGGAAGGTGTTCTTTTTTTTGTTTTTGTTTTTTTTGTGGATGAACCAGGAGAAAGGGAAGAAACCAAACCAAAAACTTTTTTTTTGTTCATTTGCCACAGTTGGAAAGATATTTATGCACACTGTGGGGTGAGCCAGACAAGTGAGTCTGGCTGTGTGTCACAAATTAGGTGGGTCCCAACCAATTATTCTCCTTCCCCCACTTTGCTACCATCTTTTTTTTTTTTTTTAAACCCCCTCTTCTTCCAGGGTGTTACAAGTTTGGAGAGGACGCTTCTTGTCCTGACTGTGTGTTTGTGTGCCTGTGTGTGTGCTGTGCTCAGGTGACCTCCTTTTTGTATCGGAGGAAGCGTGCCAATCAATTTGAGAGGCTTTATCAGATATTTCAAAAAATAATAATTTTTTTTTCCAAAAAAAAAAAAAAATGTGTCTTGGTTTTTTGGGAATTAAAGTGGGAGAAACTGGTTGTTTTCACACAGGAACGAAGCTCTTCTATGCAGATCTTTTGCAAAAGGTTTGCTTTTGATACAGCAAAGTCGTCTTTGGTTTAACAGTAGCAGGGTTGACAAAATCTCGGTAAATATTAAGCTGAAAAGAAGAAAATCATTCAGATCAGTTCTAAAACTGGGATGTCTTTTACTCCATTTTTAAGTAAAATAGTGTGGATTATACAATACATGTATTTTGTTAGTTTATTGCTAGGCTTTAAGACTGTGAAGACAGAATTCAGGAAAGTATGAGCTTCATCACACCTCCTCCCCTCTCTGCTTTGAGTCCACGGTTTCCCCCTCTGTTTCCTTAGTGAGTCTAGCGCTGGGCACTTTCACATCTGTGCGTTGTTACGCTATTTCAGCTCATGTATCTTTTTGCCTGTATCGCTACTGTGCTGGTGAAATCTCCCACCCTGCCCCCTACATTCTCCCTGCAGTTAATTCTTTATATTTTTAGTTTCTGCGCAAATACAATAATACGGCAGAATGAAACTGCGCAATTACGGCCAAACAATGCACTATGCTTTCCCCTAAAATCGTATTAAACAATGTAAGTGAAAAGAAAGGATTGCAATTAGTTTTGGGAGAAGTTTGTGGTCAATGTTGGCATGGTCAGGAACTATAGTAAGGGAGGCAGTGGTGGTGAAAATGTATACAAAAGGAACCCAGAAGGCGACCACCTCTAGGAAACCGAGACATGCCTACTCAGAAGTAAGAACTATAGAGTTGAATGGGACTGAGTCGAGGTGTGGGCGGCGGCGGCCTCACTTTCTCCGTGGGGTGTTTGGGTGCCCTCCCTCCCTGTTCACGGTTGAGTGGACAACCATCCCGCCCTCTTTATCAGCGAGATAACCCTTCGACACACATAACCCCCCCCCCCAAATGGGATGGTTCCATATAGTGTAAGGACAGCAATACCTTACACTGGGACAGAGGAGTGGCTTTATTGCACACAGAGGGGGGAAAACCAGACTTTCCCTGCTCTAAACTAAGACAGAAAAGGAAGAGGGAAGAGGCGAGAGATGAGTGCAGGTCAGGGACGACAGACCTGTGAGTACTGCACTGCAAGAACACATACCAAGCATGGTGAGAGCGTGATAAAACGCTGGTGTGATGGAGCTCTGTGTGGCTGATGCCGAGGCTAGCAGAAGCAAAATACTGCAGAACAAACACTGAAAAGTTTTGCTTGCCTTGCATAATCCACACATCGCAGACTGACATTTTGGTGAAAGTGGAGCTCCCCCTAGTGACAAGGACTATAATGTGCACCTAAAAGCACCGCGTGGTTAAGGTGCTACCTACAGAGATGATCTACACCTGTGTCTGAGCTGCATCACTTCGGACTGCAGGTGAGGCTGACCTGATAGAATGCTCCATATATATATTTTCTTTAAAAATCTGTCACTCCCCACAGAAAGCAAGCACTTCAAGCAGAAAACTGCTCTCCTACCTCACATTATCCTACCTTATCCACGTGCAGGAGTTTGAATTTTTATGTTGTAATTAGGTGAGTCCCCATCTGCATTCTGTAATAGTGCAGCCCAGGCATTTTTCACTGCAGCAATATATAGGCCTGCAGTTGCCCCATTTAAAAGTTGGGCTTAGGTGTTACTGAAAGCCAGGGTTTTGAAACCAGGCTCTCTGGTTCCCCCCAGTGGCCCAACCCCTCCACCAATTATTCTGTGTGTCCCTGGTTTTTGTGTAGTTTTTCCTCAACCTAAGCTGAAAAGCCTCTCCTCGGGCTTAGTGCTTGGCAGGAAGCGCTTTGAGCTCAAATATGCTGTTATTTTGGCCTCACTGCTTTTGCCTTGCCTGCTGGAATGCAGCCCCTGAGAAAGAATCCAACACTGAATTTGGCCCTTGGGCTGAAAGGTTTGACACCTCTGCTTCAAAGCCTAGGCCATGAAAACAACACTGTGGATTGTCCTTTCTACAAGTGGGGGAGGGGGATTATTACATAAAAAGGACACAAAATTCCCCAAATATTTATGATATATTCCTAGTAAGATAGCATCAAAAAACTTTCACCGTTGCAGCTAACCCAGGCTGCATTTTGAGCGTCATCAGAAGGGGGAGGATTGAGTTTCCCTACTGTCGCTTTTTGCCCCACTCCTGTCCCACAACACTTACCCTTTCTTCACGCGTGGAATGAAAGAGGAAGCAGCAATGACCACGTGGCCCTTTTTATCTCGCTGCTTTTCCTGCACTCAGGAAATGGCACGTTTTGCTTCAAGCCCCAAAAGTCGGATTTTCTGGGTCTTTTTTGTCACAGCAAACAGCGGGAGATGTATGGGAGATGGATGTCGTTGTCAAAAGGACCCGTGAACATCCGTTAAGTGGCCAGTGACAAGCATGCTATAAAATGCTCGTCTGATGACGTTCTTCGAGTTTTTCCAAGGAGACCGCCCCCTAGGATGGACTACAACAATATGAGGAGGGCTGATCATACAGGTTTCCCTACCTATGAGCAGCCTTCAGGCAGAACATCAGTATCTGCATATTTTCAGGGCTGGTTAACCACATGCATCACTTTGCTCTTTAATCTGAACATTGGACAAGGAGAAAAATAGAGACCGCAACTCTCAAGGACCATAAGGTGGTGCATCGTAGACACCAGATGACCGCCTTGGGGAGAAGGTCGCTATTGTCTTTTCCAATAATATAGTTGTCAAGGATCCACCAGGAGAAGAGTTAAGATACTGATGTGAACGCTAGCTGGGTCCATAGTGTTGTGGCCTTTTCCTGCAGATTGCCCCAGGTTCCATCACTGGACCACAGGTGACACAGAAGGCCTCTTCGTGGGACCCTGGCATGTGCGGACGCTACAGGGCTAGGTGGACAAATAATGTGCCCAAGCATCACAGAAGCTTCCTGCGTTCTTATTTATATGCTGGACATCGCAATCCTGTGGAAAGGTGGTGACAATCCATGGCAGAGGAACGGCCACGTACGATGCCCTGCAAGTTCAGGGGGACGGGGAGGCTTTTGACCTCTTTTATTCTTTTCTAAAAATCCTCTGATAGCAGAGGAAATAAATATGCCAGCTCTGGGCGAGGGTGGAGTTGGTGAACAGGGAAGTGGAAGCATGGGTGCAGCGATTTGCCAGACATGCGCCCCCTCTGCCCTTATTGCCAAGGGGGTGGGGTGCAGCCATGGTGCCAGAGTTTCCAACAGCCAGTCAAGGGAGGGCTTTCACAGCCTTCCAAAAGTGGGAAGTCCCCTCTTTTCCTATGACCGCCCCAGGACATCCCAAGGGCTGTAAGATTACACCCTTAGTGAGCATACACAAATTTTGGAAAGCTAGAAGTCAGGCCGTCCTTGAGGAACAAGGAACTCTCACACACCCCATATTCTATGAAAAACCCATGGTGAAATATAAGAGCATGCTTCTATCTTACTTTCATTCTGGTTGTTCCATCTGTTTGGTTTCAGCACACTCCAGGTGCAGAGGGGCGCAGAAGGGCTGTTTGTTTAATTCAAAAAGCCTTTCAACTGCCCCATCATGTACACTTTTCTTGCATCTACCGTTCTAATTCATGTTTGTTTGTTTAAAAAATACTGCATCACCTCATGAGCAGGAAGAGTACATGTATTTCTTATATTTTTTTTTAAAAAAATCAGGACAGTAAAGCGTCCTGAATACTTAAAAAGAATTAAATGAAAACAATTTAGGACCCAACAGTGATCTTCGGCCCTCTCCTGACAGCGCTGATTTCACTCACTCCATGACTTTGGACCAGTCACTGCCGCTCAACCTATTCCTTCGCAGAATTCTTGTATGGGAGGAAGGTGGGTGAACTCCATATAAAAACGCAAGACAAGCCTGGCTCGATTAGGCCATCTAAACGAGGGGTGTCAAACTTGTTTCAGCCCAAGGGCGAAATTCGATTTTGGAGCTCTTGGGGCAGATTCCAGTGGTGGGTGGAGTTAAAGGCAAAAGGGTGGGGTCAAAACACTGAAAATGCCGCCGTATTTTAGCTTCAAGCTGTTACTGCCAGTAACTCAGCCTCAGGAGAGACCTTTAAACCTTTTAGAAGGGAGGGGGAAACTGCACAAAAGCCAAGGAAGCAGAGCCATTTGAGGAAACACATAGTGCCAGATCTGGTTTGCATGACTGAGGTTCAACACCCCCTGGGCTAAGCCCACCCACCATTTTGGTTCCAACAATGGTTCGGGGTCTGCTTGCAGCCCTTTCTCTACTTGTCCCAAGATCTGGTATTCAGAGAGATGAATAGGCAATACTATGTATAGGCAAGTTTCATTTAGCTATCAAAGCTAATATTGCAGCAGTCTCTGCAGCTGAAACTCTCCCCACGGCCAGAGTTCGATCCCAGCGGAAGCTGGTTTCAGGCAGCCAGCTCGGGTCAACTCAGCCTTCCATCCTCCCGAGGTCGGTAAAATGAGTACCCAGTTAGCTGGGGGAAAGGTAATCACGGCCGGGGAAGGCAACGGCAAACCACCCCGCTATGAGGCCTGCCAAGAAAACGTCAGCGAAAGCTGGCGTCCCTCCAAGAGTCAGTAATGACTCAGTGCTTGCACGAGAGGTTCCTTTCCTTTCCTTTCCTTATGTACTTAGGAGACTGAGTGGGTGGGTGTGATAAAAATGTGGATAATAAAATGCAAAAAACAAATTGGCAGGGTGGTGCTGGTGGCAAGACTCTCTTGCCAAGAGAGACCCCCTGGGGTGTATCGGCGGAGGAGTGCCAATCTGCTTCCCCGACTGTCATGTTCAGGTACAAATGGGTCTTTTGTGGTGGGGTGGGAGAAACAGCTCAGAGGACATGCAGCTGGACAACCATCTGTCAGGGATGCTTTAGGTGGATTCCTGCATTGAGCAGAGGGTTGGACTCGATGGCCTTGTAGGTCCCTTCCAACTCTGCTATTCTATGATTCTATAAGCGCTCATCCTCCAAGCCAAATTCCTTCCCTTGATTTAAGCCCAAGGAAGAAGGGAACCCCCTTCAACTTCTCTTCATCCTGCTCAATATTTTGTAAGTGGGATGTCCACAGGCGGATATCCCTGAGGCCCTAAAGGAAGGGAGTATGGGGTACACTGAAGACCCTCTACTGTTGGTGGGCAGCCTTCCCCAACTTACAGCTGTGCTGGACTACAACTCCCAGTATTCCTAGCCAGATGTTGATCCAACACATCTGAAGGGCATCAGTTTGGGGAAGGCTGATATCAAGAATGACGAGCGTTCCGACACTGTTAAAACACAAAGACATTTTTAGCAGCAATATCCCAATTTATTGAAACATTTGATTTTTGCAAGTATGTCTAAACTAATCTCATGACAAAGTAAATATAATCAGGCAGGCAGACCTCTGGCATGCCTAGACAGACAAGAAAATATGAGATCATCTAGAAAATAAAGTCATAGTTACCTGAACTACACTGACAGAAATTCAGAACAAACACACAGTCGTTCTGGGTACTAAAATCTCCCCATATCCCCAACCTCAAAATATTAAACATTGCCAATACAAACACAGGTTTATAATAATATATAAAGTCAGTATAGTATAGAATATTCCCAGCAAAAAAATAATAATCAATGTTCAAACACTGTCCTTTTTGTTTGCTTCAGTACTCTTTTAGTAGACAGGTTTAAAACGCGCTGAAAAATAAATATATATATTTATATTTATGAAAACACACCCACACACATACGCTCACACAGCACCCCTTACTATGAAGGAATCCTAAAAAAAAAGAAGGCAGAAATCCAAACCATACAGAGAATCTAAACATAAAAATAAAATAAAAACCATTCTGCACATGTCAAAGAATGAAGTAAAATAAGAATACTTTTAATAATATTGCAAAAGGGTTTTTTTCCAGTTTTTTTTTTTTTTTACTTTGAGCTCTTTTCTCTTTAATAATAATAAAAATGGGGGAAGATGCGCAAAGTTGGAAGCATGAAAGCAGTGTTGGTAAGTCCATGTTTTTAATTTGTCTTTTTGCAAGATATGGTTAACCTCCAAAATGTTCAAGCATAAGCTGGGAGAATCTTCCTTGGACGTGCCTCATTTAAACAGAAGGCAGTTACTCAACTGCCAGTGATTTCTGATGCACTTGCACAGGCGGATTTCCTGGTGTAAATCAACAGCAAAAGTTACCAGCGTTCAAAAGAGAAAGTAGAAAAGCACCAACCGGTCCAAATTCCTCAGGCTGGTCACCTGGAGGTAAGACTTCATTATCAAGGGTAAGCGGTTGTTTACGAGCCTGCTGTGTTTGCTAGCCTCCCTTGGCCAGGAGTAGAAGTGTAGAGAAAACCAATTCTAATGCTATATAAGGCGGGAAGGAGACTTGCTCAATAAAGGTGTAGAATGCAGAGGGCACAACCCACCAGGACAGGCCCCTTCCAAGGGCATAGGGCCATTGCATTAACTCTCCTGTGGTTTGCAGGAGAGCAACCGTCCTGGTAGACTGTGCCCAAAGGTATTCTTGAAAGATACAGAGCTTTACCACACCAGCGTTATACTGTGCAATCACTGCGAATTGCATGCAAAGGGCTCAGACGTTTTCCACCTTTTAATCTGCTTAGATTGTGAAGTACTCTCATGCATCCGGCCTTAATTGTGTTCTAAAGCCAAAAGATTTGCCGTATTTAGCCCCTACTTTTTGAGCGCATCTTCCGAGCTGCCTCTGGGGCGCAGGAGCAGGATTTTAAAGAAATGCTTACATCTGTGTAAGCTTTAAAGATAAAGACACCAAAATTGGCACAGTAATGGATATTAGGGAGAGCTTTAAGCATACCAAATTTGAATTGAATTGGGTCATCCGTTGATTTTTTAATGATTTTTTTACATTTCGCCCCTTAAACTCACTTTCTGGTATGCAAAAGATCGCTGTCGCCTGGTAGCAAAAACAACGGCGAAAGCTTAGCGCTACAGGGATAATCTGAGGGAAGCAGGTACGTGGGATGAAGCTTATAGAGACTGACAGCAGAGCCCTCTTTGTCGCTAAAGAAGTATTTCCTTAATCTGCCCGTTGATTTTTCATTGACAAATTAAAACCTATTATATGGATATTAAATCTCTGATTGAAGGCATGGAGGAAATCATTCCCTCTCTTCTTCCTTGGCAACACTCGGTGTCACTTTTAAAGGGGAGGCCTGCAAAAGCTCTGGGTTCAAACCTGACATCTCCAGTTGAAAGGATTATTGGGTAGTTTGCCGGCTGAGGTCCTGGGAGAGCTGCTCCCGGTCTTTGCAGACAATACTTGACTTAATGGAACAATGGTCTGACTGACTGGGTATGTCAGGTTCGTATGTACAAAACAGCATGAATCAGATACTACTACTAAAGAATGTAAAGAAGCAAAAACAAAAGGTTAACGGCAAGATGGGAAATGAGTAGGAACCCCAGTTACAAGTATTGTTAAAACTTATTTTTTTTATGCAACCATTCAGATTGTTAATTGCAAAATGGCCCAGTGCTCACCACTGGATTCGAAAAGCGTAGAAAATGTTTACAATTCATGACATCACTTTCTAGCACTTTACCGGGCAAGGTCTTTTGGGTTGGTTTCTTAAAGATACAGCTTCCATGTTACAATCCTGTCCCTAGAATCATAGAATAGCAGAGTTGGAAGCGGCCTACAAGGCCATCGAGTCCAACCCCCTGCTCAATGCAGGAATCCACCCTAAAGCAACCCTGACAGATGCTTGTCCAGCTGCCTCTTGAAGGCCTCTAGGGTGGGAGAGGCCACAACCTCACCAGGCAACTGATTCCATTGTCGTACTGCTCTAACAGTCAGGAAGTTTTTCCTGATGTCCAGCTGGAATCTGGCTTCCTTTAACTTGAGCCCGTTATTCCGTGTCCTGTACTCTGGGAGGATCGAGAAGAGATCCTGGCCCTCCTCTGTGTGACAACCTTTTAAGTATTTGAAGAGTGCTCTCATGTCTCCCCTCCATCTTCTCTTCTCCAGGCTAAACATGCCCAGTTCTTTCAGTCTCTCTTCATAGGGCTTTGTTTCCAGACCCCTGATCACCCTGGTTGCCCTCCTCTGAACACGCACTGCCCACCCCCCTATTACCCTTGGACTGGACTGAAAACAACAGAATGAAATTTAACTCGTTGGACCACTTGGCCTTCCGACCAGCTTTTTCTCTCCACGTCTTTCTCTGCAGCTTACAATGGCTGCTAGAACACAAACATGTTTGCCATATTTCCTTTGCAGAACAAAGCGTCTGTTCTAAATCAGAACTACTCAACCAGACTCACCTAGCTGAAGGCAGCCCAATATGAGCTTGCAACATCTCCTGTTCTATCAGCCTGCCTTGGATTGCAAAAAATGTGTGGGTGGGGGTGAGTTTCAAGTCATATAAGCTTGGTAAAAAATAAAAAAAGCGCACCATCAGCACCGAATTACTTTTACTGTGCTTCTTGAGTGATCAAAGTTAAGTGCTTATCTGCCACCTTGAATACTCTATCCACTGCCAGGTAAAACTCACAAGAAAACTGAAGAAGGCAGAAACCATCAGGGAATTCTTCGGTGCAAAATCCAGTCAAGTGAGCAAAATATGTGCAAGAACTACTGTTTCAAAACTAGGTATTTGTTTAAAATGGTGCTTTTAAGAGATGTTCCCAAGATCTTTGCAGTTTTTCCAAAACATTATAGCCTCTGATGGCTTATCTGCAAGTAATTAAACACACATGTTGAATGATCAAATCTGGTATATGAGTTTATATGTATCTATTACATACACACAGAGTTATGTAATGCATCTATCGTTGAAAAAGTTGAAACATTCACTTCTCGTGGTTCTTTTTTGTGCGTGGTTGTTTCCCCTCAGCATTTTTAGCCAGAATGGCCTGGTTCAGAGGACACTCTGGGCTTTGTGGTTTGCTTAACCATGTTCAGCTGTGGTTAAGGCTAACCACATGTGGAATGCTTGCAGGCAACACTTTTAACCCTTTTGTGGTTAAGTTTTCCTTAGTGACCCTAACCACAATGGCCTGGTTCAGACAACACGCTAAACCATGCTGCTTAACCACAAAATGGTTAATGGAATGCAAATGCATTCCATTAACCATTTTGTGGTTAAGCAGCATGGTTTAGCGTGTTGTCTGAACCAGGCCAATGTGGTTGACGGGGCAGATGGTTAGGGAAAACGTGTGTCAGACGAGCCCGTAAACTATGGTTAAGCATTCCGTTAACCATTTTGGGGTTAAGCAGCATGGTTTAGCGTGTTGTCTGAATGGGGTCATAGTATATAAGAATACGGTATATTCTTATAGAAGTGTAAGGCTTATTATCCGAGATCTACCATTTTGGTTTTAAACTGAAGCCTGAGTAGCGGGGTAGACATGCAGAAAATTGTGGAAGTTTGAAAAACTTTGTAGCTCAAGTTTTAATAGCCAAACAGTATGTTTCTGCATCCTGGCTAGGAGCCTGAGGGAGTCAAGGAAATACAGCTCCCATGTAGCTCTGTGCTGCACAGAGAGGAAAATTGGGCTTTGGGAGTTGAGCCCACTCTTGGAGCGGCCATGTTGGTGGAGGCGGCGATGAACACTTGGAGGCAGCAGCGGAGGAGGAAAACGTGGCCCTAGGAAAAGCCAGGTTTTAAAATGTGGGGGAAGAGGGAAGGAGGTGGGAAGGATGGAAGGAGGGGAAGAACTGAATGTCATTCAGGGGCATTGGGTGTAAGGAAGCGAGAGCAAGAATTCCTCGGCTGCGTTGAAGGAAAGTAACCTCCATAGTGTTTCTGGAAGACTGCTATAACAGGAGTCAAGCAACAGTATGTTTCGCCCTCAGTCTAGTAGCGCCCATGGTGACATGGGTTTTACACTGGTGGCAGGGAATTGGCACTGACAACAAAGGACGAAAGCCAAGCGGCTCCTATTCTAAAGAGAGAGAAACTTCAATGTTTCCAAAATAAAGCTAAGCACCCAGTTTTAAAAAATAACACTCTACTACAGAATCCACGTTTAACCAAGTAGAAGGAAAACAGGCGAAGTCAATTCAGGTTGAATGGTACTTTCGTTTCTTCCTAGCATAATAAAGGCTCATCTATGTGGAATTCGTTTTGTTTGAAAGGATCCAGGTACAGATGCATTTGCATGACGGCATCTGCATGGCCTTCAGTCCTTTGCCTCTGCTCTGCACTCCGCACCACAGATGAGCCAATAAAGGGATCAACATGGAATCAGTAGTAGCTATATACAGACTCCGTTACCAGATTTTGAGGGTAGAGTGGGAAAAGGGAGGGAGCAGAAAGGTGCCGGAAAAAGTAACAATTGCCCCCCCCCCCTTCTACAGATTTCCAGCACTTTTGGGTGCTTCCAGACAGAGGGCTCTTAACATAACCAAAAGGCATTGTGCAGCTATTGCATCTTTTCCTCCCTAAGTAACAGTGGGAAAACACAGGAGGGTGTGTGTGTGTGTGTGTGTGTATTACAAATGGAAGGCATGGTCATATGGAATCCCTGAAAAATTCTGTCTTTCAGGCAAGTTGCCTTTTCTGCAAGTCGCGCTGGTGGTAACAAGCCAAACTGAGCCCATGAGAAGCCGCCATACAGATGTGCTCAATTAGGTAGCCAGGGTGGGAAGTAAATGGAATGTCTTAGATACTGAAGAATTTCCCTATTTTCAAATAGCCTTATTAATGGCAAGATGTAGAACTACTCACATCCTGATGTTCTTGGTCCCATACAGGAGATGATATCTGTGGAGATTCAGCCAAGAGGAAGCCTCAATTCCAGTATTTTCTAGATAAACCAGGAAGCTACAGTTTGGACAGGCAAAGGCAGCTGACAAAGTCAAAGACAAAGGTCTCTATTTTGACTTCAGCAAGGTGGGTAATGACTGCTGATCTCTCCAGCACTTAGAAAAGCATATAGAAAACTTAAGATATTATTTTTCAATTCAATAAGGCTTCACAAGAAGCTAAAATGCAAGAAGCCTCACAGATCTGTAAAAATTATTCTTCACCACCTCCACGCCCTTACTGTCCCTTGAGGATATTATAATGTTTAGATAGCCATGTTTCACTGGCTAAATAAAAGCGTTTTACATTTAAAAAGAATTCTTTATCCTGTTCTAGTAGCAGAGCACCAAGAGCTGACTAAGCACCGAGCTAACTAAGTACCAAGGACATGGAGTGACTTCAGAAAAACTGTATTCTAAAATAGTGCCCATCAGTGAGTGTGGAGTGCAGGGGAATGCAAACCCTGATAGAGAAACAGTGATGAACAGGAAGGAAAGCTGTGCAGAAAGGTAAAATTGTTGAACTCCCCGCTCAGTTCTCTTTATTCGGTGGTGTATGGGATTTATCCTAATAAAGGAAGAAGAAAAGTGAAAACAGTGATATGATCCATTAATAAAGCATTGAAACAAATCTGAGTTTATATCAGGAAAGCCCTTAAAGAAGCAGTTCATTAGCGCAAAGTAGGCTGGAATTCCTGCTTTAAACGCACCACTGGAGACTAAATACCTTCAGTGGAAGGCATTTTAGCATTGAAAGGTTGCCATCACTGAGGACTCCAATAAGGGCCATCTTCCTTGGATTGGGATGAGCTGGCTTTGATGTTCTTTTACAGAAGTATGCTGTCCACCTTTACCAATGAAAATGCATGGTGGTGGGGTTTTATTTTGCTAGTTCTGTCCTCGGGTTGTATACAGATGTCAGCCTTTCAGAGAGTCTTAAGCTCTCTGTATAGTAGTCATTGCCTACAATATAAACATTCATATATATTTTTCGGGCTCTCTATTATCTCTGGACAAACTATTTTTGTTGTTGTTATTGACAGTTTTACAGAAATTGTGTTTGCAGGTTTCTGCAGCAGTTTGCACTTGAGGCCGAAAACAAGCTCTGAGCAGTATGGCCAACACTGCTGCAAGGTGACACATGTATATTTTGGTGCGACTGTCACAAGCGCCTACTGGATAGTGGCCGTGACAGGCGCAAACACCCCAAATCACAGGGGCAGTTTTGAAACCATTTTAGTCTTAGTACATTAAAAGAGTGCTTATCCATAGGATCTGCACAAATAGCCCTTAAGAAGAAGAAGAAGAAGAAGAAGAAGAAGAAGAGGAGGAGGAGGAGGAGGAGGAGGAGGAGGAGGAGGAGGAGGAGGAGGAGGAGGAGAATTGTGGAAGGCTACCTCTCTATCTCTCAGCAATGGCCTGATAGTCAAGACGTTTCCATTTGGAGTTGAGGAGGAGGAGGAGGAGAAGGAAGAGAAGGAGAAGGAGAATTGTGGAAGGCTACCTCTCTCTCAGCAATGGCCTGATAGTCAAGACGTTTCCATTTGGAGTTGAGGAGGAGGAGGAGGAGAAGGAAGAGAAGGAGAAGGAGAAGGAGAATTGTGGAAGGCTACCTCTCTATCTCTCAGCAATGGCCTGATAGTCAAGATGTTTCCATTTGGAGTTGAGGAGGAAGAGGAGGAGAAGGAAGAGAAGGAGAAGGAGAAGGAGAAGAAGAGTGGAAGGCTACCTCTCTATCTCTCAGCAATGGCCTGATAGTCAAGATGTTTCCATTTGGAGTTGAGGAGGAGGAGGAGGAGAAGGAAGAGAAGGAGAAGGAGAAGGAGAATTGTGGAAGGCTACCTCTCTATCTCTCAGCAATGGCCTGATAGTCAAGATGTTTCCATTTGGAGTTGAGGAGGAAGAGGAGGAGAAGGAAGAGAAGGAGAAGGAGAAGGAGAAGAAGAGTGGAAGGCTACCTCTCTATCTCTCAGCAATGGCCTGATAGTCAAGATGTTTCCATTTGGAGTTGAGGAGGAAGAGGAGGAGAAGGAAGAGAAGGAGAAGGAGAAGGAGAAGAAGAGTGGAAGGCTACCTCTCTATCTCTCAGCAATGGCCTGATAGTCAAGATGTTTCCATTTGGAGTTGAGGAGGAGGAGGAGGAGAAGGAAGAGGAGGAGGAGGAGGAGGAGGAGAATTGTGGAAGGCTACCTCTCTATCTCTCAGCAATGGCCTGATAGTCAAGATGTTTCCATTTGGAGTTGAGGAGGAGGAGGAGGAGAAGGAAGAGAAGGAGAAGGAGAAGGAGAAGAGTGGAAGGCTACCTCTCTATCTCTCAGCAATGGCCTGATAGTCAAGATGTTTCCATTTGGAGTTGAGGAGGAGGAGGAGGAGAAGGAAGAGGAGGAGGAGGAGGAGAATTGTGGAAGGCTACCTCTCTATCTCTCAGCAATGGCCTGATAGTCAAGACGTTTCTATTTGGAGTTGAGGAGGAGGAGGAGGAGAAGGAAGAGAAGGAGAAGGAGAAGGAGAAGAGTGGAAGGCTACCTCTCTATCTCTCAGCAATGGCCTGATAGTCAAGATGTTTCCATTTGGAGTTAATTAACAACACCAAAAATTTTTTGCTCTCTAGTCGAGTGAAGTTCATGGTCCTCCACTGACTTGTATGGATGAAGAAGCTACAGTTAGAAGGTAGGGTAGGAATTAATAAGCTTTGCTCCCTCACTGTGATGCTCCCAACTTCCCTCACTACAGTATTACCAAAATATAAAAAATGCTGGATAAAAAGTGCTACTGTAGGAAAGATGCTTCCACTGTTTTTCAGAAATGATCAACTGTACACAACCCCAGAAGCCTGTTGTTCCTACTGCATGCACACGCACGCACGCACACACACACGCACACACACACACACGTGTTCTATAGCACCTTTTTATTATTTGACTCCCTGGTTTTGAAGGTTGCTTCTTGTGACAGGTTTCAAGGTTAATCTTTAGCGCACACAGCATTCTGTCTAAAAATCTGACCCAGGAAGCAGAGGTAAAAATATACAGGGGTACAGACCCATTACTGTTTTAAGGCTGCCCCCAGAAAGGCAACAATAATCAATCGATCATCAAGCATTCTTAGGATCATGACAAAAACGTTTGTTCTGTAGATGTTACAAGGTACAACCTTGTCGTCAGAGATGATAGGTATGCGTGGAAGTTATTCTTGGCTCTTAAATACAGATAATGCTTCCCCAGTTGTAGAAGCATGGAAACAATCTGGCACTAACCTTGAAGCACACAAGCAACACCCAAAGAAACAGGGACTAAGAGCATTGGAGGGTTTTGTGACACTTGAGCCTGCAAAAGGTGTTTGGGTGGCTGAGGTGAGAAATCAAATGGAATTTTCCCTCCTACAAATTAATGCTAATTAATTCCCCCTCCAATAAATTAGGTATGCTGGGCACCTCTGAAATTTCAAATCAGGCTTACATACGATGATGTCTGTCCCACTTCGTTGACCTTACTGGCAACCAAATGTCTGTCACTGGGAGCAGCCACCTCACCTTGTTTCTTGATAGGACAACCTCTGATTCTTCCGATGGACTGTGCCATGGATGAAGACCCCCACAATTCTCCTGGTCGGCTATATAGAATAGCAGGGATTGGCACATATGCTGTGGTAAATCAGTGCATCCAAGCCCTGACAAAAGCCCAGCACAGATATAATCGAACAGAGTTTGGCAGAACTCAGCGAGGAAGGCAATACCTTCGTTGGTCATACTGCCAGGATCCCCAATTAAAACGTTGCATATATCAATGAACAAGAGAAAAGCAGACATACTGAAAAGGGGGAAAAAAATCACATGTATGTGACTTAGCCACAAGGGGTCACTTTTGCAACAGATATTCATGCATCTTCTCTCATCATCAAGAACCAAGCCGTCGCTCTGGGCATCCCTGTGTTACAAATGCCAGTGGGCCAAGTGGATCGCATTATTAAGGGAGAAATCTTCAAATGCTCATACTGCTTTGTTTACCACTGGTAACCTTGCTTTTGGGAATAGGGTTGTTTTGTAATGTTTTGATAATTATTGTTTGAAAAGCAAGGGTACTGTGTATTTTATGCTGACAGTGGAAACATATCAAAGGGAGGAAACTCCATGCTGCCTGCATACAATCTGTCTGGTTCCCACCGAAAGACAGGGACAAATTTGTCAGACCTCTGGGAAGGAAGAAGAGCAAGGGAGTGTTTACTGCTAGGGTATCTGAAGAACTTGTTTTCTTTAAAAAAAAATGCTCCATACACAAGACTTCGGGACAATGACAAGGCTACTTGAGTTTTCCCAACACAACCTTCCCTTCCCTGCCCCATCCCAAACCAACCAAAGAAACCAAAATCCCTAAGAAATCCAAGTGAAATCCTTATCAGTCTCCTCAGAGTTTTCATGCTCCTGCGGAGAGTCAATGCCATCTTTGTCATCTTCCAGGATCATGTCATCTTGTGAAATTTCTATGTCGTCTTTCCATTTTATGTCATCGTCATCCCCCAGGTCTTCATCTCCTTCTACCTTGAGGTCGTCAGGATCTTCCATGTAGGGCCCTTCTGTGCCATACAAGTCATCGGGTGAGCCACCTCCTCCGCTTGCATCTAGGTGGCTGGCCATGCCTTGGCCAGAGCAATCTGTGCAAATACCATGGCGGCGGGAGCCATGCTTAATCCCCACGCTGGCTGCAGACATGAACACTCTGTTGCACACTTTGCAGACGTATTTTTTGTCTTTGCTGTGAACCTTTGGGAAGGGAGTAGGAGGGAGAAGAGAAAGTTAAGGTAGGTAGATCAGCCGATAAAGAGTTTTATGGTGCAGTGACACCAAATACTAGAGTATTTTTTAAGGCAGCCGTTTCTAATTGAAGCTTATTTTCTTCTGCCAGCCATCAGGAATGGATGCAGGAAACCTTGAAATCATAAAAGCAGAACACTCCTCTGTATTTGTTCAAAATAGGGATAAGAGTTTCACTAGCTATATTTTGTTCTTGGACTATGCTTGTATAGACTAGAATAACGAGTGTTTTGTTTTCTTGATACTGGAAGTTTCATTACATCAAAAGGTGAGATCCTCTCTTTTGGACAAATTTTGACTTAATGAACACCGTTAAAGTCATGTGGTCAACACTACTCACAGACCCATCAGGGTGGGGAGAGTCTATGGTCAAAAGTGGGTGAAATGTGGAAGGGTGGAGCCGTATTATCTTCCTGCAGCACCAAGTCAATGTTTATGCTGAGATTTGGAGTCTGTTAAATGAATAGCTCATATACAATGCCAGGTCGGTTAAAAATAAAACAAATATTATCTATGATCTCCTTACAGATGAGGAGGCCGACCTGGCAGGGAGATGACAGTGGCCTGACATGGGCCCAGGCCCTCTCAGCTGGGTACTGTGTTAGAGAGCAGGTGAGGTGGTGGTGGAGTAGCTGTGGTTTACAAAGATAATCTTAACCTGACCAAACTCCCTGTCCGTTAATTGAACATCGAGTGTGTGTACCGGAGTCTGAAGACTAGGGATAGACTAGGGATTTTGTTAGTCTACCAGCCACCCCGCTGCCTGTCAGACTCCCTGGCTGAGCTCACGGAACTGGTCTCAGAGCCGGTGTTGGAGTCACCAAGGCTTTTGGTCCTGGGCGACTTCAACATCCCATTCGGGGTCAGCCAGCTCGGGAGTTCATGGCATCCATGACAAACATGGGCCTATCCCAATTGGTCTCGGGACCCACACATTCAGCAAGTCACACCCTCGATGCTGTTTTCAGTTCCAAACTGACAGATCTGTGGGCTGAAGTGTTAAATACCTCTGTGTTGTCATGGACAGAGCGTTTTCTGGTCAGGGTTAATATCATGGCTACTATCTGCCCCTGCAGGGGTGGTGGACTCATTCAGATGGTCTGCCCTTGAAGACTGATGGATCCTCTTGGATTCCAGAAAGACTTAGAGGGTTCTATGGCTGGTATTGTCGATGATCGTGTATAAATGGTCAATAAATGGAATCAGAATCTGACTAGGGCTAATGACGCGATCGCCCCCAAACGTTCTCTTGGACCCGCTTCTAACCGGGCAACCTCGTCTACAGAAGATCTCAGGGAGCTGAAGCAGGAAGGACGATGACTGGAGCACCAATGGTGGAAAACTCAACATATCTGACTAGACGCGACATAGAGAACATCTTCGTTCCTATGGGGTGGCAATACATGCAGCAAAGAAAGCTTTCTTCTCTGCATGCATTGTGTCTGTGAATTCACGTCCAGCAGAACTGTTCAGAGTGGTAAGGAGTCTAACTACTTTCGCCCCTGAACCCGATCTTAGAGCCTTCGGTAGTTTACTGTGATGCCTTTAACGATAATTTCACAGATAAAATCTCTTGGATAAGAGCCAACTTGGACACTGTCATTATAGCAGAAGCTAACAATGGAGTGTCCAGCAACTCCGCTAGTAGGATTACACTGGATCAGTTTCAGTTGGTGAGTACGCAGGACGTGGACAAACATCTTGGAAGAGTGAGGAGGACAACTTGCCCTCTCGATCCCTGTCCTTCTTGGCTGCTTGCCCAGGGAGGAGATGCAGTTAGATTACAATTACAACATACTATTAAAATCTCTCAGGGAGGGGAGTTTTCCATCATGTTTAAAAGAAGCAGTGGTATGACCGCTTCTAAAGAAGCCCTCCCTGGACCCCCAGGACCTTAATAACTACAGACCAGTGTCAAATCTTCCGTTTTGGGGCAAGGTTGCCTTCCAATTACAAGCAGTTTTGGATGATACAGATTTTCTAGACCCATTTCAAACTGGCTTCAGGGCAGGATATGGAGTTGAGACAGCTATGGTCGCCTTAGTGGATGACAGTATTGACAGGGCGAGTGTGTCCCTGCTGGTACTTCTGGACTTCTCAATGGCTTTCAATACCATCAACCATGGTGTCCTTCTGGAACGCCTGGGGATTTGGGAATCGGGGGCACTGTGCTTCAGTGGTTCTGGTCCTATCTCTCAGGCAGGTTCCAGATGGTGATGCTTGGGGATAGCTGCTCCTCAAAGAAGGAGCTGCTGTGTGGCGTACCACAAGGTGCCATCTTATCCCCAATGCTGTTTAACATCTACATGAAACTGCTGGGAGAGATCACCTGGAGGCATGGGGCAGGGTGCTATCAGTATGCTGATGACACCCAAATATATTTCTCTATGCCTTCGACAACAGCATCAGCTAAGGATAGTGTGTCTCCTCTGAATGAATGCTTGGAGGCAGTAATGGGCTGGATGAGGAAAAACAAACTGAAGCTGAACCCAGACAACATGGAGATGCTTACTATCAAATGCCTGGGTTTGGAGGTGTGTCAACCAACTCTGGATGGGGTTACACTCCCCCTGAAAGACTGCGTTCACAGCTTGGGGGTGCTCCTGGATCCGTCGCTCCAAATGACAGCTCAGATAGATGTGACGGCCAGAAGTGCCTATTATCAATTTTGGCTGACACGCCAGCTGTGCCCCTTCCTAGAATTAGAAGACCTAAAGATGGCAGTGCATGCACTGGTAACTTCAAGGCTTGACTTCTGTAATGTGCAGTACATAGGGCTACCTTTGTGCCTAGTCCAGAAACTTCAGCTAGTTCAAAATATGGCAGCCAGGTTGGTCAGCAGTACACCTAGGGGTGAGCATATTACACCAACTTTAAAATCACTTCACTGGCTGCCAATTAGTTTCCGGCAAAGTACAAAGTGTTGGTTATTACCTTTAAAGCCCTACATGGTTTGGGTCCAGGTTACCTGCAGGATCGCCTTCTCCCATACAATCCGCCCCACACACTCAGGTCCTCTGGAAAGAATTTACTTCAGCCAAAACTAGGCTGACAACCATTACCCAGAGGACCTTTTCTTCTGCGGCTCCCAGACTGTGAAATGGCCTGCCAGGAGAGATTCGCCAACTTAACAGTCTTTCTGAATTTAAAAAAGCTATAAAGACTGATCTCTTCCGGCAGGCCTAGCCAGTCGAATTTTAAGATGCCTGGCTGTTATTTTAATAACATATTAGTTTTTATATATTTTTAATCAGTTTTATGTATTTTACTGTATTTTATAGTATTTTTGTATTTAATGTTGTTCCCTGCCTTGATCTATAGGAAGAGCCGGGTAATAAATAAATAAATAAATAAATAAATAAATTTCTTACCCACCTCTCCATTCTGATCGAGGTGGGGAACATAATATAATAAATAATAAATATATTATTGTTATTATTACTATTCTTAATTACATTTTGGTTTTGCTTTGTTTTCAAATGCAGTGCTGTTATTTGCCCTGAGCCTCAGAAGAATGAAAGAAGCGTCCTTTTATATATACTGAGAGGGCACAAAGTTTGCTTTGCAAAACATTTTATTTTTGCACCTCATGCAGGATGGTTTTTGTTTTGAAGCATCAACCGATTTATCCTCCCTGAAATCTTTGGGATTAAAAAATGAGCCTGAAATTCGGTTAATATAACAAGTATCTACATTTGACAAAGAAGAACAGACTGTGAAGTATGAGTGTCTGTAGCTGGATGAAGCTCTAAGGCTACCAAACAGCCTAAGATGAGCCCAGCCCAAAGGATGCAAATCAAGGGACATCTCAGGAGCAATCAGTCCCATGACCAGATGGCTGGGCACTCATCCGAATAGACAAGTACTCACGGAAGGCAGGCAGTGGGGTTTAGGGTACTATGGCAACAGATAACAGAAGCCCCTTCAACACGGTTGTTGAAAAAATACAGGCTAGCTGCCCATTTTAATCTATAAATGCCACCATTTGGCAAACTAAGATTCACTGCCTATACCTGCCATAGGCAGACGGTGGCATATCACTGAATTAAGGGAAGAGAGTTGTTTCAGGAGGTACTTGTGTGTGTGTTGGCGGGTGGGGAGGACAGACAAAATGCACAGCTTAATGGACATTTTTAACACCGCAACTAGCTAAAAGTGGGCTAGATGGAACAACTATTAGGTGGATTCACAGTTGGCTACAGAATCGGACTCAAAGAGTACTTATCAATGGAACCTTCTCAAACTGGGGAGAGGCAACGAGTGGGGTGCCGCAGGGCTCAGTCCTGGGCCCAGTGCTCTTCAACATTTTTATTAATGATTTGGACGAGGAGGTGCAGGGAACGCTGATCAAATTTGCAGATGACACAAAATTGGGTGGGATAGCTAATACCCTGGAAGACAGAAACAAACTTCAAAGTGATCTTGATAGGCTGGAGCGCTGGGCTGAAAACAACAGGATGAAATTTAATAGGGATAAATGCCAAGTTCCACATTTAGGAAATAGAAACCAAAGGCACAGTTACAAGATGGGGGATACTTGGCTCAGCAATACTACAAACGAGAAGGATCATGGAATTGTTGTAGATCACAGGCTGAATAGGAGCCAACAGTGCGATATGGCTGCAAGAAAGGCCAATGCTATTTTGGGCTGCATTAATAGAAGTATAGCTTCCAAATCACGTGAGGTCCTGGTTCCTCTCTATTTGGCCCTGGTTAGGCCTCATTTAGAGTATTGCATCCAGTTCTGGGCTCCACAATTCAAGAAGGATGCAGAAAAGCTGGAGCGTGTTCAGAGGAGGGCAAACCAGGATGATCAGGGGTTTGGAAACAAAGCCCTATGAAGAGAGACTGAAAGAACTGGGCATGTTTAGCCTGGAGAAGAGAAGATTGAGGGGAGACATGATAGCACTCTTCAAATACTTGAAAGGTTGTCACACAGAGGAGGGCAGGGATCTCTTCTCGATCATCCCAGAGTGCAGAACACGGAATAACGGGCTCAAGTTAAAGGAAGCCAGATTCCAGCTGGACATCAGGAAAAACTTCCTGACTATTAGAGCAGTACGACAATGGAATCAGTTGCCTGGTGAGGTTGTGGCCTCTCCCACACTAGAGGCCTTCAAGAGGCAGCTGGACAACCATCTGTCAGGAATGCTTTAGGGTGGATTCCTGCATTGAGCAGGGGGTTGGACTTGATGGCCTTGTAGGACCCTTCCAACTCTGCTATCCTATGATTCTATGATTCTAGAAAGCTAGGAAGAGACAAGTGCAGATGTGCAGATACTTTCCCTTCACAGTCAAAAGTTTAGTCAAATACATGCCTTACTCCTTCGGATCCTGCTACCAAGAGGACTCAAAGGTGTTTAAAGACTAACACCTCCAAATGGTCACTTAAGTCTGTCCTCATGTTTTCCTGCTTTTCATTAGAGTAGCTTGAAAATACTTTTTCTTGACAAGAGTATCCAATTTTCCTTTGGACTTCAGGCAGCATTTAGGAGGGGGCACAAATTATGAAAACGCAAGAATGTAAGAAGAGCCCGGCTGGATCAGACCAAGGTCCATCTAGTCCAGCGCTCTGTTCACACAGTGACCAACCAGTTGTCAACCAGGAACCACAAGCAGGACATGGTGCAACAGCACCCTCCCGCCCATGTTCCCCAGCAACTGATGTATATAGGCTTACTGCCTCTGATACTGTAGATAGCACACAGCCATCAAGTCTAGTAGCCATTGATAGTCTCCTCCAGGAATTTATCCAACTTCCTTTTAAAGCCATCCAAATTGGTGACCATCACTACATCTTGGGGTAATGAGTTCCATAATTTAACTAAGTGCTGTGTGAAGACGTCCTTCCTTTTATCTGTCCTGAATCTCCCACCAATCAGCTTCATAGGATGATCCCAGGTTCAAGTATTATGAGAGTGGGAGAAAAATGCCTCCCTATCGATATTCTCCACATCATGCATAATTTTGTACACCTCTATCATATCTCCCTTAGCCTCCTTTTCCCCAAGTTAACAATCCCAGCTTTGTAACCTTCCCTCATAGGGGAGATGCTCCAGACCCTTAATCATTTTTAGTTGCCCTTTACTGCACTTTTTCCAGCTCTTCAATACATATATTTTAGGTGTGGTGAATGCACAGTATTCTAAGTGTGATTGTACCATAGATTTGTAAAAAGGCTGGCAGTTTTATTCTCAATGCCTAACATAAAGTTTGCCTTCTTTACAGCAGCTGCACAATGGGTTAACATTTTCATCAAGCTGTCCACAACATGAACTTGAATAGAGATCATATTAACTAACACCTTTCCAGAAGTTTTTTTGGGGGGGAACTACTGCATTTTACAGTTAAAATAGCATTAGGCTAATAGTATAATATCCTGTCCTGACATAATGGTTAGGTGCACGGTCTAGCTCCTTCCTATCTCTCCTCTCTCATCTCACACTATTGCCCCACTCGTGCTCTTCGCTCCTCTGATGCCATGTTTCTCACCTGCCCAAGGGTCTCTACTTCCCTTGCTCGGCTTCGTCCATTCTCTTCTGCTGCCCCTTACGTCTGGAACGCTCTCCCAGAACACCTGAGATCTAGAAGTTCAATCTCAGCTTTTAAAGCTCAGCTAAAAACTTTTCTTTTCCCTAAAGCTTTTAAAACTTGATGTTACTCGGACTTTAGACTGTTAGTTATACTGTTAGTTTTTCCCTACCCTGTGCCTGTTTACCCTACCCAGTGCCTGTTTGCATTCTCTCCCCCTCCTTATTGCTTTACTATGACTTTATTAGAATGTAAGCCTATGCGGCAGGGTCTTGCTATTTACTGTTTTACTCTGTACAGCACCATGTACATTGATGGTGCTATATAAATAAATAATAATAATAATAATAACAGAAGATGCATGGTCCAGTTCTGAGAGGTGTGGGAGCACACAACCTAGAGCTAAACTAAGAAAAAGGCTTCTCACAGAAAGATAGGATAATGCTATGGAGGGTTACCTTGGTGGGGTTTACTTTTTTTAAAAAAATACGCAGCACACATTTTAAAAGGTTACTCTTGCTGGAATGGCATGGCAGGAAACAACCAAGCTCTTAAAAAGTCTTTCTATCACCTACTGTGATTTAAAGCAGTAGGCTCCATCAACAGGTACATCATGTAGGGCTGCTCGTCATGTATCATGGCTAGAAGATTCCTTTATATCTTTACAGACTTTGAATGAGAGCCAGACACACAACAAGGAAGAGCACTGTACCACACATACCTACGCATTTCCAGGGAAAGGAATTCGGAATAACGGCTGCTCTTAAAGTCATCTTATAGTGAAACTTGTGTGGAACTTGTTGGTGTGAGAAAATCCAGCATGCATTTGGTTCCAAGGTTAACCAGCCCTTCATTATCCCGTTACCCTTAGCCCCCTGGTACAACTCCAAAGGCTCCAACTTACCAAGGTATGCCGCTTCATGTGCTCCCGGCGGGTAAATTTCTTTCCACAAATTTCACAAGGATAGGGTCTTTCTCCCGTGTGGGATCGCATATGCCTCTTCAGGATGCACTGATGCATGGCTGAGAAACTGCAGTAGGGGCACTTGAATTTCTTCCTGATCACCGTGAATTCATTTACTGGAAAAGAACCACAACACAATGCAGGTTTCTGTATAGTCCTGTTCTGTAACTGACACAGGACATCTGAACATCTTTGAGAGAAAGTCTGTCCTTTCCTACAAATGTGAATCGGGGTATTGGGGGGGGGGGGGAATTCAGGAACTTTTTTCACAGCAGTACATAACACTGATTTTGCTATAACCTTGTGGCTGCATTGGACGCTGCAGGTGGAAAGACTGAAGGGTGTAGAATCACACACCACCTGCTTTCTTTTCATCCTTTAACTTGCAGCCCCATTTCCATATTTAACTAGGATTCACTGACGGAGGAGATGGAGATGCAAGGTGAGAAAGTATGGACTGAATGCCTTACTGTTTTCTTTTGTTGTACACCCTTTTGGTACACTTCTATTGCATTTTATAAAGAGTTGTCATTTTATTGAGAAATGACTGACAATTTTAATAAATAAACTAACAAAACAAACCTACTCTGTTCAAGGAAAACTGGGCAATCCCCATGAAGACAGGCTACGAATCTGCATTCTATGGTTTAGTGGGTGAGATGTCCTATTAAATTGCGGTATAGTGCTTAGAGTGTTGGAGTGTGACTGGGGAGATCCAGGTTCAAGTCCCCACTCAGCCATGAGGTTCACTGAGTGACTTTGGGCCTACCACTGACACTCAGCCTAGTCTATCTCACAGGGTTGCTGTGAAGAAAAAATAGAGAGAAGAAGGGTCATGGAGGCCACCTCTGGGGTCCTTGGAGGAAAAGGCGGGATTAAATGTTACAAATAAAATGACAGTAAATGAAGCAAGATTAATTAAAACACTGTTCTTACAAATAAGATACCCAACCTTCTTCGTAGATCTGTAACAAACAGTATTTTTGGAACCCCAATAAGCTTCCAAGAATCCCCAATGGAAAATATCATGCTTGAAATGGCTTACAGGAATTTAGAGAGGTGCACTGCAAATGTTTTAATATGAATAAATGTCAGGAGCAGATGGATTTCCCTGAGAGATGACTTGTCCTGACTTACATTACTGATCTTCCCCTAGAACAGCAGTTCTCAACCTGTGGGTTGGGACCCCTTTGGGGGTTGAACGACCCTTTCACAAGGGTCGCCTAAGACCATCGGAAAACACATATTTCCGATGGTCTTAGGAAACTGTATTGATTGAACTATGTCATGTATCATCTTTTGTATTATTAAAGCTATTGTTATGTATTATTTTCATTAGCAAACCATCCCATGACAATGGATCGTGTAGAGAAGAACGAAAATAATTTTATGGTCGGGGGTCACCACAACATGAGGAACTGTATTAAAGGGTCGCGGCATTAGGAAGGTTGAGAACCACTGCCCTAGAACATACAACCACAAGGCTTGTTCAGACAACACACTAACCATGGTTACGAGCATATTTAAACGGTGGTTATGTTAGTCACCATGGTTAGGGATGGTTCACGCAACACACTAAGCTATAATGTTGAGCTCAAAATGCTTAACTGCCATGGCTCAGCATGTCATCTGAACAGGGTCACAGAAAAATATTGGGTGTGTTCTAGCCAGGGCTGCACTCTCTAATTCATGTTGGACAATGGCACAGACCAGAAGGCCTGGCCGGTGCCCTGCATGAAGTGAGTGTAGATCCAATAATCTTTTGCCATGCCACAGGGCTCTCTAGCAGATGTGCAAGGGCTCCTTGGCATATCAGTCAATATGGAAATGGGAAAACATTTGAAAACTATTATATTCCCATAGTGCTCACAAAGTGAGCACCATGTACATTGATGGTGCTATATAAATAATAATAATAATAATAATAATAATAAAGTAAAGTCTAGCATTTCTGATTTTACTTCATTTTTAGTCAAAATAACCAATCTCAAGCAGGAACAGACAAAATTACCTCCAGCAAGATTCTGTCACAAAGTTCTTGAACCTTTGGTTGAGCACTTATTCAGTTAGCAGTAGTTAGCAACACTTTCTCAATGGCAAAGTGTTTCCTATTAGGTCAGAGCAGTCCAACGTCTGAAATTCTGTCCATGCACATATATCATTTAAGCTGCACCAACTTCTTTATGCTTGCACTGGTTATAGGCTTATACAGTGAGCTCCATCAGATGAGCGTTTTATTGCACGCTCGTTATTGGGCATTCACAGATTTTCATGGGTCCCTCTCATGACATCGCCTGCCTCCTGCTCCTTCTAGTGACAAAAAAGCACCCCGGTAAGTCCGACTTATTTTAA
This sequence comes from Elgaria multicarinata webbii, assembly GCF_023053635.1. Taxonomy (NCBI): domain Eukaryota; kingdom Metazoa; phylum Chordata; class Lepidosauria; order Squamata; family Anguidae; genus Elgaria; species Elgaria multicarinata. The sequence continues at coordinate 212,709,441 of NC_086171.1, read as the reverse complement.
AGACAGAAGTTGCTGTTATCTCCTGCTGTGTGCAGAAGAACAGCAGGATCAAAACGGTCCACTGAATGCGTCATGTGCAAGTTGTTTACTTCCTCTTCCAAAAGAGGAAATAATGAGGGACAAAGGCACGGGTGGAGAAGCTACGGTAAGCAATCACGATTTCCCCCAGTGTGATGACGCTCAGTATCACTGTATTAGTACAGACAGAAATCCAAGTAGTTTCATCAGAAAGGGATTTCGTTTGGTTAGGCTGTCAAATATTTTGCTCCAGTTGGAAGAATAACAGTATTTCCAAAGTCTAATGAGGCACCAATAAAAATAAGTAATAATCAGCTCAAGTATGTCCCCTATTACTTGCCCTATATACAGGTGCCTGATATTCAGGCAGCGCTCGCTGTAGCATCAATGCCCTGATGCATGGAATTAGGCCAGAAATAACTTGCTGTGAGCCTGTGAACCATAAATGCAACACACCAACAACTAGATTCAGGACTGCACTTCACAATCCTGGACCACCAGCCCAAGAGTGAAATGATGCTTGCATCACAATATCACTAACTATTCAAAACAGAAACACGTCTTGACTGAATAAGGAGTTCAGAATTCATTTAATAACAGCCATCTTTAAATCATTATCGCTGCTGAAGGTAGAGAGTGCATGCCAACAATCAGATACAAAATCCTGAATTATGTCTTGCTTTCAAGAGAGAAAGAGCACTCAGATGGGCTCTAGGGAAACTTCAGTAACGAGAGCCCTGGGGTCCAATTTACCAGCAGAATGCACACAGCAGCTGGGTAACTGCATCCCCCTCCAAACAAGATTGGAAGTGGAAGATGCTCTAACTGAACAGGTAAAAACAGTGGCTTGGGTCTTCCTTACTGAAACACAACGGGCTATTCTATATTAAGAACTACTAGATGGGTAGCTAGGTTAATCTGTTGAAACAAACAAAGAATCTTCTGGCACCTTAAAGACTAACTAATGTATTATAAGCTCATTGCACAATAAATTAGTTTTAAGGCACCAAAAGACTTGGTTATTTTTATCTAAATTAATGGCTATCCATCTTCCTCTGTGGTTACTCTGTTAATTTAACACAAATTAACCATAATATTTTTTAAAAAACAATTTTGCTAGCCCCAAGGAACTAGATCCCATCAAATTTCGGGGTCTGTACTCACAGCAAGAAAGGTTAAACAGGTGATCCTGAGCCGCTCTATAAGATGTTTATGCAGCTATTACAGGTAATGTGAGGGGGGGATGCATTTTGGATTGAAGAAAACAAGAGCACCTCCTATCAAAAAAGGAAAGAAAAAAGAAGCCCCAACTTTTTTAAACAAAGAATCACATAAATAAAGTAATGTTGTCTATATAGTAACCAGCATTCGGCAAAAGGCAGGATATAAATATAATAATAAAAATAATTTTAAATATGCCTGTAAGTTTCCAGCCTGCAAAATTATTTACTAGCCTGCTAAGGGCCTGTTCAGACAATATGCTAAGCAAATGGTTAGTGAGCATGTTTAAACTGTAGTTATGTAGCCAACATGGTTAGGAATATTCACACAACACACTAAGCCATAATGTTTAGCTCAAAGCGCTTAACCACCATGGCATAGTGTGTCATCTGAACAGGGTCTATGGGGCTAGTAGCACAGAAATGCAGGTTACCAACCTATTAGCAGGGAAGTAAAAAAAATCCACCCTCTACCAGGCAGACAAACAATGGAACAATCTATCCCTCCTCAGTGAGCCTGCTTGGTTTCTGTGCTAGCTATAGAGGAAACTAGTCTGCTTACTTATCTGCATAGAATTCTTGGTCAACTATGGCCACCAGGCAAATTGTTAAATATAAAGTTAATACATTCAGGGCCTGTTCAGACAACACGCTAAACATTGGTTGGGTCGCTAACCCTTTTGCAGCAAATGGTTAGTAAGCATGTTTAAACCATGATTCTGTAGCCACCATGATAAAGAATGGTTCACACAACACGCTAAGCCATAATGTTTAGCTCAAAATGCTTAACCATCTTGGCTAGTGTGTCTTCTGACCAGGGTCACAGTTTCAAAGATTTCATCCTGCAAATGGTGGAATTGCTTGACATGCAAGAACAGACATGCAAGAGAATAATAGAGAGAAAGTCATGGAGAGTAGGACTGGATCACCATAGCTATAGGAGAACGGGATAGTAGCTATGGGAGAGTCTCTGGACCACTTCACACATTAAGAGTGTATTTGATGCATACATAGGCAATCTTCAGTTTGGAACAGTTACATGTGGAAATCCGTATACATACTGAGAGAGGGAAATATAGCTACTTCAGACAGGAAGATTCACATTTTCTTACCCACTCTAGTCATTTTTAAACAGAGAGACAAAGTATAGGAAGGGCTGCATGGGATGTGGCTACTCCCCACGCCAACTCTGTGGGATCCCATTGAGGAGCAGGACTGGTGTGCAGAGTAATACTATCATCCAACTCTTCCATATGTTTAAGCGTAGCCTGAAATTTCCCTAAGAGTAAGTCTGCTGAAGGTAGACAGTTTTACAGTAATACACAAATGCAAGGTCTTTAAAAAGAAAAGAAAAAGTCACTTTCATGCCATTGAAGCTCATTAATTAGGACCCGAAACATGCACCTGGGAGAGGTGAATTCACAGGAGCAATATGGTACTCTGTGTAGTGCCAAGTCAGCCCAAAACCAATTATTTGGCAATCTCAGATAAGTTAGTCTCCACAAGTTCAGTTGAGGGCAACAACCAATGGTAGTTGTGGGAATAAACAACAAAGTCATGAATTAGCATCTTGGACAGTTTTCTATATTATGTAGAATTTGTCTGTTAAATCCCTCTACAACCATTCACTTATACAAAAGTACAGAGTGATCATACTCCTATCAAGAGTAGATTGTCTATTTTTTGTGTTTATTTACATTACCAGCCACTTAAATGCAGCCCACATTTATTTAAATCAGCTTTCAGAAGTGCTAAGTGGGGAGAAAACCAAATTTAGGCAATTGTACTGTTCAAACAGAGTATGCATGGTATGGTAACAATTACATCTACGGTACTGTCAAACCTGAATACCTGCTGTCACAACAGCCTAAATAATATATTTTTAAAAATATCCATCATTTGATTCTCTGCGTTCTAATATTTAGCCTGCTCTTATTAAATGTTTAAGGGATCCATTGCTGCTTGTCATCAAGAAAAAGAGAAGTATGGAGACTGTTTTCACCACCTCCGCTGCCGGGAATATAAATCACTTTTCTCAATAACCAAACACAACTGAAAATCATTCATTCCTAAAAAGCAGTAATCGGTGAATCAGGTCAAGTTATAACAGTTCATTTGTAATAGCTCTTCTCCAGTTTGAACAGGGCTAGAAAGGATCTTCCAGCTGCCTGATACTATTAATGAGTTATACAGTGAGCTACACACTATAAGCCACTATAAAATTACTACAAAGTCTCTAGATAAGGTAAGCGAGCTATGCTTCAAGGCCATTTTCAACGCTATTTTCAACCATTGAAACAGGACAAGCAACTACACACACACACACACACACACACACACACACACACACACACACGAGTAAATGCCATTTAATTGTTCAATTTCATAAAGCTTTATTTTGACAAGAATTGAACCTAGTATAAAAGAGCCATTGTTGTCAGTGGGGTGAGCAACTCATCCCACTATCATCTCTATTCATAGGTTTTTCGGGTTCTGAAATGTTTAAACCACCTGCAAAACCTGTTTGACCAGAGATGACTGCAGGTTCAAAGTAGTGAATGGCTACTGTGACCATACCACTTCCAACAACTCCCAAACCTGTTCTCTGTCTGTAGCCAAAGTGTGTTTTAAGTCTGGGCCAGCCAAAGGTGATTTGGGTTCTAAGATATTACAGCACCAACTTTCTAGCTCTATCGATGAAGACAGTGCTTGCCTTTGCTGCTGCACATGGTCTCCATATACAAGAGGAGGGCTTGTCCAGGAAACAGCATCTCCCATGGTTGGGTTACTGCTGATCTAAGTTGGAAGTGGGAGAAATGTATCACAAATAAAATGCACTAAATACTGTGGGGGTTTTGTACAAGAGGGGTTATTTTGGCATACACCACCCGCTTGAATGCGGCCAGCCCCATTCTGTCAGTTGAAAAGAAGAAAGCGGGGTTCCCTAGTGATGGCATGGCAATCAAAGGTGCCATTGAAGCCATTATATTTCTATTCAATGACCTAGGTCTGGCCACAGATAATGCATTCTTCCCAGAGTGCAACACTGACAGACAGGACCCTTGAAGCAAAGGGGATCAAACAGAGCCAGAAGTAGAGATGTGAAGGCCCAGAAAAAAACTGGAAAAATTCAGAAAAAAATGAAGAAAAAACGGATTACGAGATGTTTTATTTTAGCATGATGAATAAAATGTTTAAGACAAGGTGTTCAGATATTTACTTCTCCAAATGATTTCTAAAAACTACAGTATCAGATTATTACAATGTCTGTGCACCGAGGACTAGCAAGTCCTAGGTTGCAAACTGAGACTACAACTCTCAAATGCAAGAGGAAGATGCATTTCTGCCTCTAGGGGGCAGCACTGCCATGGAAGCAGAGACTGAAACTAATACTGATAGCTATAGGTCAGAAAATGAGTCTGATTAAATTTCATGCATATTTGTTGAATCTTGCCCCCCCCCCCCATTTTTCTCAGTTCTTTTTATGGGAATGGGGGCTTTATGTCTTGACACTGGAGGACTAGTGGAGACATAATTTTCTTTGTTACTAATGTTGGTGGTTTCTTCCGTTGAAGTTTTTCAAAACTGTTTTTTGCCTGCTCCTCATAAATTGGCAGAACCAAAGAGGTTCCTTACAGTTCAGGTGTTCCTAACAGTTCAGGAGCTTGTAGCTCCATTTGTTACCAAAAAAAGTAAAAAAAAGTAAATTAAATTTGTAATCATTGTTTGAATACACTGTACTTTTAATATACCAAATGTAATAATTTTATGCCAAACCAACTTGGACATAATTACATTTTATGTTCCTAAAGTAACAAAGTGTCTTTCAATATTGCATTATTTCAATTTTTCTGAAAATTTCCGGTTTTTTCCGGGGGAAACGGAAAAAAACCTGGTTTTTTTCCATGGCTTCAAAATTTCTGGAAATGTTACATCTCTAGCCAGGAGTGGTGTCTCAGCACAATAGAAGCAGCCATGGACTTAGAACTACCGTCTGCCATACAGTGAGATGCGTTATTCTGTTGTTATCCTAAGCATAGTGCCTCATGACAGAACACCTTAGGGTGCTCCCACTTGTCATCAGGGAAGTATTTTCCCCACATGAAATGCTGGTAATGGGCCATACAGGCCTAGCAGTTTGCTACTGTCAGTGACAAGTTCAACATTGAGTATGCCTTACGGCCAGGGTGCCAGACTATTTTGCGCCCTAGGCAAGGTGAGCTACTTTCACCACCACCACCCAAAAAAAGCCAACTTTGATTTTTAAGACCATTTGTTTCTTGGAAAAAATAAGAAGCACAAAACTTGGAACTGCTAAATTTATTTTAAAGTGCAAGAAATACGTCATGCCAATTATAGCAAACAAATTGGAAAGGAATGTCTATGGGTCTAAAATGCATTATTTAATAGGAATATCACCTCCAAATCATCCCCCAACTCACATGCGCGCACACACTCAGCATCACTCACTCCAAACAAACACACGCATGAACACATGCATTCCCTCAAAGACCCCATGCACCCCATTCATTCTCTCTCTCTCTCTCTCAATCTTCCGGGCGCGTTCCAGAAGTCCGAATGTGGAGCCACCCCACCCCCACCCTAGCATCCCTAGCTTTGCTTCGGCTGGGCGGGCGCCGGGTGCCATCTCGCTCGCCCAGGCCCAGCTGAATCCTCAGGCCGGGCCGGCTCACAGTCAACGCGCGTGAGTGCTGCGCTGCGTCCGGCACCCCTCTTAGCTTGGCGCTCTAGGCGGCCGCCTGAGTGGCCTCTATGGTAGCACCATCCCTGCTTACGGCCCAGCATGTCCAACCTACGACCATTCTTGTCTGTGGGAGCACACTCCAGCAAACACCAGATTACAGAATTCTTTATTTTGTACTGGTATTTTATTTGTCGGTACTTAAAGGATTTGGATTATTTATGGATTTCCCTGTTAGGTAGAAAATATTCTCCTCAGTTAAGGCAACTAGTGGGAATTCATTGGTCAAGAAGAAACAAGAGCCAATGCATTTTTCATTATTATTTTATTAAAAACTACCCCACTCCTTAAATATGCACATATTTCTATCTCTGTAAAATAGAGTATCACTAGAAATTATATTCCACACCTTGAGTCTGAATTTATCGGTATTGAAAACATATATGCCTGAAAGCATTTAATTGTTTAGTGAAAGTGCCCATAGTACAGACATTTATAGCATACTTTTCATCTAGTAGACAATTAAAATATACCAAGTATTTGACCTGAAGGCTAACATTAAACACACTTTTGGAGGGAAAGGGTAGCAACATCTAGAATCTACAAGTGATCAACTAATGGCACAGGGATGAAGACAGATGTAATGTTTTCAGAGCCATGGGACCAAGTTAGAATCACACTCCCTGTATTCAGTCCAAAACAACCTATTCTATTCCAGGGTCAGGCTTTCAAAAAACGGATTCTGCAAATTTTGCAGGAGAAACCATCTCTTGACAATATTTGCTGGCTGGTACCCTTGATGTCACAAGATTTTATTTCTAGTCCCCAGACCAGCTTTGCACTCTAAATTAAAACAAAAAACCCTCTTTAAAACAATGGTCAGTATACATGAAGTGCTTACAAAAATAAAAGCGGATAGCCTGCCTGTATCAGGGGTTGGGATGGGGACCAGGGACGCAGGCAATGCTGGCAGCTGCACTAACATTTCATTTGAAGTTATGTACACATCTTCATTCAAATTGACAAGTCAAGAGAAACCCAGCATTGAGAACGCTTTCTATTCATTATGTCTGTCTTCACCCAGGGATACTTTCACAAGCCCTGCTGAAATGAATGGGACTCGTACAAGAACACAATGCATTTCAATAGGGCTTGTGTAGAAGAATGTACTTCTGCAATTGCATCCAATTGGATTACAAGTGTCATTACCAGTGACACCAAAGACTGAACAAAGACAGGGCAACACTTCACAAAAAATAGCACCATGATAATGAACATTTGTTTGCAAACTGTGCTGTTAATCTACGTTTTCTTTTACAAATACATTCATAAAAATATTTGCTCTCCTATTTTAAGGGTTTGGCATATAAAACAAACTGTTCTTACTTGCTCAAATATTATTTTTGAGGTAACCTCATCACTTCAACATTAAACAAAAAAAATCTTTGGTAGAAAAATTGTAGCATACCTGTTCAGTGTGGAGCGTTATCATAACTTTTAAAAAGTCTTTTACTTATCTCACTCCCAACTGGACTCGATGGCCTTGTAGGTCCCTTCCAACTCTGCTATTCTATGATTCTATGATGATCATACCCTAATAGCCCTAATACGACAAGTCCATATCAATTAAATCAGATTTACACTATTAGGACCATTTCAGGGCTAAATATTAAGACTTTTAAAAAATACTCAGCAATTATAATGGGTAAACTTTTATGAAAATGTTCACTTGATACTGTTTTGGTAGGAATGGAAGCAAAGTCTCTAGCATGACACATCTTGAGGCTTGCTATGGAGCAGGAATGTTTATCAAGCTTCCATCCATGCTTAATTGACCAAGGAAATTAAATCTCATTGGATTTGCTGTTGTGAAATAAGTCCAGAACTTATTTCTCCATAACTTCAGAGACACAAAGAAAACTTGAGGAACAGATTCAGGGTGTGTGCATGCTCCAGTTAGATTTGCTTGTTCGTTGCCTGTCCCAGTTAATCCTTTCCAACAGAATAATTGCTGTTGTATTCTTCACCACAAAAAAATTCACCTTATATACTAGATTGAAATGTACATATCCAAAATCAAGTATGTACCAACAAATCTATTATGTCAATTACCTATCATATATTGAAAATACTTTGTTCTGAGGACATCAAATTAAACAATTGCTCCAGTCTCTAAAGTGGTAATTTTCCAGACGAACTTGGATTCCTAGGGATTCTGCTTGCTCATTATGAATAGGCACAGTATTATTTTAGACATGTATAAAGATTCACAGAACAAGGTAGTGTTAATACAAATGGATCAGAATAATACATAAGACCTTTCTGAGTTTCACAGTTCTCTTCCTCAAACTTAATGGCAGAGAAAAAGATATTACTGCTTGGGGTCATATCCCAATATGCTTTGGTAAATCTGCAGCCATTTGTATTGAACAAAGAATACAAAGAGAATCCAGAGAGCTTCGGCTATTGGGCGGTATAAAAATGTAATAAATAAATAATAAATAAATATTATCTTTGGCTGGTGACATTCTCCCCCTGCCAATTTTGTTTGTTTAAAATTGAACCTGAGAAAAGGAGTTCCTGCTTTGAGGTGTGTGTTTTTTTGTTGGTTCTAATAAAAATACAATGATATTGTTCCCATTTCGATTTTTTTCTAATGGACCAATACTTCTACCAGCATTTTTTTGTCGTAGAGCTTTTCTGCGTGAGGCATTTATTGTGTGCTCATCATTCTCTACTCACAGTTGTTTATGGGTTCTTTAGGCAATGATGTAATCCTCTAGTTTCGCTTCTGTTTTAAAACAGCACTTTCAGCTAGGGTTTTTTTTTAAGAACAGGGACAATGTGGTATTATTCAAAGAAAGCGAAAGAAGACACTCTTTCCACTATAGCACAGTGCCACCTAGAATGTGTAGCAGAAAGGCAGGAAAGGAAATGCTCCTCAGGGAGTGTTCCGATCTCAATTCTGCAATGAAACCAAAAGTAAAATAAAAGCCCCTTGAAGAAAAGCTCTAAATTAGTGTTAGCCACTTATGATCTACTAATTTCTGAAGGCCTAATGCAAACATAAGCCTATTCCATTTAAACTTTTTCATTAATTACACTTTAAATACTCATTGTGAGTTTCCTTCTTGGGGCTTTAATTGTTGGTTTAACCACTGTAAAATCTTCCCCGATTACAGACTCCTTTAAAGAAGTAACCAAACTTTTTTTTTTTTGTATATGCCAGAATTAAATTGCTCAATAGTATAAAACAAGTACAGGACATTACAGAGAGTAATGAAAAATCAGCTGCACAGAAGTGACGAGTTCTTGTCAGTTCTAGATAATTTGAACTAGTTTAACAAAAATTAATATGAATGGAAATAATTTTTGGATTAGAGAGTGACGTAGTAGTTGTTCTAAAGGAGGTATAAGCGTACTATGTATACAAAGATCAGCACCAGTCCCTGTCATCCAGAGAAAGATCAGATATAGAAGTCCCAGAGCAATCACATGGCCAAGAACTGAGCAGGATTGTACATTCCTTGTGAAAAAAGGTTGCAGCAAAGGTGAAGTTGTGTGTGTGTGAAATTTTCAGTGTCTCCAAGATTCAGTTTCCCCAATGTCTCTACTACAGACATACCTTAAAAGTATTGTTCATCAGTCAAACACTGTATTGCCTCTCTCACACGGTTCTGGATGCAAACATATTACAAATTCTAACAGAGCAGAAATGAGCGCTGCGGCTTTTTTTTTTTTTTTTTTTTGCAGATTTTAAAAAGGAGGCCATCTGATGGAATCTTAAAACAGAATAGAACCAAAACTAATCACAGAATTCACAGGGGTAACAGTTGAAGGGTGGGTGTGTTTCTCAGCATTTCTCTTCATTGAAAGCTTCCTAGTACTAGTTTCCTGTTATATTCAGTAGCTTCACAACTACACAGTTGAATTACTTAATCGCCATCGGTGAAAAGTCTAAATAGGAGCCAGATCAGAGTCAGTTCTTCAAAGCAAATCTGAAACAAAGATCCCTCAATGCTGAATGACTGGAATGGCCTTCTGACAGTGGCCTTTGTCAGGGCACAAAAGGCTGCAATCCTATGTATACTTTCCTGGAAGTAAGCTCTGTTGAACATAATGGGACTTACTTCTGAGTTGACATGACAAGCTTAATAGGAACAATTGCCAGGAACATCCTGCAAAAGCCCAAGATGTGCTGAATTCATTTTAGTGGGGTAGGCACAAGAACCTTTCACAGATAGCAAATCAGGTGTTGGTGCCAAAAGATAATAGCTGTCTCCTTCTTCCAGAAAACACCACCACCTCATTCCTTCAGAGACACCGAGTTTTCCCTTCACTATGAAACCCTATTTGCTGATCTTTGACTGTCTTGCTGTGCTTTCTTCTTTCCTAACCTGCTGATGTCAAAGAGCAAAATAAATTATTTAGCACTTGCCAGACTGCAAAATCAGAGGCTAGCTGTGCTAATTGGGAGAAAAAGCATTTGCTTGTTCACGAACGCTCTGCCAAACACAAACTTTTGCTAGTCAATAAAGAGGAGGCAACAGAGTTAAGAAGGTTTTTTGCTATTCAAAAGGTCCAAAGGTAGATTTCCCCCCCAGTCAGCCTTGGATTCTGCCCACACACAGCAAGGAATTATATTTGTATTCAGCACCATCTTTGGATTTGAGATCTAAAGGAATTTCTAAGAACTATTTATGAAGAATCAGTGTAACAGAACACGCTGCTCAGTGCCATGATGAAATTAATGCATCCATTTCTTCTGTATCAAGACAGCAGTACTGGGCCACAAATCTGAGGAAAAGATATTACAGGGAAAGAGGTAAACTTTTGGCATCCTGACCTCTCAGCTATTATTTGAAGTCTCCTGGGTCTAGACATTGCTTGCTTAACTAGTCAGTTGCGGCATGAAAATTTCTTGAACATGCTTTGCTTAATTGACTGAAAATGAGCTGCTTAATCCGGCAACCACACCTCCTTGTGCAGAGGTGAGGACTTGTTTCCTCCATGTCTCCTGACATATACTTTAGTGGTAATATTTTCTGAATGAATTATGACATGTTGGTATACAATTTGTTCCTGAAAGACTATGAGGCTGAGACATATGGCCTGTAGCTTGAACCAACTGAGGCCTATTTATAGTTGCCTTTGCTCCATTTCCCTATGGCAATTGGCTCTTTGCAATGAGCTCCCCAGCTTTGATATTCGCATTGTTTAATATACATGCACATGTTTATCAACAATATTTTTTATTCCACCAGAGATATTGCCTATGCAAACATCAGGAGGCACAGACACTAGCTGAGTAGTTTATGAACCAGAGAACTAGAATTGAAATTTTCAGAGAGGTCTGGTACCAGCATTCAAGGAGGAACTCTTGTAGAACTCAGCAGTTCAGTTCACACAGAGAATTACCCCATACAAGTGACCACTAGCTTTGAGAGCTCCTGGAGGTCTGAATAGAATTGTGTTCTATGAACGTCAAGACTGTAGTGATTCTAACTTCTTCCTGGGGACTCACATGATCTTCTGGATGTTGAAGAGCGCTCCCAAATGAAAGGCTGTTTTGGATGGAAGAACCTCTTGTTCCCACCATTCACAAATCTGTGTTGCAGTGCACAGTCCACTATCATCTGGACGTGCTTTAAACCTTTCTCCAGAGATGGAAAATTTACCAAGAGGTAATTGAACTATGTCTTGGTAAGCAGCAGTTTCTGCAGCTGAAACTCTCCCCACAGCCTGAGTTCGATCCCAGCGGAAGCTGGTTCTCAGGCAGCCGGCTCGGGTCGACTCAGCCTTCCATCCTCCCGAAGTCGGTAAAATGAGTACCCAGCTAGCTGGGGGAAAGGTAATCACGGCCGGGGAAGGCAACGGCAAACCACCCCGCTACAAGGCCTGCCAAGAAAATGTCAGCGAAAGCTGGCGTCCCTCCAAGAGTCAGTAATGACTCAGTGCTTGCACGAGAGGTTCCTTTCCTTCAATTGAACTATGATGTGTACATCCCTTTTTTCTGAAATGGGAAATCAGAAAATGGCCTTGTGGAGGCCAAACCCAAAAGAAGGGCATGATACTGCAGTCATAGTGCACGCACAGATACTACTTGAGTGCATAATCCATGTTAGTGTGCAGGTAAACTTCCATTAAAACTAGAGACTAAAAGTCCTCCAGTTCTACTTGATCCCCATTTTGAAGCGTCTTGTTCTAATTCTTGTTAAGGTGCTTCAGACCCAGAATAGCTGATTCTAATCTCTCTTCTCAGAATGAATATGCCAGGCAACACATTTTGGATTGGAGCAGCATATGATTTATTGTTTCCACTATTCTCTGATGTTTGAGATGATTCTTCAATTTTGGCATGTGCATCTCCCTTGTAGTTGCTCTTTGATTAGTTATCCTCCATAAAGAATGTGGAAGTCTGAAGACAAGCACCCTGTTGGAAGATAAAGAGGATGATCTGGTATCATGTATTAGCAGGTTTTTTTTTACATGTTTCACTGGAGTGTTTGGGATGAAGTGTTGCTCCACTGATTGCAACTAGAGTGAGAAACTTAAAAAATGAAAGAACATGAAAAATCAGGGTTTTTTCTGACTGGGTTCATCTCCTTTCTTTGGAAATGCAGAACCGTCTTTTTATGCTTACATTCTAATAGGATAGGCCGCCGCTGTTAATGAGGGAATGGATGGGGGCCAGGATACTGAATTGTAGCTCTTGACAATGGTGTCACATTCCTGCTTGGTGCCTTTCGTATACAAATCTCAAGATGGGGGCAGGAAAAGGAAACGCTCACCTGTCCCACTTCTCTTCTAAAAATATGTTTTAAGGACTTCGGTGAGGTCCTGCCTGAAGGTAGGAAAATATTCAGCCTTTTGAGGAAGACCCTCTTCTTGGCAGGATCTCTACTCCTCTACTTTGATTCTGCCGCCTAGCATTCCAGAGGGAGCGACTTTCCACTTGTCCAGGCTACTCCCTGCCCTTTGAGGCGAATGAATTAAGTTACCTAAATTAGAGGATTGCTACTAACTCATTTGCTGACAATTTGCAGGTCAAAAATAAGCAAGCAGAGTATTTAACATGTAATTAATTACATTATGGCAATTATATCCTTAGTTTCTACCAGGATGGTTTGAAACCAGTACCCGAGGAGTCTGACCTTAAGAAGAGTACCCCCTCTTCTCAATGCCTAGAAAGGCCATCCCCCTGCCCCCAGCATTCTTGTTATGAGTCCCTTCACTCAGTGTCTTCTATTGGTGGGGCTGGATTCCACCAGTCACCTCAAAATAATTATACATAATTATCCAGTGGCATTTTCCCAAGCCTGTCATCTCTAGGATCCATGCATTTCCTAAAGAAATTCAGTCTTTCTAACCCAGCAACTACATGCTGGGTGCACATACATAGCTAGTCTCAACTTTGAAGAGGTCTCAATGAGAATCATGAGAACTAAGACTTCACCATTTTAATCATTTCACTAGCAAGCTTTTTCTACCATGTTAAGCGACACAACATACATTATTTCAGTATACTCATAAACCTGTTTGGGTTGTAAGACAGCAAGAAAGCAAATAGAAGTTGAAAGCAATTTAATTTTCCTTAAGCCACTTTCATCGTGTCTATTCACATCTTCCTTTTCCCAGTCAGAGGATCATTTTTGTGAATGATTCCCAGGTGGGGATACCCACAAAAATATGATGCAACACACAACCAATGGTGCCAACAGGGTAGGACTTCAGAGCAACAGACCAGGACCCCATTCAGAAGAATGAGCAGAAGTGCACTCAACGCCAGGCTTACCAGATTTCAGAGTGAAGTAATATATATTGCCTTCTTGTGGGGCAGCAGACAATTAAATCCAGAATCTAAAATTATATATCTACACCACCCTGCCGAGATTATTCTTTGTGATCTGTTACCACAAATTTCTGGTTTCCACTTATCATTTATATCCAGATGCAGAATCGTTCAGAGGTGAAACTACCTTACTAGGAAAAAAAAGTGTTTTTAGCTTTAAGTTCTCTCACTCTCACACAACAACTACCTCTCAAACCCCACCACACAAGATGGGGAGGGAGATGAGAAGCCCATCAGCATAGAATCATAGAATAGCAGAGTTGGAAGGGGCCTACAAGGCCATCGAGTCCAACCCCCTGCTCAATGCAGCAATCTTGTGCAGCATGATATCCTGCATAGTTCCCTCACCAGAAGATTTACTTCCAAGAAAGTAGCCCATCATGCCAAGATGACTGACAATTTGAAAGGCATCTTTTCTGCCTCCCTTTTCAGCTGTGGGTTTAGCTCTGCCTGCATCTCACTGTTAGAACCTTGGGCTTGCACTGAACAGAGCATGCTCAATTTGTTCTGGAAGCCAGGTATGGAATACTGTGGGCAAGGCCCACTTTCGGACATTTTTTGTGCGGATAGCCTTGCAAGTACAATTGCATTATTGTTTGTTTGAGAATGGGGGAGATTCATCACACGCTTATATAATATGTACTCCGACAAATGTTTATCAGTCAGACATTTATTGCTGAAATTATGTAGAAGACTATAATTTTTACAAAAGGCAGTTTTTTCAAGCAGCTCTTTTTGCGAAGGATTGGAACAAGCAGCTCAATGACCCCCCTTAAGGTTTTCCCATCTTGCATGAAATACTAAGATCAGCTTCATCTGCTGTTATCAGGGTCTACTGGACTCTTGATCCTAGACCTGGCATTTCATTAGTCTGTTGTAACAAATACAACTCTCAGTAATGCAAAGCAGGTTTATGGCTCATATCCATAACCTTTGATAGTGGAGAGAGTGTCTCCCTTTATAGCAGCCTTACAAATAACTATTTCATTGCTTCGCTTATTTATGCTGTTCACATTTGTGCACCTCCTGCCCATTACCGCTGCCATAATATTGTGCAGTGGCTCTGCTTCTCTCTTCTAGCCTTATAGGGCTATTAGCTCTTTAATTCAAGAAAAGAAAACTCAAGCCTTGAAGGATATTACCTAAGTGCTGCATTGTGTTACACACAGGACATCCCTGAGACAGTCAGGATGCTTTCAGATGAGACTTTTATTGTGAAAATCACCCTGCCTCGTTCACAGAATTTTACAGGGGGTCCGGACATTGTCTTCTATTTGTTTTGCCATTGCTTCTTTCATCTTTTTTCTGACCACAGAAAATCAGTTGAGAAAAAGGCAGAACAGCTGCCCAATATATTTTGATTAGTAGCACTAGAAGCCCTACATCTGGAAGCACCTTTATATCTGTGTCTTAGGTTCACTCCCTTCTAGCCTGTCTTAAAAGGCCAGCAGAACCTTGCATGCAGTCACCAGAATCCTGCATTAACATAGCACAGTGCTATGGAGATTGTAAGTATGAAGCTCTCCAGAGAGAGAATGCATTTTGCCACTTCTGTGCAACATGTTACTTGCCCCAGGTGACCAAAGTGCAAGACTGGTTTGTAGCAAATGTACAAAAATGCTGCCTTTAAGTTCAGATAAAATTGTGAATGTTTTGACTCTTTGAAGCTACTATTAACATCCAAAAACGGCCTAAGCAGTATATACTGCTACTCCGGGAGGACTATACTAGAATTGTGGGATGTACTCTGTAAGAGCCATCTTTAAAAATAGTACAAAAATATTTTTAAAATCTTTTGTCTTAAGAAAATTATCCCTGAATAATAAAATCTGGCCTGTTCTTGAAATATGAAGCCCCTCTTAGTTTTATGACTGAATCCTAAATCCTAGCCACAGGACCTGAAGATGAAGGTTTGACTCCCTTTCATTACCTAACCATTGGACAACATTTACACTATACTAAGCACTGAGATTGCTGACAGAGCAGAATGCATGACTCAGTCTAGTTGTTTAAAAATAAATGTCAATTCCACTCTCCCAGTTCCCAACAGTTTTCTTATTCATCATCAGATTCCTGATTTTGATCAATACTATTCAGAAGCTCTTCAGCTACTGGCTGCGTGGAACCCAGATAGCAAACTTTCATATGAGTGGTGAGGTTTTTCTGAGTACCAAAGCCCTTGCCGCAGAAAAGACACAGGAACACACGTTCACTGGAGTGCACAGACATAAGGTGCCGATTTAAGTCCGTCTTGTCTCGGAACAGTTTTAGGCAGTGAGGACATTGCATCTTCTTCCGGTTGAAATGAATTGTTTTTTCATGCCGATCCATGTTTGATTTTAATGTGAAGCTTGCAGGACACTTTGGACACTGAAAACGGGCAAACTGACCAGGAGATGTGTGCCCAGAAAGGCCAGCCGACAGTGGCCTTGAATAATCGATTACATCAAAAGGGACAATCATAGGGAAAGTATGTTCGTGAATGTGTTCTTTCAGCTTTTCCACACATTCAAACATTTTCCTGCAGAAAGCACAGCTCAGCTTCTTGCATACAGGTGAATCCAAGAGCAAACCTTCATGGCCTAAGTCCACATCTTCAGATTTTGAAGTATTCATATCTAAAACAGGAATGCACACAAAATTAAATTTAAATTTTTATACATGGAAGCATTAATGCTCAAGCTTTGTTCTTTCCATTTACCTGTGTCAGAGCTGTCTAACTGCCACAATGTTAGAAATCCATCATAGGTGACCTGTACAGGAAAAGTGCAATTAAGTTCATGAACTCTCAGAGGATACTTTTATATATTAGACTCAACTCTCTCACACATCATACCATTACATATGCCTACAATAAAACCAATGTGGCAATGAATCTGGCTGTAACACTATTTTGGAACAACAAATGTTTAGTTAATCCCATCAGCGATTTTTAATTCAGTTACCTAGAGCTAAGCTCTAAAAATAGGCACATAGCCAGAACATATCAAAACTCTTAATAAAAACTGGCCTTGTTTTTATAACTGCTGAACATCTGTAGCTTTGCTCAGTTTTAGTGTTCTCAAAAAGACTTCGTTCAGAAACATCTGTACAGAAATGTGAGTTGGAAGCATGTCCGTGTCAGACAGAATGTGAAACCAGCAGGGAGGCCATCATGTGTGATCAGATGACTGCAGACCACAATTTCATAAATGTTTTCAGTGAAGGAAATCATAACATATGAAGTAGCCCTAAAATCCCATTATAAGGTACTAGATAGATGGATATATAAAGGTGAATGGAAATATAGAAGCACTCCTACGGGAAAAGGTCATCATATATGAATTTATTTACAGTTATATCTGCCCTTTCCTCCAAGGAGTTCAAGGTGCTGTCATGATTCACCTATCCCACTAATTTTATTCTCACAACCCTGTGATGTGACTGGCCCAAAACCACTCAGGGAGCTTCATGGGTGACTTGGGAGTTGAACCTGGGTCTCCTCAGTCCTAATCTGACACTCTAACCTCTACACCACACTGGCTCTTGATTTCTTCCTGTTATAAGTCCAGGAGGAGGAAATGCAAGTTATTCACGCCTTCTCTCTTGCTGAATCTATGGAATGTATGAATGAATCAACAAATGCCTTGAAAACTTGCTTTGTACAACATAACATATTTTGTTTTTATACCAGGGATGGGCAACTTGCGGTCCTCCAAATATTTTGGCCTACAACTCCCATGATCCATCACCATTGACTATGCTGACTAGAGCTGATGGGAGTTGTAGGCCAAAACAGCTGTAGGGCCCCAAGTTGCCCACCCATTTTATACAGACAAAACACTGAAAATTTAATTGCTAATTCCCAAGTTAATTCTGAAATTTCCAAACAACGCCATGCAAAATTGTTTTGCTTAGTTTCTTTGGCCCCTAAAACTATGCATTCGTACATTCTAATTTATAAAGAACAGATTACTTTATATTTTCAGTTATTTACACTATTTCTTACATGCCAGATATTTCTTCCCTAAGGGGCACAAGCGTTGATCTGGTCAGGTCAGGTTTTTCAAAATTTGGGGTGAGATGGAGGAGTAATTATCATTGAATACTTTCACCAAGATAACTGCAATGAAATGGCATTTTTCTCTTTTACTTTAATCAGAGAATCAATTGCGTTGTTATTTAAACATTTACGTTGTATTTTAAGCTACATTTACAATAAGGAAAATGCTCTTCCACATTTATAATAATAAAATCAGGGCTGAAATAATTCCAGACACCTGGTCACTCAAGTTTCTAAACACTGGATATTGCTGCCTAAGGATCTCTCAGTTCTGTACAGCGTTGGCTCCTAAATATGCTTGGTTTAGGCTGTTAGGAATCTGAAGTATTTTTCTAGCACTGAACAACACGTGCCTTTAAAATAATTCAGTAAAGTATTCATAGCACCATAGGATCTGAAGATCATCCAAGTTAATAACTGTGCAATCCTATATATGTCTATTCACATGTAAGTCCCACTGAATTCAGAGGGCCTTACTCAGAGATATGTGGGTAGAGGATTGCAACCTAACTGTGCTACAGCAAGATTATCATTGAATATTTTGTAGATGTAGATACATTTCTGTTTGGTATTGTACGCACAAATTACTGTGTGCATTTTTCATATTCTGACAAAATTGCATGGGGTGAAAGAGGTAAAAGGGGGTTACAACATTATGGACAATACAAACGAATCTAGATCTGATGCATATTTGAATAATTGTGAAATCTGAGCAAATACTAATAACTGCAAATTAAACTATCATCAAAACACAGGTTCAAGTGTACGTAAGTTTTATAACCCTCAAAATGTCTAACAACAATTAGCATTACCCTAGTCAACTAAAATCTTACCTGAGTTGAAGGCATCACTCTTTTCACAGCTTCTGGTGACATATCACCAGAAGAGGTGATGACGGCAGGGGGGCTCTGAGTGGCAAGGTGTGATGAAGCCAGCAGAGGAGATGGTGCTTCCACTTTGCCATCACATTCACCCCTTATACGATTCAAGTTGGTGCCAGGCCCTGAGGAACACAGGAAACGAGTCTCACCCACATGAACTAGCACCAGCCGGTGGTTTTACAAAAGGCAGGGAATGAACAGTTGCCACTTAATCTTCTGTCAGTGGGAGGGAACGAAGCAGCACAGAGATTCCAGGCCCACGGGTTGTTCTAAATAGCCTCCCCACCCAAAAGCATGGTGGGAATTATATCACACAGCAACAAAAGGTTCACTAAAGAAAGTCAAAAGAGGAAAGAGAACACAAGGCAGCAGAAAAAGAAGATCAAGTTTCAAAAGATACAATGCTTTGATATTTATATATGATTAATCCATTGCCATTTCTATTCAGGATTCAGCAGCATTCAAAAAGTTTCCATTTGTATCTGTTTTTCAGAAGTTTCCTCCAAAAAAAATGAAATCAAAATTTAATCACAGCAATAATGTTTTTGAACTACCTCACAATCAGATACTGACTTTTGAGGTGCTACCAGAAGGAGCTTTTGTTGTACAATTGTCCTGCCTCATTCACAGAAATTTATTGGGGTGTTGGTGGTTCAGATATCAGATGTCATTGTCTTCCACTGCACATGTTTTTCCACTGCTTATTCCATCTTTTTTCTTACTACAAAAAACCCATCGTGGAGGGGAAAGTTGGAATAGTTGCACAATGTCTTTGACAGTTAGCACTAGGAGCTGTTCTTCTGGAAGAACCCTCATACAAAAGGTATATATGAATCTTGACATGTCATACAGGAATGATGATTGCTTTAAAATACCAAATAAAATGTTCCCACTTAACCCCAAATAATTACATCTAAAATCCTACAGTAGCATAAATGGAATATTAGTCACCTATGAGAAGGGAGAGAGAGAGAGAGAGAGAAAAGTGTGGCGAAACATCAGAGACATAAAGTCGTTCTTTTGCTCCTGTTGTCAAATTAGCAATCTCATTTGCAGCTACATAAGTGGAAAAGGGTCCTATAAACGTATGGAGCTCTGTTGTAGCCACATGCACACACTAGATGTTTAAGACTGAGGTGTAAAATAGTAACATTGTAGGTAGGAGACTAGTATAAAAACAACATGCATCAGATAAATTTGAACATAGCCTACAATTTCCAACATATGCAAACTGACTATATGGAAAACATAATAACAAATGGGAAGCAAGACTTGATATAATGACAAGAAACAGGCATAGTTCATGGGAAACGCTCTACAGTACAGCCCTTAACAAAATATAACATTGAATGGTATGAAAACTTTCTTGTTCTGGGTTAATTCACAAAGTTCTGAGGCCCTGAAAGACAACCTCATGCTTAATTTTGTACAAAGTACCCATTAAATTAATGAGGAGAAAATGCTGTACGTCACTATTTAAAGGAGTGAAATAAGTGTAGCACCTTATTTTTTAACATTTGCAGAACTTACTTTAAATTAGACATACATGACAGAAAACAGATTATGAAACACATGACAGAAATAGTTGAAGAAAGCCTTTTAATGCTTGATCCCAAGACTTGCAATGCGAACGAAGAAGTGAATAATAGCATAATACCAAATGCTCAGAGCACCATTTCCTCCTCTGCACCTCGAAACTCGCAAGTAAGAACTGGAAAAGTTCTGGAAAAGCATGTAAGATTTCTGCTTTTGACATGCATGCCTTGTATACTAATGCATTTATTTGCTTAAAAATCACTCAATATATAGAACCAGGGGACCAGCCTGAGGAACAAGATGCGCCCCTTCTGACCAGTCTTGCTCCTGCACAACCTCAAAAAAACGTTACAATATGCTGTAATCAGCTACCTATAGCAATGTAAATGTTTAGAGATTTCAGCCCCATCACCAAAACTTAGCACCACTGCATTTGAAAAGTTATGTAAGGGTGTATCAAGATAGTAATTATGTCACATCCTGTAAATATGTGCCTTCTCCTCCTAGAACTGCCGGTTCATTGCACAAACTACACTTGACTACTCAATACATACATACCCACATTTAAAGTATTTGTTGTTTTTTGAGGGAATGGGGAGGTCAGCTGGACTGAGACATATCAAGAGGTTGCAGATTTCTAAGTTAATTAGTTAGCCAAATTTAGATTCTGCTAAAAGAAGCATGAAACAGATGCAATCAACAAGGATACAGCACACTTTTACCTTGGCTCCAATAGCCAAAGGACAGGAAGAGAAATAGCCAGGACTACTCAATTGGGAAAAAACTTGTATGGGTTTAACAAGGTACACATTTTTGCATGTAAAGAATGAGGAAGTGGAGCAGGCAGGGCTGCTGCAGACATAAAGCTGCTAATTACATACCTATATTTAAATGGAAACTCTGTTTAACTTTACCCACAAATAAAGTTTTTCTTTTTCTTTCTATTATTACATTTATATTCCACCTTTTTTCCTCTTGCAAGAAACCCAAGGCAACTTACATGGTCTTCCTCCTCTCTATTTTATCCTCACAACAACCCCCTGAAGTAAGTTAGGCTGTGAGTCAGGGACTGGCCCCAAATTACCCGGTGGATTTGAATCCAGGTCTCCCCGGTCCTAGTCCAACACTCTAAACGTTACATCACACTGAAAAAAAAAGTTCAAATTTTACCAGCTAACGTACGTGTTCTGTGATGCAATTATGCACTTTGGCTAATGAACAAGAATTATTCCAAGCTAACTGTAATTTAATGTTGCCACACACATTTTCAGTTTCAGAGAACGCACTTATATTAGACCAGTAGTTTTAAAACTATTTTCTGGGAACCCTGAGGTTCCCTAGAAGCTTACAGTCAGGGGTTCTTTGATCAGGTGCTCAGTAATGATGCACAAGTATTGTCAGCATTACCCACCTTCCAATGCAATGTGCAGTTTCTGGATAGTGTTGGGTGTGTGTTCTCAATTCAAATGGGGCAACAGTGAGAGGCTCAATAGGACTGGTCATCTGTGCTCCATGCAAATCAAGAGTGTGCCTAAAATATGTCCATGAATGGTCTGCAATACACTGGAATTCAACTGCAGATGAGTAGATTTGGAAAAGGTTCCCTAAAAGTACACTGTAAACCATTGAATTACAGCATAGGCAGACTCAGTGTTGACTTGTGGCAAAAATAAGCTGGTTTAATGCAGATTATTAATTTTCTACTCACTTAGGAAAAGCAGGCTGGAGGGGCAGACAGCCACTATGTCAGGCTGTACATAGTGCCCCCTAAATCCAAGGGTAATAACTGGTGGCAGTTGATTAATCTGGTCTTTTAAGACTAGAAGGCAGAGAGGGTTTCACAAAAGCAGCTGCACTAGCACTGCACCATGAAAAGCACATGGACTGCTCAGTTTGAGGAGCAGAAAATGAGTTGCAACAGTGGGCCTTCCTGTAATTAACTGTAAGATAAGCTTAACGCAATTTGAAATCTGGTGTGCACAAGCTAATTCTACTATGAACATGGGTTAGTCTACCAGTATTATGATTAACTGAAGTTAATGCATGCTAAGAAAAATGTATTTTCAAATCTCTGTAAGTATCAAAATTAATGGCCACTCAATGATTAAGCTATCAGACAGCTGGGGGGGGGGGCGCGAAGGGGGGAACCACTCTTGTCCTGAACTGCAGAATCAAGAAAGCATAATCCTATTGAAGGCCTAGATTGACATATTAGTACCATAACAACAGGATATAAAGTCTTCTAAATCTTGGTGAATGGCTAAGTAAAATTCATGGATTGCAGGAAACATGTTTCTAAGATAAGTACTAGTGAAAAATCTCAACATGAACATTCCATCAGCTTTTGAAGGAACAAATTATTAAACTTCATTGAAATTTTATACACCAACTGATGATTGATCTATAAAACTAAGATCAAATATACATGTAAACTCTTGTAAAAGATACCACTACAAATAGTTTGAGATGAGATGGAAATTAGCATGAAGTGCATCAAGAAACTATCTTAAACAACAGGAGAAATGTTCAAGAAATAGTTTGAGGAACAAGCTCCCCAAATCTACACCTGTATCTCATTCATCCTCACAATTAGTTTGTAAAATAGATTACTCATTCCGCTGAGAAAAGGTAGCTTGAGTGAAGCCATTCAACAAAGATGAGGTACATCGTAACTCAAGTCTAGAAGCAGAATCTTACTCTATTCATTGGGTTCACAACAGATTTTATATATTTCATTTCAAGAAGGTTTAATCTTGGATAATGTGTTAAAAGTACATTGATTTAAAAGTGATCTGACATTTCATTTATTTTATTTATACATGTATATATGTGTTTGTGTGTACCACACACACACAATTTTTAAAAAGCTTTTTTCATGTCCTTCTATCAGATATTGTTCCCACTATTGACTTCTGCATATAGCAACAAGGAATGATTTATGTTTCTCTTCTACAATTAAACAAAAATAGCTGCCAATTACCTTCTTGGTTTATTTTCCTCTTCTATGTCAAAGAAAAAACTATGTTTTTGCCTTCTGTAGTGTCACCAGTGGGACCTGTTGCCCATTCTGGCTGGTTGAGGAGAGGATAGGGCAACTAACCATGGGCGGAAGCAATGGGCCACTGTAGAACCAACAGCAGGAACCTATTACACAGAATAGGCAAACTGAGGCATGACAGTCAATGTCAAGATCATGAATTCAGAGCAAAAAATTGGAGGCTTGCATTTGTGTCTGAACCATACAGCAACACAGAAGCATCTGTTTGAGCCAACAGCAGTCTGTTCCACAGCAATCCACTGCACAGAGAAAGGCAAACAAAGGCAAATAATTTTGAGATCATGAGTGCAAAGCAGAAGCGGGTGGGGGTGGCTTAAACATTCCTTTGAACCCACTTTTTTCTGTTCTACCAAGTAACTCAAATTGAGGCAAGGAACGTTGAGGGGGGGAAAAATGGAAAGGGGGGGAGGAAAATTAGGTCAAATAACAAGGCAAGGGGGCTCTTATGATATCCAGCACAATTGCTCTCACACACCCCAGAACGTTATTTTTTAAAGAACAGAAAAAATAGGAAAAAATAGGAAAACATAGGCAATAAAATAGCAAAACGTGGGACGCTCCAGGGAATCGCACAAAGGCACCAGTTTAAAGAATTAAAAATTAAATCAACAGTGAGGGGTTCCAGGCCCTGCCCCCACAGCTCCTACACACAACACATATACAACACACCCACACAAACACGAAACTTACAAAGGAAGTAAGGAACCAGCCTATCTTTAGAAAACAATACCACATGCTACACTGATGAATGGTGGACATCTGAAGGGCCACCTATTTCAGGTGCAAATATCGGAGTCCTGATGGGCTCTGGAGAAAGTGATCAGGACCAAATATGGAAATCCACGAGAGCAGTCTTACTGGAGGCTCTGCCTGCCTTCTGCTACCTTAGAGAAATTCCATTGGGAGTGAAGAAAAGAAGGAAATGCGAGGGAGCTGGCAAGCATGCTCACCAGCACCAGCCAAGCCTCACACAGCCACTGCCAGCACTAATGGAAGTCAGGAGAAGAGGAGAAGAAAATATAGACCAGCACTACTCCTTTCAGGAAGTGAGAGAGAATGGGCTTTGTTGACAATTCACCCCACCTTGCCCTCTACACTTAATAAGACATTGCCTTTCAGTATCACAAGCTGAAGAAGTGTCATTGCTTATCTCTTCCGCACTAAAACCCTGTTTGCGTAATACTAGAGCAGATTGCAGCATTTAAAATGCAATGGAGATTTTAATGAGACAAAATTGTCTTGCATACTCAAGGAGTCTACATGGTGCAGTAAATGCTTGAAATGTCACCAGCAGATCATAGTGTTGTAGCTTAGACAAGGTATTGTCTAAGCTACAACATGAAAACGGATTTCTGCTAGGTAGAGGTTCAAGTTCTTGGTATTTAAACATGGGTTAGTTTGTATTAGAACTCCTTTATAAATAAGCCTGTGAAGCTACCTCATCTCTCTCTTTTCTCCCCACAGTAAAAGCAGCACAGGCCATGTAGTAGAACTGAAGTTCAGGAAGGAAAACCCTACAGATAATCAACACGGTGATTTTGCATCAGTCCCTCTTATATGCTCATCAACAACTAGATGAGTTTGTGGGGCAGGGGATGGGGAACATGCATAGGCCTTTGTTCTGATCAGGAACATGCATGCATTCCAAAAGATGTTTGAACTTTTGGTCACTACTTATATTTTGGCTGACACACACTGTCTCTACCCCTCAGGGCATCTGCTTCAATACTTTTCAACAAGAATGTCCTTTTTCTTCTTTGCTTAAGCAAAGCCCTGGCATTTAGGAAATACTGACCACACAATTATTTTAGTCTCCACTGTACCTTTACGCCCTTCTACTAGTTTATTATTCCATATTCTAGACAAGTATTTATTAAGGGTTCAATGCTTTAATAAGGAACAGTACTAAGTTTCCTATCAACTTAGAAAGCAAGTATGCATTTTGTTGGCCAACAAGATCATAGTACACCAATAGCAAACTGCCCACCATCCTATTTTTAAGAATTATGTTCTGGTTTATGAACTGCATTATTAAATGTTGGAGTCAAAAGAAAAGGGGTTAAATAATTGGTAATCAGTAACTTTCCAAAATATGTAAAGTTAAGCACCTAAAAAGTCTCCTGTAAGCACAAAGTACACATTCTTAATAAACACTTGTCCAATGTCATTACTGTTTATTCTGAAGAAGCTGTTTGATACAAAAAGTAGCTTTTAATGTGTATAATTCCTTTCTTCATAACTGTACCCTAGTAAAGAATATTTAAATTGTACATCATAATATACACAACACAATTCCATATCTTGTGGCATGTTACTATTATAGCCAAGGCCCAAGCACTAGGAATGCTACTATCTGACCAAAAACCAACAGACTGAGACCCAGTTATCACAAAACTGCAGATGAAATAGTATATTTATGTCTTGACTATTACAAATCAGGGACTCACATGACTGAACGTTTCACACGAGAGAAAGGTTCCTAAACATAGAAAGCTAGCATCTCATGAGAAAGGCTAGGTTAGACCCTTCTATGTGAGGGGCATTTTCTGGTAAAGAAGGGCATTCAATTATGCAAATCACTCAAGTGCAATATGAACTGGTACAATCAAGACACAGGTTGTGAGAACTGGCCCAAGTATTTGAGACACACAATGCTTTCTAAGAGTCTGCATGCATAGCACTCAACTGAGGTTGCATCAATTTGGGCTGCACCATATAGTGATACAAATCTAGAATGACCGAATTATTAAAAATAAAACTCCTTAATGACTGTCGTTAACCACTAAGTAGTATGTAGAGAAACAGCAACTTACATGACAGTGAATGTGTGCCTTTGGGTAAGTATTCAAAGAGCAGAGAACTCTCCTCTCCCAGCATGTCAGCTTTCAAGGACAACAAGCTGTTCTTGCTCATAAGAGCTGCTCGCAAGTTAGCAACTGCTACAGCCTGAAGTGCATCCTCCTTCTCTGGAGTAAGAGGCTGAGAGAGATAACTAGCTTCACCTCCTAGGAGTGCTTCATCAACATTTGCATAAAGGTCCACTCTCTCTATTCTGTTGTTAGAGTTGCTGGGCTCTGCCCCTGTCAGATCTACACCTACAAAAAGAAAAAAGAAAAAAAGAAAAATTAGTAAACATACCAGAATGGAGACTTCTCAGCCATATGTGTGTTCTCACCCCTTGGCATCAGCGCCAGTAATCTTAGTTAAAAGGAGAAAGGAACTGAGAACACTTCCTTTTCCACAGTGAAATTCCATGTCCTACTTATGGCGCCCTCCACTGATGCTGTATTCATGCAGCGCACACTGTTGCAGAATTATGCAGTGATTGATGGAACAAAATACACTTATCTTGCTGCTATAACCACTTTGTGTCAGCACACAGTAGTGCAAACTCACTGTGGACAAACAGGACCTTAAGCATGTTTATCCTTTTTACCTTTGAAGACACTACTCCCCCACCCAGTACAATACTTCTCTACATAAAAAGGTAAGGTTATAAAGGAGCACTCCCACTCAAACTTGTCATTCTCCTCTTTCATATCTGGAATACAATTGCACAGAATGGCAACATGCCTTGCAACAACTCACCCACTATTAGAGGTTGGTGCAGAGTCCTCAGATATGCTGATAACACTCATCTCTCTCTCTCTCTTTCTCTCTCTCTCTCTCTCTCTCTCTCTCTCTCTCTCTCTCTCTCTCTCTACTTTCTATCTGATTTCAGGGAAACTGGGTTCTTGAGATGAGTGATGGGTGGATGAGGGCTAGCAAGCTGAAGCTTAATCCAAACAAATTATAAATTTTACTGGTTGGTGAAATGGCTGATTTCAGAACTGTTCTGTGCAGACTGTTTTGGGTGAGATTGTATTACCTCTTGATGGGTGAATCTTTAGCTTGGGAGTGCTTGGAGGTCTCTATTTTGTTACAGTTTTATTCCACCCCATGGGGAGCAAGATGGAACACTGCAAGGCGAAGGTCATGGGGGCATGCAGCAGTCTGTCTCCCAATTGCTGGGGAACATGTGTAGGACAGTGATTCATGTCCTGCTGGTGGGATTCCCCTCAGGTTGTCCACTGTGTAAACAGAATGCTGGCCTAGATAGGCCTTTGCTCTGATCAGGAACAACACATCTTTGGATTCTAAGAATGCCATGGCCAATATCAAAAGTCAATGATATCTAGCAGAATTAATAAAGCCACTTTTGTCCTGTCTAGTTCCAAGAGGTGGCCATCAAA
Source organism: Elgaria multicarinata webbii (assembly GCF_023053635.1). NCBI lineage: Eukaryota > Metazoa > Chordata > Lepidosauria > Squamata > Anguidae > Elgaria > Elgaria multicarinata. The sequence continues at coordinate 212,681,900 of NC_086171.1, read as the reverse complement.
CAGGTGATCAAGGTCATCTCAGTCCTATAAGCAGATTAGAAACCATATTGAAAAGGATCTAGATAGTAAGTCTCATTCAGAAACACCCACAACTACAACCTTTCCCTCAGTTTTCTTTGGAGGTAGAAGGCAAATTTTCAAATGCCTAGAAAATAGCAACCAGTCATGGTGGCTGTGCAGCAAAATTATTTTCAGGCTTTTCTTATCCTGTCTCAGCATTCTTCTTCCACACCCACATCATGGAGCTGATGAACCAAGAATTGTACTGTCCAAGATTAAATTTATTGCTGCAATATGAAGAAGGGCAAGTCCATGAACTATGATACAATGCTGATAGAAGTTGACACAGATAAATGAAAAACTTAATTAAATTGTGGGAGCTGTATGTGAGACATGGCAGGAATACAAATTGAAAACCCTTCTCCATCTGCTGCTACAGTAAGGAGTCGGGGCAGTTATTAACCAGAAACTCAGATTTTATAACCTTAAAATAAAGCTTTCATTTTTAAAATAGGCCATTCAATTCAGATATTTTTGCTTATTAACTTGAAATGAAAAACAAAAATTGATAAAACATAAACTTAAATACTATTAAATATAAACAGGAAACCTATTTTAAAAGAGATTTTTCTCTGTGACTGTAAATCTGGGGGAAAGGTGTGAAGGCATTTTGCACATTTGCCTCAATGTGAGGTAGGGAACATCTATGTAGAGGATTAAAAAACTCTTTAAAGAACATTCAGATAACCTCAAGAATGCTTTCTTGACCAAACCACCTATGACTTGCCCATATGACAAGGGCATTTAGAGGTGCATTGTGTGTGACGAAAATTAACCTCCTTAATTTTATAGTATTGTTATTCACTCTGGGCCCTTGGTACAGAGCTTGATTTAAACCTAATAAATGAGCTTTTGACTTCTGAAATAAAACATGTATTGTTCAAGTTACCTCCATTGCAATTTGTTACTTTTAGAACCCAGTTTTTCATTTGTGTTTTATTTATTACATTTCCATTCCACCCAATAGCCAAAGCTCTCTGGGTGGTTTACAAAAGATTAAAAGATATAAGATAAAACATAATATAGAAAACATTTACAAAAGCAATTTAAAACACTTAACTATTTAAAAAATCCCAGGCCTAGTTAAAACTTATTATATTGCTGCCAAATGTCTGGGAGTAGAGTTGCTGGGGAACATGGGTGGGAGGGTGCTGTTGCACCATGTCCTGCTTGTTCATCCCTGGCCGATGGCTGGTTGGCCACTGTGTGAACAGAGTGCTGGACTAGATGGACCCTTGGTCTGATCCAGCAGGGCACTTCTGATGTTCTTATGTCAACCTGGTGCTGAAAGGATGACAATATTAGCACCAGGCGGACCTCATTGGGGAATGTGTTCCACAAATGGGGGGCCACCACTGAAAATGCCCTCTTCCTTGTTGCCACCCTCTGACCTCCCTCGGATGAAGGCCTCAGATGATGATTGTAACGTAGGGCTGTTTCATACTAGGTATTTTGGTTGCAAGCCATGCAGGGCTTTATAGGTCAAAGCCAGCACCTTGAAATGGGCTCAGAAATATTTAGGCAGCCCTTCTGGTCCCAATAATCAATCTAGCTGCCACATTTTGCACAAGCTGCAGCTTCTGAACCATCTTCAGGGGAAGCCCCACAGAGAGTGCATTGCAGCACCAAGGCACAGACTACTGGGGCCAGGTTATCCCTGACTAGATAAAAGCATTGCTGGGCCACCAGTTGAAGCTGGTAGAAGGCATTCCATGTCTCTGAGCTCACCTGAACCTCGAGGGACGACGATAACTCCAGGACCCCCAAGCTACAAACCTTCTCCTTCAGGGGGAGTGCAACCCCATCCAAAACAGGTTGAACACAATCCAGTCAGAAGAATCACCCACTAACAACATCTTGTCTAGATTGAGCTTCAGTTTATTATCCTTCATCCAGTCCATTGTTGCCGCTAGGCACTGATCTACCATATTTCTTCGATTGTAAGACGCCATCGATTGTAAGACGCACACTAATTTCAGTACCACCAACAGAAAGAAAAACCCTAAGACGCACCCGCGATTCTAAGACGCACCCCATTTTTAGAGATGTTTATATGGGGGGAAAAGTGCGTCTTAGAATTGAAGAACTAGGGTAGTACACCAACAGCCTCACCAGATGACAGTGAAAAGGAGACGCAGTGCTGCATGTCATTAATATACTGATGTTGTCATCGGTATATTAATGACATGCAGCATTACTCCTGACGAACCCACTGAACGGTTTCATGTAGATGTTAAATAGCATGGGGAACAGAATTGACTCTTGCAGAACCCTACACCAGCGAATCCATGGGGCCTAGCAATATCCCCCAAGCACCACCAGTTCTGTAGCTGACCATCCAAATAGGAGCAAAAGTAAAGCAACACAGTATCTCCCTATCTCCCACTCCCAATTCAGACAATCACCCCAGAAAGATACCATAGTCAATGGTATCAAAAGCTGCCAAAATATCAAGGAAAATCAAGAGGTAAAGTAAAATCTCCCTGCCCCTCAGACACATATATCATGTCTTATTGGATGTTGGTGCCATTTTGGATGCTGGTGCCATTTTGAAAGAGCACATTAAATGAGCAATAATTGCCCCAGATGCTATTTTTCTTGCCTTTGCTTTTTGCATCTGTCCATTCTTTACTCCTCCCCATTACAAACTTGACTATGCCCTGCAAAGCTGGTGGGAATCTGAAGGCTCTTGAAATGCAGGGTGTATATATAATGCAGACAACAAGCTGCTAAGCTGCTTCCATGTGCCTCCTTTATTTAAACATGTAGGCAGCTCCTCTCTTAAGGTGTAGCTGAGCTAAGCATCCCTAACATCTTGGCACTCGGGGCCATTGCCTAGTTTGCCTCTGTTGATGAGCTGATCCTGAGGTTTGGGAGCCAACCATTTCTAATAAGGAACAACACTCTGGGTTTGTCTCTGTCTCTGTGTTTTGTTTCCTGCCCTGCAGAAGCAATGGGGGCGAACAGTGTTCAATGTGTGCGTTTGTAGCAGTCCTCCCTCAACCCATGGCAGATTCCACCCCTCAACCCATGGCACTGATTCTGCATCCTAGCACAAGACCAAATATCCTGTGCCATTATATCAATTTTGCTGTGTGGTTTTATCCTGGTTGTGCTTTTTATACTGTATTTTGTAATTGTGCTTTTAATCTGTTGGTTGTTTTATTGTGGTTTTAATTTTTGTGAACCGCCCAGAGAGCTTCGGCTATTGAGCGGTATAAAAATGTAATAAATAAATAAATAAATAAATAAATAAGAGAGTCACACTCCTACAGTTCTTTGCCCAACATAGGTGAGAATACGTGTGGCTATTTCCATCCCAAAACCTGGCCTGAACCACAACTGAAATGGATCCAGATAATTGGTCTCATCCAAGAGTGTATGGAGCTGGTTGGCAACCACCCACTCAAGGACCTTACTGAGGAAAGGAACATTTGCCACTGGCCTAAAGTTGTTGAGATTTTTCAGGTCCAGGAGTGGTCTCACCACTGCTTCTTTGAGGCACCTTGGGACCATCCCCTCTTAGAAAGAGGCATTAATCACCTCCCTGGCCCAGCCAGCTGTTCCCTCCCTGCTGATATTTATAACCCAAGATGGCAAGGATCCAATATGGAAGTGGTTGCATGAATCTGTCCAAGCACCATGTCAACAGCCCCAAGCTGTACCAAACAAAACTGGACAAGGCAGTGCTCTAGATACTTCACTGGATTCACATGATGTAACACTGGAGTCTCAGTTCTGCCATTCTTAGGGCCAACGTTTAATAAGCCCTGGACAACTCTGAAAAGCTCCACTGGGCAGCACATATAAGATCCAATAGAGGCAGAGAAACATTGTTTCTTTGCCACCTTCATTGCCCCTAAATATACCTGACCACAGGCACACCCTAATATTCGATTGCGTTCATTAGGGTTTTTTCTCCATATGCACTCAAGATCAACCAAGGTTTTGACAGGAGAGTCAGACATATCAGCTAGAACATGCCCCACTCTAGCCCTCTGGAAACCATCTCGGTCCATTAGCCTCTGGGGGTGGACCAGCTTAATAGGTCCCTCACCCTTGCAGAGGGGAGACATTGCTGTAAATCTAAACCACAGCAGGAGGTGATCCAACTATGACAAAGGATGGATTCAAAGTCCCCCAACTTCACACCATCATCTCCAAGGCTAACTGAAAAAAACAAATCTAGAGTATGCTCTCCTACATATCTTGGACCAATGACATGTTGGGACAATCCCATGGTTGTCATGAAGGCCAATCAGCCGACGTTAGAAGGGTGACCCTTGTGGGGGGGCCCCCCCGCGAAGTAGCTCCCCTCAAAAGGCGTAACCCCCTTTGGTGCTGCTTCTAGTAGGGTGCCATCACCCAACATTGGGTCCTGACAGATAAGGCCTTCCAAGGAGACTAACACAACTGGCTCAGATTGGCAAGCAACATGGAAGAGTTTTTCTTCCTTCTTTCAGCTCTGGCCAGTCATGGTAGTTTCCCTCATAGCAGGCAGCAGCAAAAACAGCAAAAAGCAGAATAAGACACAGCCTTAGAGGTGGTAAGAGAGCCAGTGTAGTATAGTGGCTAAGGTGTTGGGCTGGGAGTTGGGAGATCCGGGTTCTAGACCCCACTTGGCCATGGAAACCCACTGGGTGACTTTGGGCTAGTCACAGACTCTCAGCCCAACCCACCTCACAGAGTTGTTGTTGTGAGGATAAAATGGAGAGGAGGCGGATTATGTACGCCACCTTGGGTTCCTTGGAGGAAAAAAGGCAGGATATAAATGCAATAATAAATAAATAAATAAAATCATGTGTCTGCAGTTCATATTACTCTTTGCCCAGCACCAACAGTATGATAGGCTATCAAAGTAGAGATACTTCTGCTCAAAATGTAGGTCTGCTTCCATAAGAACCACGCCAGTTACCGTATTTCTTCGATTGTAAGACACCATCAATTGTAAGACGCACACTAATTTCAGTACCACCAACAGGAAAAAAAAACCCTAAGACAAATCTGCAATTCTAAGATGCACCCCATTTTTAGAGATGTTTATGTGGGGAAAAAGTGCGTCTTAGAATTGAAGAAATAAGGTATTAAGAAATGCTCAGGAGGCCCTGCGAAACATTCAGCACTTATATGAACTTCCATTTGGGGGTGCATAAAGAAGGGCCCTTCTCTTTTATTGATCAACAATTGTAGGCTTCCTAGGGAGACCTAATATGATCCTCCTTAGTTTCAGGTCATTGGTAAAGATTATACTATGTTACCAGCAAGACCTTTAAACTGGTCTCTAATGAGGCTCTTGTTGCTTTTTATGTCTATGACTATAACTAGATATTTATCGCTATATCTTTTAGTGTTTGAATTGTATGCTTTTTGAATATAGTTTAAAATGCTCTTTTTTTTGTACTTTAGGCATTTTATATACAGAAGCAGGTTAAATAAGCATGTTAAATAAACATACACACCACAAAGCATGGATCTTGATGGATGAGCTAAGATAATGGGCACAGAAGGCTTAACAAGCAGCCAAAGGCATAGGCTAAACTGGAGTTCACAGAAGGTGCACTCAGGTTCAACTAGCATAGAAAACAGTTACCAATATATCTTCAAGCTGTAAAGCCTGAAAGATCTGAACAAAGTGAAATCAAAGATAACAAAACAGTTTTCTATGTTTCCAGAAAGATAGTCGTGTTAATCTATTGCGGCAAAAAGCCTTGTAGCACCTTAAAAACAAAAACTTTTATTCTGGCTTTCATGGACACTGCCCACTTCATGGGATGCATGGAAATTTATATGTTGTTACTGTGAGGCTTTCATATATTTTTTAAATGAAGCATGCCATTCAAAATATGACTACATCAAGTTAACATAACCAAGGTTATCAATATAACGAAACCTCCTTTGTGCCAAACCGCTAATTTATTTTATCCTTGTAACTTTCCTGTGAGGCAGGTTAGGCTGAGAGTTATCGAGCCTGTTTGAGACATTAATATCTCAGCTTAACAAGCCAAGATATAAACAAGCATTTTGCCTGTCCATGCGGCCCCTTCGCTTCCAACTTCACACAAGCCACAATTAAACTAGGAAACTTCTAATTAACTATACTTTCCTGGTTTGTGCAAGCTAGGAACTGTGGTTACTAACTTTGGAACAAGCCAATTAAACCAACTTCACATTGGGATTCAGTATCCTGGCTTGTTGCGACAGTAGCCATAACTTCCTAGCTCAGATGAAATGGGGAACTATAGTTAGAGACCTCCTGATTTAATCATGGTTCACACAAAGGGTCTGTGTACATGGGGAAGAGGCTCACCCATTTTATTTATTTATTTCATTTCTATACTGCCCAATAGCCGGAGATCTCTGGGCGGTTCACCCATGTCTGAATGAGCTCAGTGATTGGCCCAAGGACACCTAATGGGCTGCATGGCTAGTTGTAAATCTGAGTATATATAAGAGCTATATGAATAATAGGACTTCAATTTGCCTTAAGAATTGGAATTGTAAGTTTGGGGCGGTGTCCAATGGTGGCATTCCACAAATTCAAATAGTGCTAGTAGCTCCACTGTTCAAATAGCTCCACTGAATCTTTCCATTGCACAAGCAGTTGTCCATTACACTTGCATAACCAGTTGTGCAAGCAAGCTTGTGCAACTGCAACTTTAGTTAGATCCTCCTCTTGCATTGAACTTCGCTTCTGCTAGCACAGCATTTCCACTAGCGGAATGACACAGTTAGATACTGCCCAGAATTAAAACAGCAACTATTCTGTTTAGTATTAAAGTCCAGTGACTGTGATACACTGACATAACTTTAAAAACTGTCAACTGCCAAGCAATAAAGAGCAAAGGCATAAGACAGTGAAAACATAGACATTTTAAAATGTGTCAATTGTCCAGTAATCAGAGAAGCAAAACAGCTGGATTGCAACAATCAGAATGGATGCTAGCACTTTATTTAAAAGGAGGACATAAATAGATTAGTGAATAGTATAGTCTCTAACTCAAGCAAATAATTAAAACAAGCAGGAGAGGCACTCAAAATAGAGGGGAAGTGAGCTCCAATATAGAGTTAAGCAGATTATAGCAGGAAAGGCTGTTTCCATGGGGAGAAGATAGCTTTGGAGCCTGAGTAAAATGGAATATAGGGTGGGGAAGGGAAGCAGACACATAGTTAAAAGCTGGGTTAGGGTGGAGCCATCTTAAAACTAGGGTGTAGGTTTGAGTTTCAAACAATCAATTCAGCTTCCTACAACTTCTTAAAAATAACTTGGGCTAACCCTTTAATGAAAAAAACTTCAAAAAGAGAGAAGCTATTCCCCTAACCTCATCACTTTAGTTAATTTGTATTTGTGGTGCAGGGGAGGTGGACAATGTAGTACATTACTTGCTATGCTGCTCCTTGGAACATCTTCTGAGAGCAAGAGCGGGTTGGCCCACTGCTGATATTATCTGTGATCTGTTATCAGATTATAGTAAAGTGATTACAATCAAGGTTGCAACGTTTGCTGCTGCAGCTCAAAACATCCGCCAAAAATTTTCTAAAGAAATCAGGCATAGATTGCAGAGGGGACCACCTGCTATAATTTTCTGTTATCATTGCTGCTAGGGTCTGTATCATTTTTTTCACCAGTATAAATCTCAGCCTTTTCTTTCAGTTTGGTTCTTTTATATGAATTCTCTCCCTCTGCATTTGTAAGTATTTAGGCTTGTTTTATTGTTGTGGTTGCAACAGCCTTTGTGCCATAGACAAATAAAAGGTGTGTACCCCTTTGCATGAAATTGGCATACGTATAGAAGCAAATTTAGAAAGAATTACTATAATTTGGGGTACATTCCTATGGTCCCTGGGATGCTTGCCCATGTATATTTAGTTTTGTGAACCGCCCAGAGAGCTTCGGCTATTGGGCGGTATAAAAATGTAATAAATAAATAAATAAATAAATAAATCACAGGATCACTCTCTTAAACAGAAATACATCTCACTATAGTGAGGAAGACTGACTAGGTGACCAGTGTGCCAGCTCAGTTCTGCTTTCCAGGTACGGTTGATAGTCAAGTTCAAAGCTCTTACTCTCCCTTCTTATGGTTCTTTATCTTTCAATTAGACCTGGACCAGACAGCCATTCAAATAGAGCCCTCCGTCTCATCTTAGTGTGATCTATACTTGCCAACCTTTTAGAGTTCTTTGAGAGTGTCAATAAAAATGTGTACAGGATTGGTCCAGCAGACATTGTCAAAAGTTTTTGGGAAGTCCAAATAAACATAGTCTCTCACCAAAGACTACTCACCAAGCTTAGTAGTCATGAAATATGAGGAGAGGTCCTCAGTCTAAAGCATCAGTAACTGGTTAAAGAACAGAAAACAGAGAGTAGGAATAATTGGTAAATTCTTCCCATAGAGGGACATAAACAGTGGATCTGTATTGGGATCAATACTTTCCAACTTGTTCATAAGTGACCTGTTGCAGAAGCAAAGTCCCTTTAAACCACATCTAAGGGGAGACCTTCACTGATTGGAATCTGCAATTAGAAGCAATTTCCAAGGATCACTCCTGCTGAACAGAATGGGACTTACTTCTGAGTTAATATATTAAAGATCTGGGTCTAAGGTACCAAATCTCAGCTTGTACTGTCCACTACTTTTGCCTTTGCTGTGCAGGTGGAATGAAGATAACCACTTCCACCTCACTGTGCAAGAGTTCTGGTTCCACTGCACAAAAGGGCACCATCTCTGTTTAGTAAGCATCTTATTAACACATATAGTAGAACAAAAAGTCTAATTTCTTGAGTGTCTTTTCCATGTAAAATCACTGGATGGTCCTCTTGAAAGTCAATACAAAATGTGGAGAGTTGGATTTTTTTTTAAGTTAAACAATGAATTGGAATCCAGTGATCTGCCCTTATAGCAAAGCTATTCCTGCCCCAATCCTTCCATTATAGGGAGACAGAGTATCAACCTACTGGTGCAAGATTAGCACAAGTGTGCATATAATGGCAAGAAAGATAATAGTTTGTATTATGAGATGGAAAGGTCTTTAGCCAGGACAGTGTAGATTTAGTTTTAAAAAGTAATTAACAAGCGGAATACTACCAAAAAATCAACAAATTTTGTAAAAGAGTTCAATAAGGCATAGAAGAGCCATTTGATATTATGCAGCGCTCCTGAACTATCAGATAGTTGCCTTCATTGAAACATGACTTGGAATAACAGATGAAATTACTAAATGGCATATAGTCCTTGGCAAAATGCCACATGTTAATACGGAAAAACTCAGAAATGTTACAGAAAAAGTACATATTCACTTGCTGATAGACCTTCCGTCTGGAACAAAATCAGAGATTACAAGATCAACCTAATGTTCTACAGCTACAGAATATTACAGATGTATATGTGTGAGGTCTTTCAAGTTAATTTATTTGTACTCCTGAAAAAGGAATAATGTGTTTGCTAATTTCAGCTCCTTGGAAATGCCTGTTTGGAATAAAAATCAAAGATGATTAATCAGAATTTACAGTCTGCTGCAGATATAGCTTCTGCTCTGTTTGCTATGTATAGACTTTTGGTTTGGCTTTTATTAGAGACAGATAATTTTGGAATGTAAACTCAGCATGTAAAGTACTTAGACTGATTTATATTAGTACAGTGGAGCACTGCATGTTGCATATCACAGTGCCAGTACAGTTAATACTTGACCAGTTCTTTTGATGGTATGAACGTTCTATTAACCTTAGCCAAATGTGCATGACAGTATTGTGATAGTCTGCTGAAATATTTCAAAATATTTGATTGTGATTACACTCCAGAGCTAAAGACGACCGAAACGCTATCTAGCTCAAACCACTGGCTAAAAGCAGGGCAGAATGTAATGTATTCCCAGGTGGGGGATGTCCTGATTTTGTGAAATCCATCCCATCGTTTTGTGGATTCTATGGAGTTCCAGCATCCATTCACAGACAGATTCAATTTCTTTCCCATTCCCCTCCTCTTATGTATGTTTTCCAGGATGGCTTATGTCTTATTTATTTATTTATTTATTTAGAATATTTATATACCGCTCCCCACTGAAAAATTTCGGAGCGGTGTACAAGGTAAAATGAAAATAAAAACAGAATAAAACAGTTAAAACAAAATTTAAAAAGAAGCAAAACAACAACAACACAGAAATCCAAGGCTGCATGTTATAAAGAAAGGCTTCTTGGAATAAAGATGTTTTCAGGAGGCGCCGAAAGGAGTACAAGGTTGGAGCCTGCCTGACCTCCAGAGGCAGGGAATTCCACAGGAGGGGCGCCACCACGCTGAAGGCTCTTCCCCTGGTGAATTCCAATCGGAGGATGGATCTAGGTGGAACCACCAGGAGCAGGCCCTCAAATGACCTCAGTGACCGGACAGGTTGGTAAGGGAGAAGGCGCTCTCTCAGGTATCCTGGTCCCAAGTTGTTTAGGGCTTTGTACACAAGTACAAGAACCTTAAACCTGGCCCGGTAGCGAATAGGCAGCCAGTGCAGTTCCCTCAGCAGAGGAGTTACATGCTGGAAAGGGGCAGCTCCAGACAACAGCCGAGCTGCAGCATCCTGCACTAGCTCCAGCTTCTGGAGCAGCTTCAAGGGCAGCCCCACATAGAGCGTGTTGCAGTAATCCAATCTTGAGGTTACCAATGCCTGTACCACCGTGGTCAAGCTATCCCTGTCCAGGAGAGGCCGTAGTTGGCGAACCAACCGAAGATGGTAAAAGGCACTCCGAGCCGTGGCGGCTACTTGAGCCTCCAACGATAGAAATGGGTCTAAGAGTACCCCCAAACTACGAACTTGTTCTTTCAGAGGCAGAGCAACCCCATCCAGAACAGGCAATGAGCCTGTCTCCCGGACTCGGGAACCACTCACCCACAGGGCTTCCGTCTTGCCAGGATTCAGTCTCAGTTTATTGGCCCTCATCCAGCCCATTACTGAGTCTAGGCACTGGTCCAGGACTTGCACAGCCTCACCTGATTCAGTTGTCACAGGGAGATAGAGCTGCGTGTCATCAGCGTATTGATGGCATTTAGCTCCAAATCCCCTAATGACCGCTCCCAATGGCTTCATATAGATGTTAAATAACATTGGGGACAAGATGGTGCCCTGCGGCACTCCGTAGCTCAATTGCTAGGAGGCCGAGGACTGGTCACCCAATGCTACTCTCTGAAAACGACCCCGTAGGTAGGACCGGAACCACTGTAACACAGTGCCTCCGATGCCCATCCCACAGAGTCGATCCAGGAGTATACCATGGTCAATGGTATCAAAAGCCGCCGAGAGATCGAGCAGGATTAACAGGGTTGCATTCCCCCTGTCCCTCTCTCGATAAAGGTCATCCATCAGGGCGACCAAGGCTGATTCAGTCCCGTAACCAGATCGGAACCCAGACTGGAATGGATCTAGATAATCAGTATCCTCCAAGAGTGCCTGCAGTTGCTCCTCCACAACCCTCTCAAGTACCTTCCCTAAAAAAGGAGTGTTAGCAACTGGGCAGTAGTTGCCTAATACCATCGGGTCCAGGGTGGGCTTCTTCAGGAGTGGTCGCACTACTGCCTCCTTAAGGACAGCAGGGACCACCCCTTCCCGGAGAGAAGCATTTATCACCCCCTGGACCCACCCTGTCAGACCCCCTCGGCTTGCTTTTATAAGCCAGGAGGGACAGGGATCGAGAGGGCAAGTGGTTGGTCGCACTGCTGCAAGCACCTTGTCCACATCATCAGGCCGCAATAACTGGAACTGATCCCACAAAATTGGGCAGATGGTGGCATCGGACACCTCAACTGGAGCTGCACTAAAAACAGCGTCAAGCTCGCTGCGGAGAGAAGCGATCTTGTCCTCAAAGTGTGATGCAAAAAGGTCACAGCGGGTCCTTGACGGAGCCAGGGCCCCATTTGCTGGGGAGGATGTTAGCAGCCCCCGGACCACCCAGAAGAGCTCCGCTGGATGGCTACTCGAGGACGCAATGGAGGCAGCAAAATAAGCCTTCTTTGCTGCCCGCACTGCCACGCAATAGGCACGATTATGCGCTCTACAGCGTGCTCGGTCATCTTCGCTTCAAGTCTTGCACCATTTGCGCTCCAGCCGACGTCCAGCCTGTTTCAATGACCACAACTCCTTAGTATACCAAGGAGCAGAGCAGGCTCTACAGGACTGGAGAGGGCACTCAGGTGCGATCAAGTCGATGGCTCTCTGCATCTCACCATTCCACAGTGAGGCTAGGGCCTCGGCTGGATCACCAGCTCTCTCCACTGGAAAATCCCAAAGAGCATTCAGAAATCCATTGGATTCCATCAGTCTCCTGGGGCGGACCATCTGAATGGGTCCCTCACCCTTGCAGGAGGGTTGTAACGCCGTGAGTTCAAATCTCATCAAGAAATGGTCTGACCATGACAATGGGGTTACTTGGACCCCCTCAATCTTCCAACTACCCATCTCACAGCTTGGAGCAGAAACCAAATCAAGGGTATGCCCTGCTTTATGTGTTCGGCCAATGACAAACTGAGACAGCCCCATGGTTGTCATGGAGGCCATAAAGTCCCGAGACGGAGCCCCAGAGACAGCCTCAGCATGAAAGTTGAAGTCGCCCAGAACCACCGTCCTGGGTTCCTCCAACACCACACTCAAGACTGCCTCCACCAGCTCAGTCAGGGAGGATGCCGGGCAGCAGGGCGGGCGGTATACCAGCAGCATCCCCAATCTGTCTCTCTGGCCCAACACCAGGTGCAAACCCTCAAGGCCTGCTCCAAGATAGAGTGGTTTCCTGGTGATAGAGATGGAAGATCTATGAATCACGGCGACTCCCCCACCCCATCCCTCCAATCTATGTTGGTGCTGCACTGAGTACCCAGATGGGCAGAGCTGAGTCAGATCAACCCCACCCAGCTCACCCACCCAAGTCTCAGTAATGCACACCAGGTCAGCCCTCTCATCCAGGATTAAATCATGAATAAGAGAGGTCTTATTGCGGACCGACCTGGCATTAAAGAGTAGCACCACAAGGAAGGAGGGCTCAGTGGATGAGCTACCAGGTACATGAGAACTAGAGGAGGAGGGTAGAAGAGGAACAGTGTTAAGACACCTGAAACCCGTTCTACGCTGATGTTGCAACCCCTTCCTCCTGCCATATCTCCTTCTACCCCAAATCACTGGAATAGTGGCTCCCCCTCCATGTGTCCCTGCATCACAGCTTCCCAAAAACATCTTTACCTACACCACCTATGCACTCACATCATTCAAACCCACACTCAGTCATACAAACAACACAGTCACATTTCTCACTTGTGGTAACCAGCCACTGGTCACAGATGGACATCAGGCTACTACCAACTAAGCAAAAAAGTGCTTTCTTCCCCCCCCCCGCCCCCACAATCTCCCTCTCTTAGTAACTGCTAATTCTACTACTACCTGATGTGTGGCCACACTCCTCCCCCTGGCTCTCACACAGGTGAGCCTCCTGCTTCAAGTACCACAGCCTCTCACTCTGGGCAGATGAAGCAGCTATAATTGGTCTTAGCAGAAACGTGCGAATTTTCCAAAGAATAAATTTGTGTAAATTTTAGGGATTAAAAATATATATCTGAAAGTCCATGGATTGCGCAAAGTTTGAGGAAGCTGGTCCACAGTGGATTCCACAGGTTGGATTCTTAGAAATCCAAACTCATTTTAGTCCATCTCAAATTTCTCCAGCATCCCTATTTCCAACAGCCCTGAGAACTAGTTAACAAACCTTTTCAGACACTCAGTAAATGTACAATGAAATCACAAAAAGGGAGTCTAGGATTACAGCAGTAGCTGCTCAATGGTAGAACAGGCACTGCAGGCTCCCATGATATTTGGCAACCATGGGTATGGCCACGTTAAGAAATCCAGCAAAGTAAAGTCAGGCTAAGTTGGGAAATCTGACAGCTCAAATGATCCTGACTAAAAACCCTACATTTCTTCAGTTCCTGTATGCAAGACTAAATTTAACCACAGCAACCAACTCAAAACTTTTCTTTTTCCTAAAGCTTTTAAAACTTGATTTTGTTCTGACTTTATACTGCTAGTTTTACCCTACCCTGTGCCTGTTTGGTGCATTCTCTTCCCCTCCTTATTGTTTTATTATGATTTTATTAGAATGTAAGCCTATGCGGCAGGGTCTTGCTATTTACTGTTTTACTCTGTACAGCACCATGTACATTGATGGTGCTATATAAATAAATAAATAATAATAATAATAATAATGTAATCAGGGAGCCCCAGTCATCCAAGCTATCATTTAGTTAAGAAATATGCAAGTGTATTTCAGCCCTGAAGGGATCTCCCTCTCAGGCATGATTTAATCACTCGTCCCCATTTTTTTTAAAAAAGTCATATTTCGAATAGCTTTGGATGCAAAGTTGCCCTGATTAGATTTCCCAAACCTAAGTCACCCTCTTTACATTTGAAATCGCTCGTCAGGGGTTGTGCCAACCTTTATTTTAAGCCTCAAATGGCTATTGATAATACCTGAGTGTTCCACATGCACTTTTGTGTCTTTGTTATGTTAGACCTGACACTCATTGTTAAAATGGTATAAGAACATAGGACTCTGGGATCTTTTCTACATGAGGCTGTTAATTGGCTGTATCTACTTTAAGTTTTGGCACAGAACTGAAATCCGAGCACTACACAAAGAGCGTTCCTTTCCTGCTTTTCTGCTATATAACCTGTACATGGCACTGTGGTATAGCACAAATACACGTGGAAAAAGCAGTTAATTTTTCACTATTAAATGCTACATTTTGGCTGATATCTCCTCCCGTTAGTTGTATACAAGTCCAATGAGACTTACTTGCCTCCACTGGCCCTCCACTGGCCCTCCACTGGCCCTCACTAACCACAGAAAACCACTATTCTGCCATCTTTTTGCTCAGGCACTCTGGAGTCTGATTTCTTGAGTTTTGCTGTGCCTAAGCAGAGATAACACTTAAATAGCTTCAATAATTAGCCATGTTAATCTGTTGCATCAAAAATAATTAAACAATTTTCTCAAGGAACTTTTCAGGCATAACAGAAACCTTTACTCCAATTCCTTCTGTATTAGAAATAAAACCCGAAATCTCGAACATAATGGTTACAGTACATGGATACCTCAGTCCGTATTTAATAGAACAAGAGCAGGCCCATCTTCCAACTTGCCAGAGATGACTGTAAGCAGGAATATCCAGTGAACCTGGTTAATAATGAGGATCCCAAGTCAGACAGGACTAAACTGCACCATCTCTTCCCTTAGTAAAAGATGTCACTATCATTTGGAGGTGAAACGATCTCTAGATGCATTTGAAGTCCACACTGATAAAACACCCCTATTACAGACATTAATTCCCAAAGCATTATATTTCTATAAACACATGTATTAGGTGAAATTAGATCATTTAAACGAAAAGAGAAAGAGAACTTCAAAAGCAGCAAAAAAATTAACACATACTACTTCTGTTTTGCAACTATTCCAATCGTTTCTGCGAAGGTAATTGTCCTCTACAAGGCCAAACATTAATACCACAGAATCCTATAGTCAGAGGTTCAGACTTCAGTTAATCCTATAAAACTATATTCCTAATACAAAGAGGAAATGTATATGAATAAATGGTTCTCTTTCAGCAGTTGCAAATTATTATTTTCATGCATACCAACTGTGCAAAAACGTAGTTTTACAAGTCTCTTAGCGCTGAAAAGATGGAAAATAAGTCAGTAAATCCTCAATTTGATTTTCAACTCGCTTTATGAAAAAAATTCCCACTGTTTTCCGCCAATTCTCTTATGCCCCACCAATTCCATTACATGGCCTACTTGCTAAGTAAATACGAATATATTTATTTATATTTATTTATTTATTACATTTGTATATACTGCCCCATAGCCAAAGCTCTCTAGGCGGTTTACAACAGTTAAAAATGGTAAACATTAAAAAGTATACAAAATTTAAAAAAAACATCAGAAACATAAAAACAACAGTCTAAAAACAACAGTCTAAAAACATTAAACATAAGTTTAAAAACATTCAGTTTCTCTATTTGTATCATATACATGGGGCAAATAAATGCTGGCTTGATGCTATAGCCAAGGTGGTATTTGTGGTTGCCGTTGATACTCCCCACAACCAGTTCCTCATGCTGTTTCAGCCTGCTGCAAGGTGTACTGGGGACATAAAAAATAAGACCCTTCCCCCAAGTCCTTTGGACATATCAGAGGACTCAGGGATGGGGAAATTGTACTGAGTTTTGGAACAAGCAGAAACTCTATAGCTCAGCATGTGATAAGGCAACTCCTCCTCTGAGTTCTCTAGAATTTACAGAGAACACACGGGTAGGGATGTGCATATGTTGCTGGGGTATCCTGAACAGGGCAGCAATTCTAATTTGTAATCTAGCAGCGAGGGGAACCGAGACCCTGATGGGCACCCTTGTAGGTGTCTGTGGGAGCGCTGTCATGCATGTGCACCACACTGAGAACCCCATTAAATCTGCCTGGCACTTCTTGCATTCTAATATAAGATTAACTGCCTTGGCTGCTGTGTGGGATGTCCTTTGCCAAGACACAGATGGGAGAAGGGCAACCCTGTTGGATCTCTTGGACCTCTCAGCAGCTTACGATACTATCCACCACGGTATTCTTCTGGATCAGTTCTTTGGGTTGGGAGTTGGGGGCATTGTTTTGCACTGGTTCTGTTCCTGCTTGGATGGTTGTTTCCAGATGGTGGTTCTGGGGAATAGTTCTCCTTTCCATGGCAATTATGTCACAGGTTTATTTATTTATTTAGAATATTTATATACCGCTCCCCATTGAAAAATTTCGGAGTGGTGTACAAGGTAAAATGAAAATAAAAAACAGAATAAAACAGTTAAAACAAAATTTAAAAGAAGCAAAAACAGAAATCTAAGGCTGCATGTTAAAGAAAGGCTTCTTGGAATAAAGACGTTTTCAGGAGGCGCCGAAAGGAGTACAAGGTTGGAGCCTGCCTGACCTCCAGAGGCAGGGAATTCCACAGGAGGGGCGTCACCACGCTGAAGGCTCTTCCCCCGGTGGATTCCAATCTGAGGATGGATCTATGTGGAACCACCAGGAGCAGGCCCTCGGATGACCTCAGTGACCGGGCAGGTTGGTAAGGGAGAAGGCGCTCTCTCAGGTATCCTGGTCCCAAGTTGTTTAGGGCTTTGTACACAAGTACAAGAACCTTAAACCTGGCCTGGTCTCCCATTGCTATTTCATATCTACATTAAACCTGTGTGGGAGGTTATCCATAGATGTGGGATGAGGTGCCATAAATATGCTAATGAAAGCTAAAAGAACATCTCCTCTCATATGTATATGCTTGGACTCTTTGTTCTTCAAAAGTCTTACTCTGAGTGCCTCTGCTGAAGGAAGCCAGACAGGTGGCTACAAGAGAGAGAGCCTTCTCAGTTCCCCACTTAGGGAATGTCCTCCCCAACAGAATTCACCTGGTATCTACATTGTTATCTTTTCAATACCAGACAAAGACCTTTCTTTTCTCTCAGGCATTTTAGAGACCACGTTCTAGATTTTTATGGCCGTTATCTATTCCTGTGCTGTCTGCTGTTTTGCATTTTATTCTTTTTAGTATTTGCATGTATTTATATTTTAACTGTATTGCATTCTAGTCTTTTAACTGTTCGTAGCCCACCCACAGGATGTTTGTTATTGGGCAGATTAATAATATAATAAATAAATAAATGCTATGTTTTATATTTTTAAATGTTTTACATTGTATGACAGCTAGTCAAACAAGCTCAAAATAAGCTAAGTGAAAGAATTGTTTACTGACTCATTTTTTAAAACTTAGCATCTGAACTGGAACTGAACCAGTATAGTAGTACACAGTACTACACAGTAGTACACAGCCCAAAAGCTAATGAAGGATGGATAAATATCTAGGGCAGATTTTATTCCTTTTAAATCCAAAAGAGCTAGGAAAGAAACTTTATTTAAAATACTTATAACTTTTTGTCCAATGAGGATGTTGAAAGCAGTTTAACGAAGATATAGAAGCATAATAAAATATAATCATAACACCAGCAGCGATAAAACAGAGGTGAATAAGGGCAGAGTGAAAAATTAATTCTCTCATGTGACAAATGCCCACTAAAATAGCAGGGGTCTGACTTGTCTATTTGAGAGAGATGAAGAGCCAGGGGAGGTTCCCTCAGAAAGGAGTTCCATCATCTAAGCACCAAATGTTCACATAGCTACCCACTGCATAGGTGACTAGGGAGTACAGAACAGGGTCTCCAAAGATGATCCAACATTTGAGAGAAGGCAGCGTTTACAATATCCTGCTCCCAAGTCAATATGGCTATAAACGGTCAAACAGCACTTAGAATTGGGCCTCGAAATCAAGGGTGTTTCCAGACAAGGCTTTTAACTGTGCAATCACACTGCCTCATTCATGGAATTTTACGGAGGAGGCTTCATGACAATGTCTTCCATTTGTAGTCCTACTGTGTTAACCCACTGTTCTTTCCTTAACAAGAAAATCCATTAAAGTGGAAAGTAAGAAATTATTTAATTAAAGTGTTTTTATGCCACTCCTCAGCCTGAAAAGAGGATCCTGGTGGTACTTGCAATCAGTAAAAGGCAGTCCCTGTCCGCAGGCTAACAATCTAGGGAAAAAATGTGCATAATGACTGGATTCACACAACACACTAACCTATGATAGTTTATTTTCCAGAAAACCCATGATGGGTTGTGTGTTGTCTGTGGCATGTCCCTGCTCCACCCCAGTGCTATTTTCCCCAAATAAGCCACCCTCGGAACTCTTGTTCTGCAGTAAGGGTTATTTTACATATGATGGGTTAGTGTGTTGTTTTTGTACAATGTGGGTTACAAAGATTGCCTACGAAGCTCCTCGGCAAGAGCTGCCAAAAAAGGTGCAGCCGCTCTGCTCCTCTCAAGTGACCTCTATTTCCACCGCAAAGGAAGCTGAAATACCTGCCCGGCTGAGCAGGAGAACTACAGGAGGATGAAGGGCATGGCGTGTGTGAAATAAACTGCTCTGTGTAGCTTGTTTGCTTGATTGTCTAATAGGAGCACAGTAGGTTGTTTGCATAACCCTCTACACAGCATAACATGCCACCCATCACGGGTTAGCGTGATGTGTGAATCCAGCCAAGGTCTTTTGATTGGTATTCGCTGGGAGCTGTCTGTCTGGGAGCATCCCAACTGGGAGCTGATGAAGATGACACAAAGCCAGAATTATATATTCCATAAAACAGCCTTCCCCAACCTGGTGCCCTCCAGATGCTTTAGACTACAACTGTCAGCATTCCTGACCATTAGACATGCAGACTGGGGCTGATGTGAATTTGAGTCCAAAACATCTGGAGGGCACCAGCTGGGGAGGCTGCGAGTTATGCTCCTGTTAACACTCATTCTGTATTAGCTGCAGTTTTCAAACACTTTCCAAAAGCCAGACCCACATAGAGCGCATTGCACCAGTTTAATCTGGAAATCACCAAGGTGTGTATAATGGTGGCCAAACTTTTTGTGCAGGAGAGGGTGCAGCTGGCATACAAACCTACATGTAAAACACTTTCCTGGTTACGCCGCCATTCAGCCAAAAAAGGCTCTCACGGCGGCTTACAAAAGTATTTCTTGACAGTCCCTGCCCACAGGCTTACAATCTAAAAGACATGACACAAAAGGAAAGGGGATTGGGAGGGAGGAGGAGGAGGGGGGAAAGGAAAACAAATTCAGGCACTACAATCTTAGTTGGAAAGTTCAGCAGTTACAGTTGACAGCAGGAGGGAGGGGGCTCTCAGCTGGAGCTGGACCCAGGCATGGTGGAGAGCTGCCTGGCTGCTGCTTCCTCCCTCACTGGTGGCCTCTGCAGTGACAGGTGCAAGCAGGAGGGAGGGGGCTCTCAGCTGGAGCTGGACCCAGGCATGGTGGAGAGGTGCCTGGCTGCTGCTTCCTCCCTCACTGATGGCCTCTGCAGAGACAGTTGACAGCAGGAGGGAGGGGGCTCTCAGCTGGAGCAGGACCCAGGCACGATGGAGAGGTGCCTGGCTGCTGCTTCCTCCCTCACTGATGGCCTCTGCAGAGACAGTTGGTAGCAGGAGGGAGGGGGCTCTCAGCTGGAGCTGGGTAGGATACATGTAGTATCCCTCAGGCATAGGGACCATACGGGTGAGCTTTCCTGCTCAGCCTGCCACTTGCCCCTAGACTACCAGGCAATAACTTCAGAGTCTTTTCCTTGCTGGATTCCTTTATTACTAAAACCTCCTAGAACAGTGACACTCCAAAACCCTGTAGCAAGGCCCACACCACCAAGTGGCTGAAACAGAGGCCCCGCTCAGGCCTTTTACATTTTACCCATGTCCTATGTGAATGAAGCAGCAGTAAAATACTATCCAAGTCTGCATTAACCGGACTGTAACAGCAGTTCTCTCCTTAACATAGAGCACAGTTCTGCAGAGAAGCAATCACATAAAAAAATTCTTCACTATGATAGCAATGAAGTATAATCTCTTTCAACTGATACAGCAGAAATAACCCTTGTGGGATCCTTCGTCTGGTCAACTAGAAATCTAAAACTTCTCCTATGGCAGTTTTTGTAAATTTATTTATTTATTACATTTTTATACTGCCCAATAGCCGAAGCTCTCTGGGTGGTTCACAAAAACTAAAACCATGAAAAGCATAATAAAACAAGAGTTGCAACCAAGGAGGTGGAAGGATGTGTCCATCTAGCTCAGCCTTTTACAGTTCTAAGCAGGAGATCTGAATCTGAATGCAAGGTACTGTCTAGGGGGTGGCATCTTAAAACAGATACCCTTTTTTCCTGAGTGAGAGGGAGATGGGGGAAAGAACAACGGCTCCTGGTTGCACAAGGATGAAGCTTTTGGCTGTGTAAAATCACAAAAGAGAGCTCCCAGTGCTGAGCCAGGCTGCCGAATCTCAAGTTGACCGGGACCACTGTTGCCACGGCTCAGTGTCTCAGAACCGGATATGTTCTCCCCTTTGTTATCTCTACTACTCTAATCAACTTGGATGAGCAACATGTAGCATACTTTTTGTACTGAAAAGATGAACATGCTTTTTTTAAAAAAAAAATCATCATAATTAAGATAATAAATTCAAAGCAAGAGGCACTGAATGTTGCTATAATAGTTTCTTTTTACACATACTGTTCTTATTACAAGGCATAGAATGCTCTGGTTAAAAACTTGCACACACTTTCAAAATTACATCTTGTAGCCTGGATCCTGTTTTCAATATGTCTGAAGTGCCTAGTTCATTCATCCTTAAAAAAACCAAGTTGTCTATTACTGACAACATGCAACCTTGGATTGGTACCAAAAGGGTTGCATCCACCTGTTCAGACTTCACACTGGAAGAAAGCATTCAGGGGGCAGTCTTCATGGAAACGCATTGAACATTGCTTTCAGCTTTTCTCCGCTTTTTTCTGAAATCAGCTTTGGTCCATCAGTGGCATCTGAAGCTGAAAACAGTGGACTATATCCCTCCCAAACTAAGGGGTTTCACAGGTCACACTGCACTCTAAATTCTGTCTTACTTGGGGGTCGGGTAGGTAGAGTCCCACCAATCGAAATGAACATCAACAATGAGAGACTTGGTCCCCACCTCCCTCTTTGCCCTGCTGAGGGACGGGAAATGTATCCCACCAACAAATGTGGTTGCCAGTCCACAGAAACAAGACTCTCCATACTGCTAAAGCATCGAACCATTAAAGCAGTGAAACTTTAACATATCCCAATGCTGAATGAGAGACTCTGTAAATCCCCCCACCCCCGGTGAATGTTTACTGAGAAGTAAGAAATAACTCCTGCTCCCTTGCAGTGACTCTTTAATGCATCTTTAACTTCCAGCTCTGACATTGCACTAAAGTGATGTAGTTCAATAGTGATATAGTGCCATGGTGATAAAGAGCTGTTGTGCAATATTGCTACTGTGATACAAGTTCAGAAACCAATGGAAGAAAGTGGTGGTGGAGGGGCTACAACTGTGTTTTATCGCAGTAGTTCTAGTGCAATACAGCGCGGAGTAATAGCAAGGAAAAGACTGAAGAGCAGCAGGAAGGGGGCAATCAAGGTAGTAATTACGGCCTCAAAGCTCTCTGGGAAGCACCACCTCTTTCCAAAGCCCATGAGTGCAAAGGGCCGGAAGACACAGAAATATAACAAAAGGGAGGGCACCACCCCTTGACTACCCCTTCACCAGGTCAGAACAGGTCACAGACGCACCCCGTAGGAACAGCAGCCATGCTGAATTTAATTCAGAGGAATGGGGCACGCAGAGAGAAAGAACCGCAACAGAGCTGCTTTTAAGGGGGAAATCCACACTAAAACAACTCTGCAAAACACGCCTTTTCAAGAGGAATGCTGCGGAGTTGCTGTGCTTTGACCACAGTGTCATCTGTTGCAAACGACCCTGATGTGCTCTCCAACCACATTAAATCAGCCATATAGATTGGCCCCTGGTAAGTAGCCTTTTTCACTAAAAGGAATTTTTAAAAAGCCACCAGAGCCATAATGAAACATTTAATACACTAATATATGGTTATGCTTGGTGCTTCCTATTTATGAATACCACATATTTAACTTGCATATTTCATAAACTCAACAAAGGTGCAAAAACAGACAGAAGTATAGTACTGTGCAAAAAGTCTTAGGCCACAGAAAATTATGTTTACAGTTATTTATCTGGCCATTAAGTGTTTATTAGCTCAGAAGAACACTATATAACATTAGAATGAATAGAAAGAAACACTAATAAAGTAAGAATTCCTTGTATTTTCCAAAAGGTTTTTGATATCTTGTGAATGGCTAGAAGGCCATGTTTCCCAAACCTGTTCTTGAGGGACCCCAGCCATTCCATGTACTATATTTGTTAAATTCCACCAGCAACACACCTGATTCAACGTAATGAGTTATTGATTAGTCAAACCAGGTGTGCTGGTGGTGGAATTTAACAAATATAGTACATGGAATACAACATGGAATGGCTGGGGTGTCTCGAGGAGAGGTTTGGAAATGGCTAACCAACACAGTTTGGCAGACATAAAATCAAAGTTTTGCATCAACAAGGCAATTCTCAGCGAGCAATAACCTGCCTAACCGGATTTTCAAGATGTGGTGTTCAAGCTGTCATAAAGAAGTTCAAGGCCGAAAATGCAGTGGAGGACCCCAAAAGCTGTCTGCATCTGATGAACAGTACTTAAAGGTCACTACCTTGAGGGACAGAAGGAAATCCAGTGAGGTGCTTGCTCAACATCTGTCAGAGTCATGTGGCACCAAAATACACACTTAGATGGTGAGAAGAAGTCTTAAAAGAAATGGTCTTGTAGGGCATGTTGCCACTAAGAAATCATTCCTGCAGAAAGGCAACAAGCAGAAGCGATTGCAGTAAGCAAAAGAATGTAAAGCATGGAGCGACAATCTGTGGCAGGAAGTCTTATGGGGCGATGAGTCCAAATTTGAAATCTTGGTTCACAAAGATGCCAATATGGCAAGAGAAGAGTTGGTGAGAAGTACATTGATGCCTGTCTGCAGCCTTCTGTGAAATACGGTGGCGGCTCTGTCATGGTCTCGGGGGTGTATTTCAGTCAATCGTGTAGGGGATCTGAAGGAGACCTACACTGTTTTATAGAAGTATTGAACTGCACTGATAACTGTTGGGACACATTACACATTCCATATACCAGTTTCATAGTGTTATTTCCTGCTTTTTATTCCACATTATCCAAAATACTGCAACAAATGTCATTGTGTGTTCTACGAGAGATACGTGTGCAAGAGGGATATAGCGTTACCGTTATGGGATCATAATGATTTGACACAAGTTGTATATCCAGCCCTCATCAAACATCAATGGAATTATTAACGTTAAGGAAGTCAAAAGAAGGGTTATGGCAATTCCTGCAAGAAGCTTGGAAGAATATACCACAGGACTACCTGAAAAAATTACAAAACAGTCTACCAAAGAGAATTGCTTTAGTTTTGTATTCTAAGGGAGGTCACATAAAATACTAACTTGTTTTAAAAACACAAGAAGTTTTTGTTACTTTTCATTGTATTAATGTTTCTTTGTGTTTACTTCAATGTTATATAGTATTTCCCCCCCAAAACAAATAAACCCTTACTGCTCAGATAAATGCTTCAATTTCCATTTTTCAGAGTGGCCTAAGACTTTTGCACAATACTTTGTATCACACAGAATTTGAAGAAAATCTTCAAGAAACAGAGATACTGGATATTATATAGCTCTTCATTTTGCATAAATGGTTTCCCATAGTCAAAAATCCTTGGTATTACCACCACTTTAGAGAATTAAAAGCTTTCCCTGCTACTTCAGAGCTGAATTTTATGTTCCTCATTAATTTCTCTATTTGAGCCCTAAGTAATATGGCTATTTTTCATTCATTTTCATTAATAATTTCAACTATTAGCATACCTATGGGTTTTAAAAATTCAACACTTTAGAGTTTAAATCAGAAGGTTTATTTATATAATGACCCAAAACAGTTCCCAATCACATTTTATCCATTTTACATAATTATTGCCCATCTGTGTTTTGCACTCAGCAACATAGTGATGTAAACTAAGTTATTCCCATTGGCTGGAAGAAAGCCTTGCTTTTATTCACTACTCTCTTTCCCTGTCCAACAAACCACTCCAATCCTGCAAGATGTGCCTTTTATCCCATGGGTTGGTACATCCAATAGGCACTCCCCTCTGTGGGGTGCGGAAAAAAATTGAGGGGGCAGCAATTTTCAATGAGACCATGATGTGCTTATTAGAGGAGATAGGAGCAGGCAAAGGCAACATCAGGGTCACCTCCAGCTCAATCCCCCCACTACCCCCAGGCTAACTGACATCAACAGCCCCGTGGGAAAGGAGGACCGAGGAAGGCATGAGCAGGCAAAGGGAACATCAGGGCCTGCTCCAGTTGGACTGCCCACCCACCCTGGGAGAAGAACAGGGCCATTCCAGCAGTCTTACTGATAGTCTACTTAATTTTTCTCTCTTCCTTCCTCAAACCCTTTTCCTTGTGTGCACTGTGACTTTTTAGATTGTAAGCTTGTGGGCAGGGACTACCTCTTTTGCTGATTGACTGTAAATCATTCCAGGAGTCTTTTTTAGCTGAGGAATGGGATACAAATATTTTAAATCAATTAATTAATATCTTTTCAACTCCTCATCAGCCAAAAAGTGTATCAGAGTAGCTCACATACTATCAGTAAAACAACCCAATCTAAATACATGATCATGAGGGAAAAATGAAGTAGTCTTTCAGCAGGGTTGTTGGAATGGCTTTTCTTTCCCTCTCATCTCACTCTGTACAGTCTGCTGCCTTGGCTGGCTCGTGGTGACACCCCTCTGTCTGCAATCCAGTCCCAATAGTCCATTTCTCTGCCCAGCCATTTACAATTAAAAACATAGATAGCAGAATGAATTCATGGATTTTTCATCTTGCCTAGTTTGGCTCTTAGGGCAGTATCCAACATTGCCTATGTATCAGGAGACAACAGGAAGCTAGCAGTTCCTAAGACATCTGGAAATGAACCCGAACACTCATTTCCAGAACAGGTAAGGTCAGAAGCTCACAGAAGGGAGCTCCACTGACCTGTTCCATCTCATTTTTGGCTGCTTTAGGAAGCACTAACTTCATGTTGCTCTAGTGGTTGGTCCCAATAGTGGTTGGTGCAACATTATGAGCAGAGATGCAGCAGCAATATTGCATACTGCCCTTAATCTCTACTTAGATCTAGCTAGCTACAAGCCTGCCTCATTTTCTGGGCGTCACAGAACAAATATTATACAGAGTCAAAGGGAGAATAAACTTTAAGCAACGTACACACACCCTAAGGCAATACAAAAGAAAAATAAGGAAAGGACACGGTACAACAAAGCTAAGGTTTAAACAGCTGTCTTAACAGAGATGAAAGCAAGGCAAAGATGCTGCCCTGCCCAATTTCACATACATAAGCTGACGAGACTGTTTAATCTTATTTCAACACTGGTGACAAGACAGCATCCTCCAACGTAGCTGAGAGCCACAGGCTAGCTTCTGGGCACAGGGCAGGCTGTATGGAACACATATCTCTGTCCTCTAACACCTTGTCTCTACTCTGTGCCCACCCACCATAGCATCTGCTGTCTGAGAAAACTGCCCTCTGCCTAAACCTAGGACTTTCAGTTCATATTTTTCTAGGTGGGTGAAGGGTGGAGGACGACTTGTATATTTTTCCCATGAGGCATAAAACAGCTGAGGTGGGGGATTAATTGGAAAAATGGTACATGATTACCCCTCTTCCCCCCCCCCCCCCCCGGTTCTGCAGTCTCAACCCAAGTTATGCCCGCATCCAACCATAAAGAACTGTGGTAAAGAGAAAAGAACTATGGTAGATTCTCATCACAGGTCTCCCACATCCTGCTCCAAGTATCAAACCATTTATTTTGCTTGTAAAGAGAGAAGATTACCAGATGACCTTTGGCCATTGTTCCTTGCAGCAAACAGTAAAAAGCAAATACACATTTAAAATTAACATAAATGCCGCCAAGTATTCCCGTTTTTAAATATTAATTCAGGAATAATAAACAAAAGTATAGCACAAGTAACTGTTCTTTCTATGTGAGCAACATTCTAGATACTTTAAGCTATTCTGTAGCTCACAGGTACATGGGTGCAGATTAGTGAACTGACAGAAATATGGCAGGGGCCTTGGGATGGCAGGTTTATACTTCACTGAAAGCCAATTATTAAAATAGCTACTTAACGGTTTGTCTGTCATACTTTAACATGACCAAGAAACGGAAGCAATTCTAGGCAATGTTTGTCTGCTCACCTTGTGTTGCTTGAGTGTGTAATTTCTCTCCTCCCCCTCCACTTGACTGCTGTTTTTGCAGAGCTAATGAGAAGGGTGAGATACATTCCCCGAAGTGTCCTTCATGTACTGTATACATGCATATTTGGCCATCAATTTCATGGCCAAATCACTCACTATGCAGGAAATCCAGTCAGAGATGTCCAGTCCTTTTTGATTTAGTATAGTTTAAAAGAGCTGCAAAGGATTCTGAATTTGATTAAAGGCATTTGGGGAAGGGGTGCTTAACTGCAAATTTAAATCCTCCCCAAAATTGTTAATAATCCTGTGGCAGGGAAGTAATACAGGTACAGCATTTATGTTATTGACAGAGTCTTCGGAGGAGTGGATGGAATTAAGAGTAGGGAAGGAAAGTAAAACAAATAGTGCATCATACGTGGTTTGGCCCTCAGGTAATCTAAGGTTTTGCAAGTAGTGGGAGAAAAAGGAGAAGAAAAGGAGTAGGGGTGAGGAAAGAAATAGCAAATTGAAGGGAGGAACAAGAGCCCATTCCTCCCCTACAGTACATACAGCCAGGCCATCAACATGTATATGTGTTTAATTACTATACCATGGATATTCACATTATATAATTTTACAGAGACTGAAGAAACAAAATTCTTACTTGCTTCTCGACTACTATAGGGCCATCCAGGGGCAGATAGAAAAGGTGGCACTGGAGAGCTTGTCCTGCTGTCATCACCCAGTTGCTGTGTAATATGGCGCACAGTGTCCTTGTTTTTCCTATTCTTTCTGCGCCCTGTAGGCTGCCATCCATCTGTAGCACCTTGTTCTGAAAAAGTATTCTGCATTGCCCCATCTTTGGTAGACTGCAACTCATTCCCACCATAATGAGATGGTGAGATCTGCTCTTCTTTGATACGCAAGGATCCATAGCCCAAATCACTAGACCAAAGAGACTGGGATGAAATGTCATCATGACTATCCGTTTTTGGTTCTTGATCCTCTTTCCCATATGTACTTCCTCCTTCGTGACAGCTAGCAATGGCTGAATCACCAGAGGAGTTTGCTGGACTTGTCCGCCGAGCCAGCCAGGGAGATATGCTCCTACCAGCTACTACCGCTGAAATCAAAGCATCTGTACTGCTGCTGGAAGGAGCCCCAAGTTCATAATCAATAAGATCGTCTGATGCATCAGACTTTATGCTTATGTCAAGAGCGGCCTTTATGAAATTGTGACAAGCTTGCACAATATCAGTCATCTGGAGATAGCTAGCAGCTGACATCACCTCAATAACATTCCTGCTGGTCAATGCAAGGTGTGCCGAATACATGAAGTCAATGATAGCTTTAAAGCCCTGTGCTGTTACAATATCTAAATGTGTAATTGTTGCCTGGTCAGAGGTCTTCTGCACCTGGCAGTACAGCGTCTTGAAGTAGCGGCTGCTCCCAAGTAAAATGTTTTTGTGAGCCTTGAAAATCTTTCCCTCCACTATAATACAAACATCACAGAGGATACCATGCTGTCTTTGTTCATTGAGTTCTTGAAGCAGATGACGATAGTGGGAGGCAATCTCCATGTCTTCCTTTCGATTATTCATTTAGAAATATTTGTGCTACTGCTTCTGCACACTCTGTGAGGGAGAAATAGAAGTGTTACCATATTAAATGGACTATCATACTATGTAGGTCACCACAGAAAATTCCAAAAAGACATTAAAGTATCTCCCCAGATTTGAACAGGATGCTAAGACATTATTCTTAGAATAGAAAGTTCATTACTTGTGCGATATATCACCATCAGTAACAGAGGACCAAACTAGACTGGACATGAAAATGTGTCTTTGCATTCATTTATTTATTTATTTATTTATTGTTGTTTTCAAATATTTATATACTGCTTTCCTTTAAAAATATCTGGAAGCTATTAATGTGCAGGGAATGTGTGGGGGGGAGAGAAACTACCCTATTTCTTTGATTCTAAGACACACTTTTTTCCCCATATAAACATCTCTAAAAATGGGGTGCGTCTTAGAATCGCGGGTGTGTCTTAGGTGTTTTTTTTCTGTTGGTGGTACTAAAATTATTGTGCGTCTTAAAATCAATGGCGTCTTACAATCGAAGAAATACGGTATCAAGATCTCAGCAGGTGAGAGGGATTTCACTATTTGCCCCCTTGCTGAGATCCTGAGGAAAATCCCATCTCTAAAGCTGCTATTTGCATTCAGAGGAAATCTACGATTTGCATCAATGGGGGATTCCTTTCACTGGAAATAGCAGCTTTAGAGGAGGGATTTTTCTCAAACCCTCAGCATTGGAGGAAAGGGTTAAATCTTCCTCACTAGTTGCAATCTCAATCATTATCAGGCAGCCTGCCCCCCACTACTGATTCTATTTGCATTTTCAAAAAACTGTACACAAAGATGCATTCAACATCAGGTCTAGTTTACCCTGAAAAAATAACCTACACACAACAAGTTTGACACATCAGTTACACTGTTAGAGTGTATTAAAAATGATTGCCCTGAAGTTTATCTCTTTATGCACCAGACAGCTAAATATTTGGGACGCATTCTCAACTTAGAGATGTACAATTTCCAGAATTTTAAAAGCCATGGAAAAAACCATTCCCCCCCATTTTTTGGGAGGAAGATGGAAATGTTTGGGAAAATGGGTAGGGGATTGCAATTATTAGCACTTTTTACAGATTGAAAGTCACTTTGTTACTTTAGGAACATAAAATGTAATTATGTACAAGTTGGTTTGTCATAAAGTTCTCACATTTGGCATTTTAAAATTAAGGAGTATTCAAACAATTATTTGCTTTTTAAATTTTTTACTTTTTTGTAACAAATGTTGCTACAAGCTCCTGAACTGTAAGGAACACCTGAACTGTAAGGAACCTCCTTGGTTTTGCCAGTTTATGAGCAGGCAAAAAACAAATTAAAAACAGCAACAGAAGAAACCATCAACATTAGTAACAAAAACAATTTTTATGTTTCTGCCAGTCCTTCAGAGTGCTAAAACAAAACATTCTATAATCCATTTTTTCTTCATTTTTTTCTTCCCCCCCCCCCCAATTTTTCAGAAAAAAACAAAGGCTTCCAAAAAAAAGCTCCCCCCCCCCATTTTTCCAGGCCTTCACATCTCTATTCTCAACACCCTAAAAATAAATCCCATAGTTTAGAAAGTTTTGTCTTGAGAAAGCTGTCAAGGAGGCATACTAGTATATTAAATTTTCAAATCGAGAGAAAGTATAATGTATTTATGACAACTACCTTGTGGGGTGGGGAATGGAAGAATTCCAAGTTTACGAAGAAATTCATTTAAGATCAGATCATGCTAGTATTGAAACAGTGTTTAGAGGCTATGCACAGCAAAGCATCATAGAGTAGTAGTTCCTCTGGAAAAAAATTATCCTTAAGACTAAATCAGAGACCTTTATCCTGAGAAAGCTACCTACGAATTCACTTCAAATAATTTACAAATTAAAGATGAGAATCGGAGGTGAAAACCAGCCACTTTCAAGTACCTCTTCATAGTACCTATCGTTATTCCCTTTATTTCAAGCATTCAGGCATGACTGTTGCTGCTTATGCAGCCAAAACAGCACCATCCACACATATTAGCAGGGTCAAGGAAAACCTAACATTTGCCAAAGTAAAAAAAAAAAACCTAGTGGGAACCCCAAACAGACCTCCAATGACAATATATTCACTTGTCACAGAATGCTAACTGGAGGGTGGTGGTGGTGTAACAGAAAACTGGGGAGGAGGAATGAAATGACTGGAATATCCTGGAGGAGGGCATAGTTGGCTGGCAGGAACCCTGAACAGGAGCACATACACTGCAATATTTTGCTGAGATGCTACTTGTTGTTACTTATTTCAAATGTGGACCACACATCCAGGAGTCTGATGGTTACTTTACACTATATTAACAGATGTTATATTTACACAATAAAGCAAAGGGAGCTAAATTTATTAAAACAAAGTTGATCATCTATATAATTTACTCTTTGCTTTCTGAATAGAGAAATCTTTAATTTTTTTGAATGGCTTGAAGGTTTGCGCAGAGACCGCCTTTACTGGGATATCATATGAAGAAGAATGGCATCCTCTCTGAAGGTATTACACATTCCCATTAGACATACAGCAACCTATTAATGACCCAAGGTAGTTAGTAAGCACCCACGGCTCAGAACACCCTGATATTTGTTTTTCAGTATAACCACCACCAAATCTGAATGGTAAATTCATCCTATGAAAACAAATCATAAAGTAATGAACTAACACAGCTACCATTCTGGCGTTCATAAAGTTGTTTTTCAGGGGTAGGAAACTTTTTGGGCCTGCTGTGGGCACCACCACAAAATGACTGCCATAGGTGGTGTGGGACAAGCAACCTGCACAAAAGAATAAATACAAGGTCCGAGACTGAATACATTAAACAACTTCTTTAAACCCAGACTTCTCAGCACCAAAGGAAACTTATTTCAGAGATGGCAAACTCTTTTTCTCGCCCCCGTCCCCTGCCAGCCAATATTCTCCACTATCATTTTCTCTCACACACTTTGGCTCACACCCATACAGTCTCTCATACCCTGGCTCACCAGCCATAAATATGTGTTGTCTGTCTCTCTCTCACAGACACCACATGCTTTCAGCCACCATCCACTCATGCATAAGCACAAGTACCCCATGTATCATTCTGTGTACCCTCATTGGATTCCTGCTAACCCCCTTCCGCCTACCATTCCTCTTCCTAGTACCCCCCCTTTTCTCCCTTGTCCTCCCACAACTGCTGGTCTCTTTAGCGCCCCCTCCCCCACAGCTCACCAGACAGAAATGAGAGGAGTCCCCTTTTCTCCCTTCTTTTTCTTGGTAGCTGGTGCACTGGAGAAGAAAGCATTGGGCTGGAGCCGGTGCCAACCTAATTTCCTAAGAACGTCTCTGAGCCAAACAGATTAATGGGAAATGAAGGCCCTCAATTTGCTTTGAAGCAATTCCATCTGCCAGTAAGAAAATAGGTTTAAAAAAAAAAAAAGTGGGAAGGATAGGGCACCACAATGGACGCAAAGAAAGGTGTGCAGGGGCACACTGTTGCCAGGGGCACCATGTTGCTTACCCCTGTTATATTTGCTGCTTTGTTGTTGATAACACCCAACGTTTCAAAGAGCAAACATTACCACCACCAGCCATTCCAGAAGCTGAGTTGAGGGAGATGAGAGGGAGAACAGCGCCATTCCAACCGTCCTACTGAAAGAATAAAAAAAAATTCCTCTTCTCTTCCCATTCCTCATGCATCTTGTCTTTTTAGAATGTTGGTTTGTGGGCAGTAACTGTCTTGTTTAATTGATTATATGTAAGCCACTCTGGGCACCTTTTTTTGGCTGAGAAGCAGCATACAAATACTTCAACTAAATAAATAAATAAAACATTTTCTTCTGTAAATCCCAATCCTATAGAGTAATTCTAGTTTTGTTAGACAACTTCTTTGTTTTCATTTTTCTTTTAAACTCGCAATCAAGGCACTTCTAAAACCATGACAAATAATTTCATACCATGTGGTTTCTGTAACAAATGTAAGGTAAGTGCTGTTCACATCTCCAAAGGTTACTTTTTCTGTTTTGAAGAATTCCTAAAATGCATTTGTTCCAGTTCATTTTTCCCATCTTCTTTTCTGTATATTTGCTGTGTCCTTTTGGTTGTAAGCTTTTGGAAAACATCTCTGTGTTTTTCAAAATGTAAAGTAAAGTACCTAGTTGCAGGTATCAATAACAACTATTTCCTAAGATCGACTACAGAAATTTCTGGCTAAAAGCCACCTCCAAAGTCAAACTAATTTATGTATAAAGAAATCTTATTAAAACACATTATCATCTGCTAAAGCCAGTACCTATTCTATAATGTATACTTATTCAGAATGAGAGTCAACACATACAACAACTTACTGCCAAGTTTCTAACACATAATCACACATGTGAAAGCAGTTAAGTATCTTCCACACAATATGGCTTTATGATCCAATTTATTTTTCTCTTATGCTGCCATGAATTAAGCTTGTTATTAATTCAGCTTCCATCAGAGGTGCAGTGTCCTTCCAATGTCTTCAGATAATTCTTTGTTGACACTAGGCTCATTATCTTTGTCTCCCTCTCCTCCTCTCTCCCTAGATAATTTTTCTTGGAAACACGAAGTCAGCTAATCACACGATGCAATCATTCCCCCTTGCCTCAGTATTTATCATCACATTTGGACCAGCTGGTATAACGGACCATCTTTTAGCTGAGAGAATGTTGAAGCAAACTATGTCAAGATCTGTTTGCTTTCTCAGGTATCTATTCTATATTTGGATTTGCTTAGTACCCTTCTATAATAATTATTGCCTTGCTCTTTAGCTAACTTACAACAGATAAGTAGCCAGAAGAATAATGACCAAGTTATCTCTTTTGGATTTAAGTATATTTAAATTTCTTTGATCTAGTACCAGGTTTTTGATTCCAAGCTAAAAACCCAATTCCTGAAACCAAGTATATAGGAACAATGTATCCAAATTATGATTTCTGTACCTTATAATTACAAATATATATATATTTGTAGAGCTCATTCATGGGCAGGTGTACAGAGTGGTCAGGATCTTCATGAGGAAAAAACTTGGGCTATAATAATTAAATCTAGGGAAAATTCCGTAAGAATTTTCAAGATGGATTAGATTTTTCTCTTGGAGGGTTTATTTTTTTATTATTATTGTCTACAGTGGGATACAGGGCAGGGCTGCCCTCTTTCTCTCTTGATATCTGATTTCTGTCTGGAACCTTTGGCATGTGCAATTAGGCAGAGCAGAGGAATTCATGGGCTTGCGCATGAGCAGGTTGAATATAAAACAGATTTATATCCAAATGACAAGTTATTATCAGTAGGTTAGAGTCTTCTATGCCAGAATAAATTGACATTTCCATGCACT
This sequence comes from Elgaria multicarinata webbii, assembly GCF_023053635.1. NCBI lineage: Eukaryota > Metazoa > Chordata > Lepidosauria > Squamata > Anguidae > Elgaria > Elgaria multicarinata. The sequence goes on along the minus strand of NC_086171.1, from coordinate 212,648,044 downwards.
TTTGGAAGTCCAACACAATCACATTTGACTTCAATAGAGGAAACTTCTCTAAAATGAGGGAACTGGTGAAAAGAGAGTTGAAAGGGGGAATCAAGAGGGTTAAATCCTTGCAAAATACATGGAGCTTACTCAAAAGCACAATAATAGAAGCTCAACTAAAATGTATTCCACAGGCTAGAGAAGTAGCGCCAAAGCCAAGAGGTCACCAGCATGGTTAACAAGCAGTGTCAAGGAAGCTATTGTAGAAAAGAGGACTTCCTTCAGAAAATAGAAGACTTGCCCCAGTGAGGAAAATAAAAGAGAGCACAAGCTTGCACAAAGGTGATGCAAGCAAACAATAAGAGATGCAAAAAAGCATTTTGAAGAGCACATCACTAATAACATCAGGGCCAACAATAAAGAATTCTTTAAAATATACCACAAGCAGGAAACGAGCTAGGGAAGCAGTTGGACCATTGGATAACAACGGAGTTAAGGGAATTCTAAAGGAGGACAAGGAGATTGCAGAGAAGCAGAATGAATTCTTTGCATCGGTGTTCACTGCAGAAAATACAGGACAGATGCCTGTGCCTGAACTGATGTTTTCAGGAAGGGGGGCTGAGGAACTGAGGTAAATAGTGGTGACAAAAGATGAAGTTCTCAACCTTATTGACAAATTGAAAGCAAATAAATCACCAGGCCCAGATAGTATCCATCCTAGAGTTCTCAAAGCTTTGTTAGATGTTGGTGATGTAATGCAGATAATGTGCCACTGAGGCGTATGATGCAGGTGTGTCCTGTGGTGGCTTCTTCTGGGTTGGAAGTTACTGACCGCATAAATTTTGCTGTTGAAAGATCTGTGAGAATTGTGTACGCTCATATGTTTTTAAATTCCTGTGATGGGATTAACAAATGGACAGAAAAAATAGATTTTGAGAGCTCTAACAGCTGCAAAGAAATTTATACTTCAAGTCTGGCAGGATAAACACCCATCACCTATTATTCAGTGAATTGAAGATCATACTGCTCTTGAACGCATACAGTCATGAATTTCATCTGGATGCTTATTTAGACATATGACATGCTTATTTTAATACATATATTTAAAAAAGAAATATCAACTGTTTTTAATCAATGGTATTGTGAATAGTTACTCTGACTGGATATGCTTTTATTCTTGTTTTTCTCATGTTCTTGCTATGTGTTATTGTTTGCAGGTTTTTCTCATCGCATGATGTTTCCCATGCATGTAATGTTCCTTATTTTTCCCTAAAATTATTTACTGTATTTTATTTTTATATTTCTTATGTATTGTCATCTCATAAACCTGATGTGATTTGAATAAATCTTAAGTTTATTCTATTTTTGTCCTTACTCTGGTCATCATCACTAGCTCACTGAAGTAACTTCAGTAGAGTTAAACTTTCAGGAAATAACCTGCATGAGAATGCTAAACAAAAGTCAAGTTTGCCATCTCTTAACATAAATGTCTAAATATGACAAAACAGCAGGCTGGCTAGAGAAGATAACTGCTTGAACAGAGGCCTTGCATTTTATTTACTAGTATTATCCATCTGAAGTAGCTTGAATGTCCATCAACATAGTCCTGATGCCACGGCAATAGCTTCTAGAACAGGGATTGGGAACCTGTGGCCTACAGGAGTTCCCCGTCTAGCCAGGCAGCATCTTCCCCTGGCCTTGCCTGTCTAGCCAGGCAGCATCTTCCCCTGGCCTTGCCTTGCCAGAGGGAAAAACACTTACCACCAATCAGGTGCTGATTAGAGATAAAAACTTTTCCATCTGTGGCAAAGCCAGGCCAAAAAGCAGCTGAATGATTCAGTCCTACTTCCTTCTGAGCCTTGACCTGCTTCCGAACTTCTTACCCTGCTTATTTGTGAGTAGCCATGATGCTCATGGTTACTTCTGAGTAAAAATGGTATTTGAAAATGCTGTGGCTTGCCCTGCTTCTCCTGCGTAGACATGCCTCGTCCTATAAGGATGCAATCCTATGCATGTTTAGACAGAAAAAAGACCTACAATTCCAAGCCAGCATGGCTGGCTGGAGAGATGTTGGAAATTGTAGGACTTTTTTCTGTCTAAACATGCATAGTATTTCACCATAAATAGGTAACAATAGAATAGGGGGGATTGGTAGGTGTTTCCCCCTCCCCAGAACCAGCCATTTTTGCCTGTGGTACCACCCACCACTTAAATGTGCCCAAGAGGTTCTTCAAAACGGAATCTGTCCCATAGGCTGAAGTGTTCCACACGCTTTCTAGAATGTACTCAAGTGGGATCATAACACTTCCACTTCAACTCAGTCCTCCATAGAAACTTTGTTTCAATTATTGTGTCAAATCATCTCTTTTAGCAATTATTCTTTCTTCTCTGTGTATCCTTTGCACGTTGCAAACCAGAACTGTTCTTCCCATACTGCTGGAACTGAGATGTATTGATCTGTGCAGTATGGTTCAGGCAGAAGAAAAACCATGATGAGTCAATCAAATTGAAGAGAAGAAGTACTCTGCAGAACCAAAGAGGAGCAGTTACATCCTAATAAGAGAGATCTGTAATTACTTTAGTGAGGAAGAAAAACAGGACTTGAACAATACAATGACCTCTAGCAATATTCTTTCTTTCTTTATATACTTACCTACAATTATTTGTAAACGGCTTATAGAGATTTCAAAGCAGTGTACCCAAATCATAAAAACATAAAAATATAAAAACAATACATAGAATCGATAGACCTATCTACATATCCATATGGATAAAGTACATGGCATGTTAAACTACACTGGAAGGTTTGCATAAATAGATGTGTCTTCAACATGAGCCTAAAAATAAGAAATGTTGGCACATGCCTAATCTCAGGGGGAAGAACATTCCACGTAGTGGGCACTACCAAGCTTTTCCAGACATGCAGGACAATTAATTTTTTTGGTTCTTCGTTTTCAATATGAAGCAGATATTCAGTTGCTCTTTAACTCTAGCTTATTGGGGGAGAGACAAGCCAGAGTTCCAGGTCCAGACATAATGCTAAACAGCTTTGTCCTTGAGTTGTTTAACTGCTTCTACTGGCAGCAGGAACAATCCAGTCATGTGAACTAACACACTAGCTCATTCACGGCAAACCAGGGTTTAAAAAACCCATGGGTTGTTCTGTGTAGAGAACTTAAAGGTAGAGTAAGAACAGAATATGATAAAACTGTAGTATAGATAGTAGCAGTAGTCAGAAAATTTTGACAGCTGCGGTTTAATAATCTCAGTTTTCTATCCTCTACAATGTGCCTCCTCCAGCTTCTAGATATGTAAAAAGCAAGCATACTGAAAGCATTGTTGATCACTGAGATGAGGAACAATAATAACGGTATAAACAAGAACAAATAAAATTGGAATAGTGAATTTATATGTAAAAATCATGCCACAATAATCTCTTATACACAGATATAGTGATTTGCCTGGAGATGGGCAGAGAGAAAGAGCACAGGATGTCCAGATAGGTTATACAACAAAGCCACTTTTCGTAGGTCCCACTGCACAGGGCACAATATTCCTTTCCCCACACAATGAGTTAGCCAAGGATACTAGTGGAGTCCATACCAAAGAGTCACTTAGTGTGATTAGGAATGTAGCCTATGCTCCACCACAATAAACAAGACTGAAAATTGTGAGCATTTAGATTGTTAACCCGCCCCATACTTTAAGCTTGTAGAAGGTAACTTTATTGTGTTATTAAAAAGCATAAAAGTTAGGGAACTACAGTCAGAAAACAGCCCAATAATAATCTCCGGCCATTGATTGCCCACTGCACCTACAATTTTACATTGCTTCTAGAGGACATTTGGGCTTCACTGTTGTGCAGTTTGCAGAAGAAGAAAAAACAATCTTTAGTGCATGAAGGTTCTAATGTCCTGTTTCGCTCATAATGACTACCCAGGATTTTTCATCATAAGCACAACAGTGCATTGGCTCATTCACGACAACTCTGGGTGGTTGTTACCAGGGTTGCCTCCAGAATGAGACCTCCTAGTGCTATCAATCAGAAGACATTCTGCAGCTATTCCTTCTTTTCCTCAACCTAAGATAATGGGGTTAACATAGAAAATGAAAATGACATTGCTACCTCCTGTAAAATTCCATGAATGAAATACGGCAATTGCATTACAAAAGCCTTGTCTAGAAGACCCTTTAATTGTTTATAGCAATCATTTTCTTCCCGAAAGTATCCCTCTCCCATCCCCTGCCCCTGGAATTAATAGCACTCTTAGGAAGGGGTGGAGCAATGTGCATGTGGAGATCCAAACCTGTGGATAGGCCTGACTGTTACAAATGTTACCTCCAAAAAGGTGAGAGCCTGCCACAAACAATGACTATTTGGAATCCCACCCCCCAAATAATCAGCCCGCGAGGTTTATGCAAGGCAGACCAATAATCCTGCTGGTTAGACTAGTATGGTATTGTTATTACAGATAGGGGGCTGAGCAATAGTCACCCAATACGTTTATGGTTAAAATGAGATTTGAACTGGGTCTGTCTAGTTCAAAGTTCATTCCCCCCCCACCCCAGTCATGTCGCAATTTAAATAAAAACATGAACATATCTATCTACGGATCATACCCAATGCAATGGCAGAAATGGACGAATAGCTCTTCAGTCTCTTTATGCTTTTAATAGCAGCCATGGTCCCAAGCCAGGTATGTATCCCTCGACACCCCCCCCCCCAAGCTATTAGAAAAAGTATATACAGACCAGAGAGCTATTCATATATGTCGATATACACACAAAAAGCAACAACCATTCTAAGAGTTTCTCTACATGAACGGTTCATTGCAATCATGATTGGCCATTCATGGAAGTTTGTGGGTCCTTTACATGATACTGTCAACCTCCAGGACATCTGCCGGCCTTCCCCCATTAATCTGGTTTTTAAAAAAGATCAGATATAATGCACTATTTAAAACCATTGTGGGATATCACATGCCACTAGATGGTGCTGTTTCATTTAAATTTATGGAGCATTGCCAAGAGAGAAAGTTTTCAGTTACAAATCACGTGGTCACCGTTATCACCATCTAAAGGAGCCATAGTCAACACAGAAAGACCACTAAAACAGTATGCAAACCACATCCATGGTTATTTTGCTGTTCAAATAAAGATAAAACAGAAAGAAAAAGGCAGGATTAAGGCAGAAAAAAGCATGGCTGGAATCTTGTGCACACTTACATGCAACTAACTTGAAATCTGATTGGATAAAAGTCGGACCTGCAACAAAATGTTGCAGCATGGAGTGCTCCTGTGCAGGATTCCAGCCTCTTCCAGGATACTCTACTCCATCATGCCCCTCCTCACCCCAGTTTTCCACTTCCCACTGAACATTTTCAGTTCCTCCCACTGTAGGGTGACCATATGAAAAGGAGGACAGAGCTCCGGTATCTTTAACAATTGTATAGAAAAAGAATTTCAACAGGTGTCATTGGTATACATGAAGCACCTGGTGAAATTCCCTCTTCATCACAACAGTTACAACTGCAGGAGCCCTGCCCTCTTTTTGTATCTGGTCACACTATATCTCCTGCAGCTTTAACTGTTGTGATGAAGAGGAAATTTCACGAAGTGCTGTATGTATACAAATGACACCTGCTGAAATTCCCCTTTCAATACAACCGTTACAGATACAGGAGCTCCTTTTCATATAGTCACCCTATCCCACTGGCCAAGGTTTGTTCATTTTTACTCTCAAGATTTTGTGTACTTCTGTAAACATTGGAGTTCCCTGGAGCCTGCTGATACCTCCAACTTAAGCCTTTTAGTTCTAGCCTGGCCTTCAGAGGCATTAAAGAACATGTCCTCTTCTACGTGATCACCTTCAGATATCTGAAAAGTTCAATCAGACTAAACACACCCAGTTCCTTCAACCTTTCCTTATAACGCTTGTTTTCTATACTACTGACCATCTTCATTTCCCTCTTCTGAATCTGTCTTCAGACTTCTTTAAATAAAATGAACTCTGACTAGTGCAGAAAAAAGCGTAACCGTGACTTGGAAACTATGGTTCTAATGCAGCCTAAAATCATATCCACCTTGATTGCAGCTGCATTACACTGCTAACTCATGATCAACTTCAATTACAATCCCAAGATCCTTTTCACTTATACTGCTGCCTAGCCAGATATCCCCCATCCCATACTATTCATTTAATTAATTTATTTTTGTCTAAATGCAGAACTTTGTATTTGTCTCCGTTGATTTTCATTTTGTTAGTTTCAGCCCTGTTTTCTATTGTATCAAAGTCATTTTGAACTTCATCCCCATCTTTTGATGTGTTGGCTAATCCTCCCAGGTCTGTATCATCCACAATTTTGACAAAGATTCCTTCCACCCCTTCAGCTAAGTTACTAATAAAAATCTTAAAGAGTGTTGGGCTTGAGAGAGCACACTGCAGCATCTCAATCAAAACCTCTCTCCAATTTGTATTTATTTAATTTGAAGAGGAATCACTGGAGAGCATTTTGAGCACAATTTTCTAACCAGCTGTGAATCCACCTGATGGTATTATCATGTAGCCAACATTTAACCATCTTATTAAGCAAAATATCATGTGAAATGCTTTGCTAAAATCAAGCTAAATCATGTCCACAGCATTCCCCTAATCCACTAAGCCAGTAACTTGGTCCAAAAAAGAGATAAGATTAGACTGACAGGAATTATTCTTGAAAATTCCATGCTGGCCTTGCCAATCACTGTATTGTTACTCTGAAGTTTTACTCTAAAGTTTTCATTTTGCATGGTTTACATTTGAGAAAGGCTTAAACAGTTCAACCGACTGACTTTGGGAGGCTCATTGTATTTTACCTTAAACCCACCAGTTTAAAGTAAGACAACAACCATTTGAGCGTACAACAAATATTGTACTAATCCTATTGTGCAAAGTGTTCATGGTTCATGGAATTATGAGCATAAAGGATAGCTATTTGAATTTCAGGGAGCCTTTCAAAGATTTAACCTAAGCTTCTTTTATCCTTTTATTTACCAATTAAATTAAGAATATAGCAAGTAGGATTAGTTCACACTACAAATAATGCAAGAAAGTCAAGTTATGGTCTGGAGGAGGTTGCTGAAAGAAGCAAATTAAACACAGGTAAAAAAAGGGAACTTTGGGAGATGCAGTCTATTCTTGAAAATGTTTTTCTATGTAGGAAGCTAGGCTAACCAAAAGTTACAAATAAAAAACTATGGAATCTCATATTAATGAAAGAAGTGAGGGAAAGTGAAATATTGCAATGAAAAGCTTTCACAAGGAAGGCAAGGCAGGAAGAAATGGCTCTTAAAGTACGTCTGTCCCATATCAACACTAATTTTCAGTTCGTAATTTATTTGACTTAGCCTTCCCACCCAAAAAAGTATGCCAAGGTTGTTTCAGTAAAGTACTTCAAAACCCTTTTTAAATATACCACCTGGCAAAGACAAGCCTAGGCACTACTAGATGCCCTAGAAAGTACAAGCCATAGGGACAAGATGGCCCATTTCCCCTCTTCTCTCAAATTCAACAATCTGACCTGTATATTACACATTATCTTTTAAAGAGGATATTATATCTGTCTAATTAGCAAATAATGCCCTTTTAAAGGAAACAGAATTCTTCACTGTAATTTAATTGGATCAATCTCAGATTTGGACCTGGCTACATAGAGTAAATAATGCACCATAGTCTTAAGTAAAGTCATTCTCTCACAACAAGATTTAAATAAGTGATCTACCAATAGCAAAAGTAGTATTTCACTATCCACTTAAATGACAGTCACCATTAGGTTGCAATTCTAAACACATTTACAAGGGAGTAAGCCTGAATGAACACAGTGCGACTTCGTTCCAAGCAAACATGCATAGGATTATGCTGTCAGATTTGCTCATTATTTTCAGGAAGGAGCAATGCAAGTACTAGTATTCTGAGACCAAATATTGTTTTATACAACCAGCCTGTTCCATGAGACTGTCTCAGAGTATATCTGAGTGACAATTTTTCATTACATGTGGAAAACTGAGGGTTTATAGTAAGCTCTAGATACACACACATGCCATATGATATAAGGATTAAAAGACTGAGAACTCGACAAGCAGTAGCTGTATTCAACTGCTATTAATTCAGTTCAACATATCCGATCGATAAAGCAGAATTGGCTGTCAAATGTTAGAGTTCCCCTTTATTCTTGAAATACTACAGTACTTAAAGCGACACAGAATAAACAGCCAAAGTTTAGTACACGTGGAAAAAGAAAATATATCATGGTTTTGAAAGTTTGTGTAAAACTATAGCTTTGTTTGTCTCATGGTAAGAAAACAGTATCTTGTTTTTCCTTTTACCAAAAGAGAGTTCTTCTCTTTTGGGAGAAAGATTTTAAAATAGAAGCAAGAAAAAGTAGGGAACCAGGTTACAAGTTATAAACTTAAAATACTAGCATATGATACATATTAAGAGGCAATAAATATTTGAAACGATTTCCATTAAAATGCACACAATAACTTCAGTACAGGTGCCTGCAAGAACACTGCTTGCAAGACACGCTTTCCTTATTAGCATATCTTGAAACAATGCTGATAATAATCTTGTCTCTATAATCCATGCCAAATAAATCCCTTGGACTCTAGAACTGAACGCACAGAGGAAAGTCATTTTAAGAATGAAATTGTCCTGTGCTTACATATTTCTTACCACACAACATATTAAAAGTACATTGTTCTACAGAATTGTTCAGTTATACATTTTATTCCTGGTTCTTTAGCAGTATAAAATTAAAAAATCCTCCCACTGTTATGGACCTGGAAATCTGTTTCATTCCTTATTTGTCATCTGAGATTGAGTTATCAGACGCTACTTGCATTGCTTTTGTAGAACTGACATATCTATTTACAGGCACAAAAATGCAATCTACAACTTACAAACCTTGCCCTCCCCCAATATTTTTTTTAAAGAAAACCTTTTAATGCATAACACCTCTTTACTCTCCTTTCAAATTATTCTTGGGGGGGTGTCAAATTTTCCTTGCCGGTATACAACATTTTCAAGTCCATTTCTTTACTTCTTACAAGCATATTAAGTAGCTTCTACAGTTTCAGAGAGAAGCATTATCTTGTGGGCTAGGTTTAAATATATAGGGTCACTTCCAATATTTCAGTTTGCAATTAAAATGGAGGCAAGGCCAGGCGATCTGTGCCTGGCTTTAGGGGGAGACAATAACCCAAAACAGGCCTGGCTTTAAAGAGACAGAAAGAGAAAGCAAGAGGAGGAGAAAAAATACATGTTTCACTAGTATTATTACCTCATCCCTTTCTTTCAAGCAGTTCTGAGCCACTCTCTCTTGACAAACTCTTGGTCCAACTTCCACAGATGCTTATTTTTAAAGGCTTTTTTTAAAAAAATAAATAAATAATAATGCTCAGATCAGAATGGAAGGGCTTGTTATTTTGTGAAGTGGAGCTGCTGTTAAAATGCCCCCTTGTCTCCTCTCCACTCCCTTGAGCTGGGTGTTGACGCAGCAGAAATTACCAGCTGGAAAATTCCCCTTTTGGAGGTTAGAGGGAGGGGGTGGGGGGGTGAGAAGAGGGAGGAGAGAGGGGAGGGGGTGGGGGAGAAGCAGGAGGGGGTTAAACCCTGCCAGTCAGTCACTGCGCTGTCCCCATCTATCCACCCACCTAGTCCCAAATAAGGCATCATGTCCTGGGGTGGAGGGAGATCAGAGAAGCCACATGCCCTTTCCACACAGGGGGGTGGGGGGTGTAATCTCACCCCCCCTCCTCCTCCTCCTCCCCACCCTGCCGTTGGATTTTACCCAGCCGCCTTCCAGTATCTCAGGAGAGCAGGCACAGCGTGCATGTGCGCCTGCAAGGTGGACTCGTATCCCCCAGTATCTCATAGGGCAGATAAGGCACTGCCAGCGGCTGAGAAGGGGAGCCAGATTAGCTGAGAGCTGGGGAGGGGAGGGGAGGGGAGGGGAGGGGGGCAAATATCCTTTATCTTTAATGGGAGGGGGGTATCTGTGGGAGGAAGAAATAAAGGGAAGCGCATTTCCAGGTGGGTGCAAGTGGGCATTCCTGCCATGGATTCACTGAATTGACCCCTCCAGGGGGGGGGGAATGCCGCCCCCTCCCCGTCCTCAGTTGTGGGAGGGCAATTCCTTTGATCAGCCTGCCCCAAAGGCAATAGCTGCCACTCCACCCCACACTGCCGAGAGAAGGGCTGAGTGGGATGCATGGGGGGGGGGGCGACCAGTTACCCCCACAGTGAGTGACCAGGTATTTTAAAGACATCCTCCCCTCAAACCGCCCCCCCCCAAAAAAAGACAGCATTGGGAAGGCTACAAGCCAAGCCTGTGAGGGGGCGAAGAGGGTAAAATAAGTTGTGAGGAGGGTGGGGTGGCGGAAGTGCCCCAGACCCCCTCAAGAGAGGCGTGTGGGGAGGGGGGGGAAATAAGTGTGTGAATGGGGGGGGTTAATTTCTCACCCCCCCCTCCTCTCTCTCTCTCTCTTACCTGCGCGTCATGAGGGAGCGGCCGGAGCGCAGGCTCCGCTCGGTCACTCAGTCTCTCTCTCTCTCTCTCTTCACGAGTTGGGGGGCGGAAAAAGAGAGAGGGGGGAAAGAAGGGGGAAAGCCAGAGCGCGCTCCCGCTTCCCCTTCTCTCCCCCCCCTCAGGGAAAGAGAGGGGGCGCGCGCTCTCTCGCTCTCTCTTCCCCCCCCCCCCCCGGTTCCCTCACACAACTTGGCCAAAGAGAGGGGGGAGGGGCCATGCTCGAGCTCGGCGGCACTAGCCGGCAAAAAAAAAAAGAAAGAAAGAAAAGTGGGGGGAAAAGTAGGAGTGGGCGTGACCAAGCGGAGGCGCGTGCGAAGGGAGGGAGCAATCTCCTCGCTGATTGGATAGGGCCGGACACAGGCCTCCCTAAGCCACGCCTCCTCACCCCCCCTCCCCTGCCCGTCGGTTACGGCCCTCCCTCCTTCCCTCGCGCCAGCAGGGGAATGAGAGAGCGCGCGAGGTGGAAGCGCAACCAACTGTCAAGCTGCTGGACACAACCGCGGGGGGCGGGACGGGGGGGGGAGAGGAAGGGGACGCTGAGCATCATGGGAGAAAGCAGCCCTGACAAGATTGTTGCCAAGGGCAAGCTGGGGCTTCTGTCGTCCTGGTAACGGTCAGGGCCTTCCCTTGCCTCCTCTCGCTGCCCTCCATGCCCTCTAACATTACAGCGAGGGATAATGTTGGGGGTAGTTAAGGTAGTTGGAATGAGGGTGTGTGTGTGTGTGTGTGAATTCTTCCACACAATTGCTTCTTCCTCGCCAAGAGGTGCTTCTTTAAGAAGATAAAATAAAAATAGGGAATCGCTCCGGTGTGTTAAATGCCAGGTTGTAAGACGGCACTGTTCAACAGCACTGAGGTTAACACAGAAATCAAAGGCAGAGCGAGAGAAAACAACAAAGGAAGAGTCTTGTGGCACCTGAAAGACAAACATGGATCCAGCAACTGGCTGTTTATCAAATAATAATAATATTAATAATAATAATAATAATAATAAATACTGGGAGCTAAATGAGTCACACAGAATTCAGTAGTCCGTGACCCATGCAAATGTGCTTGTGATATTATTTTTTTAAAAAAAGATTAATTGGTCCAGTAAAATATATATATAAAAGGAGCATCCATCACACCCTGTGACTCTTACGAACGAGTCTGTCTACTATTAACACAGATCCACAGTTTTCCAAACAAAGCCTTCGAACTATATTTTTTGAAGATGGAAAAAAACCAACGCCCCAAATAATGTGAGGTTTACATCTTTCAAAGCTGCCAAGTAACATGTACATATAAACTCCACACACTCACCTCATAAAGTTACCTGGTTTGTCACCAAAGAGGGTAATTTTATTTCAGCTTCACATTTAGCCACTGGGAAATTCAAAATTGAGTCAACATATTCCAAGGAGCAATGTCTGTCAGTCTCCCCCTCTTTACCAGGAGAACTAGCAACCGAAAAGCTAGGGTGACCATATGAAAAGGAGGACAGGGCTCCTGTATCTTTAACAGTTGTAGAGAAAAGGGATTTTCAGCAGGTGTCATTTGTATGCATGCAGCACCCGGTGAAATTCCCTCTTCATCGCAATAGTTAAAGCTGCAGGTGCCCTCCTCTCTTTTATATCTGGTCAAGAGGGGAGGACTCCTGCAGCTTTAACTGCTTTGATGAAGACAAAATTTCACCAAGTGCTACATGCATTCAAATGACACTTGCTGAAATTCCCTTTTCTAAAGGACTTTAAAGATACAGGAGCCTTGTCCTCCTTTTCATATGGTCACTCTTTTAGCCCCAGGGACAACAACACTAGAAAAGCTAACTTCAAAAAGACACCTTTCCCTGGGGACGAGAACTTTTATTTTTGGCTGGATTAAAAATATAATAATCTTCGACGCAGCATTTTTAATGTATGTATATGTTTTATAGCTTGCCAAATAAAATAACTACGCTGCAAAATCCTAGTTTTATTTTGTTTGTTTTTTAATTTAAAAATCCAGTTCATATTAGCAAAATTGCACCAAAATATTAAAGAAAATCAAGTAGCATAATATAAGCCAAATATATACACCCAAGAATGTTCCAAAAAACAGAGGTGGCTGAAGTTCCTAACTATAGAAAAATGCCAAGTTGTGGATGAAAATATGAATTACAGTGCAACCCTATGCATATCTATTCAGAAGTAAGTCCTGTTGAGCTCAATGGTGCTTATTCCCAGGTAAGTGGGTATAGGATTGCAGCCTCAATAAATGGTAATAAAGCCCACCACATATTGGGCAAATATACTCTACATCAGAGAACGTAAGCATATAATCTAATTCTGCAGTTAAATAATGTTCTTTAGTGTTTGCAAGCCCCATGCTTTGAGGTATTTCCAGCTGCACCACCACATGGCCACCACCAGTGTTGCCACCTTCAGGGGGTCATCTGGGGTCCCCAGAATATGGTGCACAAGAAACAGCCCCGCATGTCTCAGTCACAGAATTTAATGGGGATTCCAGATGACAATGTTTTCCTCTTGCAACCTTCCTGTGGTTTCCCACCGCGTCTTCCATCTTTTTTTAAATTCCGGAAAAATCCATTAAGTAAACAAATGTGGCATAACTGCACAGATCCTTCTGGCTAGAGTTAGGACCCCTTCATCTGGAAGCACTGCAAAGTACTTTGGGCACTGTACAGGGAAATTAAAAACATTTGTAATTTGTTGTCAATTCTAAAATTGTTTCAGCCACTTCCATTATTGCTTCAAAATAGCATAAAACCTTTCTCTCTGACCAGCTCTAACAAACCAAGTTAATTCATTTAGAAATGGAAAATCCCATAGCTGTATGCACCATTCCCTAATTCTTGGGTTTGATTTGATTTTCAATGTTTTGCATATACTACGCTAGCAATGACAGTCATATGACAAAAAGGAGTGTTTCCTTATCTGTGTTTATCAATCCTTTAAATTACGTTTTAAAAAAAGAAAGAAAGCAAAAAGACTTAGGGTCAAAGATCTCTTCTTGATCCTCCTAGAGTGCAGGACACGGAATAATGGGCTCAAGTTAAAGGAAGCCAGATTCCAGCTGGACATCAGGAAAAACTTCCTGACTGTTAGAGCAGTACGACAATGGAATCAGTTACCAAGGGAGGTTGTGGGCTCTCCCACCCTAGAGGCCATCAAGAGGCAGCTGGACAGCCATCTGTGAGGGATACTTTAGAGTGGATTCCTGCATTGAGCAGGGGGTTGGACTCGATGGCCTTGTAGGCCCTTCCAACTCTGCTATTCTATGATTCTAAGATTTGGCTGGATGGTTAGAACCAGGGCATCCATATGTTTAGGGATCCTGCTGAAGGAAGTGTAACATTAGGAGAGCATGTGGTCCCAGTGTAAACAGATATCGGATCAATATCAGTCTAAGATCAAGAAGACACTGTTTCACCCAACCTTTACAGCTTGAGTGAATTTTGTTAGCTGTTCTTCAGTACAGTTCATTCTTTGCGAAAAAAACATCTTTTGATCAACGGACATCCTAGTCAAACAGATTTCCGTTTTTCTACGATGTGTTCTAAAAGCAAATAAGATCTCCCAGCACAGCGCTTTCCACTCAGTGCATCTGTATTTTGGTGAAAGAAAATCAATACAAATTGATTAATGTAACAAAGCTCTGTCTTTCAAGGCTGAAATAGTTCCTCTCAGCTGCCTTTTCTGTCTTGTAGCTGAAGGCAATACTTGCTAGAAAGAGTTCTGTTGCCATTCAAATAAATAGTGGCTTGCAATTGTCGTGTACTTCTGCAAATTCAAAGCACAATCTAGAAGAAGAAGAAAAATTATCACTTCATAGTGGCCCAGGCAACTGCTCTTTAAGGTTGCCCAATATCAGGAGTCTGCATCATCTTTTTTTTTTTTTTTTTTTGCTTTATTGTAAAATGACTGAAGTCTCTTTCACATTGACATATTGAATGGCCAGGTTTCCAATATGGACAACGTGAAAGGGGAAAGAGCCAGGCTGCTACCCAGTAGCAGAAGGTAAGACTAGACTGTGTGCGTGTGTGTGCAAAAGCCATAACCGCCTTTGCAAACCACTCTCTCATCACACCTTAAGAACCTAAGAAGAGCCATGCTGGAAATAAGCCTATATACACCAGTTGCTACAAAGCCTTGTGTGGCGCAGAGTGGTAAAGCAGCAGTTTCTGCAGCTGAAACTCTCCCCACGGCCTGAGTTCGATCCCAGCGGAAGCTGGTTCTCAGGCAACTGGCTCGGGTGGACTCAGCCTTCCATCCTTCCGAGGTCGGTAAAATGAGTACCCAGTTAGCTGGGGGAAAGGTAATAATGGCCGGGGAAGGCAACGGCAAACCACCCCGCTATAAGGCCTGCCAAGAAAACGTCAGCGAAAGCTGGTGTCCCTCCAAGAGTCAGTAATGACTCAGTGCTTGCACGAGAGGTTCCTTTCCTTTCCTTTTCACACCAGTTGCTGGGGAACGCGGTGGGGAAGGTACTGTTGCACCATGTCCTGCTTGTGGGTTCCTCGTTGACAGCTGGTTGGCCACTTTGTGAACAGAGTGCTGGACTAGATGGACCCTTGGTCTGATCCAGCAGGGCTCTTCTTAGGTTCTTAACATGCCAAGGTCCATCGGCACCAGGTTAAAAACTCTTCTCTTTTTCCAGGCATTTAGCAATATGTGATGAGCTTCATTGATCCTGGATCTGTTTTTATAGTTGTTTATAAAGTTTCTCCTAATTGTTTTTAGATATATGTTTCTGTGTATGTTGTATGTTTTTGTGGTTTTCAATTTTGTATATTGTTTTTAATTGTTTTAATCTTATGTAAACTGCCCAGAGAGCTTCAGCAATGGGGCGGTATAGAAATGTAATAAATCATCATCATCATCCAGCATTCTGTTCTCAGAGTGGCCAACCAGCTGCCCGCAGGAAACCCACAAACAGGACATGAATACAACAGCACCCCCCAGCCCATGTTCCCCAGCAATTGGTATACATACATAGGCATTCTGCCTCTAATACTGGAGGCAGCAAGTAGCCATTAGGACTAGCCATTGGCAGCCTTCTCCTCTTTGAATTTGTCCAATCCCACTTCCATGCATTCCAAATTGGTGCCCACCACTGCATCTTGTGGTAGTGAGTTCCATATAATTATCCTTTTTAAGTGCACAGCTCCACATATCCAAAGCTACTCTTAGTTGTTCCACCCAACTCTTTTGTTATTCAGGCATGGTGGCTCTCTGTCTAGGGTGACCATATTTGGGAAACCAAAAAAGAGGACACCGTGTGTGTGTGTGTGTGGAAGCAACTTTCTGAGTCCTGCAGAAAGTACGTTATTCCCCCGCCACCTTAAAGAACCCAATTGGAGTGGAGGAGAGGAAAGGATTTCATTCTGTACCACCACCATCCACTCCAATTGGGGCCTTTTCTATAATGTCCACGAATGACCCACTTTCCCCTTTAAGACCTCAATTGGAGCTCGGGGTGGGGGAATGATGTGCCTCAAGAAAGCATGTCATTCCCTCCTGCCATGCTAATGGCAGCCTTAAGGAGGAAGGTGTGTCATTCCAGGACATTATTGAAAATTATAGAAAATCCCCCCTGACACCATAGAAAGAACAAAAACCAGGACAAATCCGGGGAAATCCTGACAGTTGGTCACCCTATCTCTGTCCAGCTGTGGTTGGCCTTTATATTTTCATTGACCACCTTGGCTCCCATTTTTGTCATTACTCATTTACAAGTTCACACAGATGTGTGAATGAGGACATGTGAGATGATTGTCCACAGAAGCCCCTCCTCCATCAATCTTGATAATAAAATTAACCCTCCATATTGAGAGCCAGGTTACCACTGAATACCTGTTGTTGGGTTCAAACAGCAGGGGAGAATGGTCAGACAATTTCATACCCTGCTTGTGAGCTTGCCAGGGGCATCTGGCTGGCCACTGTTAGTAACCCAAGGCTGGCTTAATTGGATCTTTGATCTGATTCAGCAGGATCTTCTGTTCTTGTGCAACAATGAAAACCACATATAAAGGAACTGTTGTCTCTCTTTTGGAGATTCGTTTACCTCCCAGAATCCCTTCCACGAATTCCCACCCACTCCCCAAAACTCCTTTTCCCACCCACCCACCCCCAAAATAATTCAGGGTGCAATCCTATGCATGTTTAGACAGGGAAAAAAAGTCTTACAACTCTCAGCATGGCTGCCTGTGGAATGCTGGGAGTTGTAGGATTTTTCTGTCTAAACATGCACAGGATTTGTGCCGTCAGTGACTTTTACTGCAGGGGAAGGGGTTGCCTTCAAGACACTGGTCAGCTGAAGTTTGTGGGAGGGCTTAAGAAGGCTATTTGGTGTGTTGTGTATAAGATTTTCCACTAGCACACTCTACGTGGGAGGAGGAGTCTTGTGGTAACCACTTGATTATTCATGAGCCTTCAGCCAAAGGTGCTTTGGTGCTTGAGATGGAAAAACCAATGATGCCCCAATCTCTACAGTAAACATACAATAAACGAAATCATTATGATTTGCAATCCTTTAATGATTAATGTGTCACCAGAGTTGGCCACTCTCCCTGTACAGTTTGCTGTATCTAGAGAAAGTTGATATCTAGAGGTAGGGAACGTAGGATCCCAAGCAAAGCAGATTCGAATGAATATGGAAACCAATCTGCACACAGGAGATAAAACATGGTCCTTCCACTAGGTGGGCTTCCAGTCTGTACATATCCTCTAGAGGACAGGAGGCCTCACTGCACCAGAGGGCCAATTTATAGCCTTTACACATACACACACACACACACACCTTGTAAGCCTACTCTCAATTGTTAGGAACAGCCGACTCACCTGCTTCAAGTTCTGGAAAGCTACCTGTCTTCCATCCCCCTCTATGCCTGCTGTTCACTTTTCCCTCTTTACCCATGTGTATACAAGTATTCCTCTTGTGTATCAGTTTTTTAGTTTGCACCTACCAGTTTAGCTTAGGAGAACCCTTCTTGTTTCTGACAAAGTGGGCTGTAACCCCGTGAAAGTGAGTGCTACCATTTATTTGCCTTTCCCTAAGGTGCCACAGGAACCTTGCTTGCTGTTTCAATCACAGTAGGGTAACACAACTACTCCTCAGCAATCAATTGCTCCCCGTGATGTCCTCTTACGACTCATGTACAAGAACCCTGACATTTTTCGTTTCGTAATACTAAAATTATGGTGAATGGTGTGATTTTGCAGACTCTAGCATATCTTCAGTGAGAATACTTGCAAGTCATTATTTCATGAATTGAAATTTTAAGGTCTTGTCTTTCCAGCTGCTTTTGCCTCTATATATTCTCTGTAGACTCCTCCACTTCTGGGAATGAATTCCTCTATCGCCCTTGCATGTCTTTGATTTCAGGCATGCATGCCCTAGTTCCCACCCTACAACCCCCAGGATTTCCTCCTCCTCTCTCTCTCTGCTGGAAGAAGGTATTTATTTATTTAGCTGAATGTCAAGCTGGGCTGACTCCCCTGTGAGTTGCAGCAGCTGCAACCTGGCTTCTGCCTTGGGGGATGAGCTCAGAGATGGGGAGGATAGATCTAGGTAGGAAAAAAATCCCTCTTAAAGGGTCTGGGGAAAGCTGGAAGGGTCAAGTCCCCCCTCCCCGCCCCTTCCCACACAAATCTGGAAACACACAATTCTACCAGACTGTACAGGAGTAGCTCATTCTTTATTTCCATTTCGGCACACTCTGCTTTAGATATTACTGACTTTAGGCAAATTGCTTTGCAAATAACAGTAGAGCAGTATCCTGGCTTTTTCTATATCCCACATTCAGGACCTCTTCTGACATGACAGGACCTCTCAATGGCATTTGATACTATGCTAGGCTTGCATGAGACCTGGGGACACCATTTTAGGGTGGTTCTGCTCTAATCTGGCTGAAAATTCACAGAAGGTGGTGCTGGGGGACTACTGCTTGACTCCATTGTCATTGGCCTACAGGGTTCCTATGGGCTATATTTTGACCCCTATGTTCTTTAACATCTACATGAAGCCTGCTAGAACACCGAGATCGCGGTATAGCTATCTCCCTTCTGCATTAACACAGTATGTAGCGATATCTGTGAAAACAAAAGTTGGAGGCAGGAGAGTGTATCCGGTCTACAGTATTAACACAGTGTCTGCATTCCCTATTTGGGGTTTTCTAGAAGCGTCTAACTGGCCATTGTTGGTAAAGAGGATGCTAGACCAGTGCGATCCTTGGGCTGATCCAGCATATTTTTTATATTCATATAGGGATGAATGTTCACGGAGCTTCTTCAAGGCATGGTTGGAGCCTCTATCGACATGCTGGGTTCGTCACAGGCAGGAATCAAGTACAGTACAGGCACTGCCAAATGTAAGTTACCTCTGTGGCCTGACTCATTACTACAAGTAGGATGGCCATATGGAAAGGAGGACAGGGCTCCTGTATCTCACTGGCCCTCCTTCTTCTCACTGGCCTTCCTTCTTCTCACATCAGTCCGTTGGTTTCTGTTCACCACTCTGCTGCTAAGATCATCTTCTTGGCTCGCCGCTCTGACCATGTAACTCCACTTCTGAAATCTCTTCATTGGCTTCCAATTCACTTCAGAATCCAATATAAACTTCTCCTGTTGACCTACAAAGCTTTTCACTGTCTAGCTCCTTACTATCTCTCCTCTCTCATCTCACACTATTGCCCCGCTCGTGCTCTTCGCTCCTCTGATGCCATGTTTCTCGCCTGCCCAAGGGTCTCTACTTCCCTTGCTCGGCTTCGTCCATTTTCTTCTGCTGCCCCTTATGCCTGGAACGCTCTTCCAGAACATTTGAGAACTACAAGTTCAACCACAGCTTTTAAAGCTCAGCTAAAAACTTTTCTTTTTCCTAAAGCTTTTAAAACTTGATTTTGTTCTGACTTTATACTGTTGGTTTTACCCTACCCAGTGCCTGTTTACCCTACCCTGTGCCTGTTTGCATTCTCTTCCCCTCCTTATTATTTATTTATTTATTTATTTATCATATTTATACCCCGCTCCTCAGCCAAAAAAGGCTCTCAGAGCGGCTTACACTTAGCAAAAAAGACAGTCCCTGCCCTCAGGCTTACAGTCTAATAAAGACATGACACACAAGGAACAGGAGTTCAGGAGGGAGGGAGGGGGGGAGGAGAGAGAGAGAGTCCGACAGGAGCAGGCCATGATATTTCTTCTGCCTGCTCCTGTCCCCTTGTTCTTTCTTCTTCCCCACAGGGCCAAGATGACAGTTTGCCCTGTGGGGGTGGGGGAAGACTCCAACAGGAGCAGGCCATGATGTTTCTTCTGCCTGCTCCTGTTCCCTTGTTCTTTCTTCTTCCCCACAGGGACAAGATGACAGTTTGCCCTGTGGGGGTGGGGGAAGAGTCCAACAGGAGCAGGCCATGATGTTTCTTCTGCCTGCTCCTGTCCCCTTGTTCTTTCTTCTTCCCCACAGGGCCAAGATGACAGTTTGCCCTGTGGGGGTGGGGGAAGAGTCCAACAGGAGCAGGCCATGATGTTTCTTCTGCCTGCTCCTGTCCCCTTGTTCTTTCTTCTTCCCCACAGGGCCAAGATGACAGTTTGCCCTGTGGGGGTGGGGGAAGAGTCCAACAGGAGCAGGCCATGATGTTTCTTCTGCCTGCTCCTGTCCCCTTGTTCTTTCTTCTTCCCCACAGGGCCAAGATGACAGTTTGCCCTGTGGGTGTGGGGGAAGAGTCCAACAGGAGCAGGCCATGATGTTTCTTCTGCCTGCTCCTGTCCCCTTGTTCTTTCTTCTTCCCCACAGGGCCAAGATGACAGTTTGCCCTGTGGGGGTGGAGGAAGAGTCCAACAGGAGCAGGCCATGATGTTTCTTCTGCCTGCTCCTGTCCCCTTGTTCTTTCTTCTTCCCCACAGGGCCAAGATGACAGTTTGCCCTGTGGGGGGGGGGGAAGAGTCCAACAGGAGCAGGCCATGATGTTTCTTCTGCCTGCTCCTGTCCCCTTGTTCTTTCTTCTTCCCCACAGGGCCAAGATGACAGTTTGCCCTGTGGGGGTGGGGGAAGAGTCCAACAGGAGCAGGCCATGATGTTTCTTCTGCCTGCTCCTGTCCCCTTGTTCTTTCTTCTTCCCCACAGGGCCAAGATGACAGTTTGCCCTGTGGGGGTGGGGGAAGAGTCCAACAGGAGCAGGCCATGATGTTTCTTCTGCCTGCTCCTGTCCCCTTGTTCTTTCTTCTTCCCCACAGGGCCAAGATGACAGTTTGCCCTGTGGGGGTGGGGGAAGAGTCCAACAGGAGCAGGCCATGATGTTTCTTCTGCCTGCTCCTGTCCCCTTGTTCTTTCTTCTTCCCCACAGGGCCAAGATGACAGTTTGCCCTGTGGGGGTGGGGGAAGAGTCCAACAGGAGCAGGCCATGATGTTTCTTCTGCCTGCTCCTGTCCCCTTGTTCTTTCTTCTTCCCCACAGGGCCAAGATGACAGTTTGCCCTGTGGGGGTGGGGGAAGAGTCCAACAGGAGCAGGCCATGATGTTTCTTCTGCCTGCTCCTGTCCCCTTGTTCTTTCTTCTTCCCCACAGGGCCAAGATGACAGTTTGCCCTGTGGGGGTGGGGGAAGAGTCCAACAGGAGCAGGCCATGATGTTTCTTCTGCCTGCTCCTGTCCCCTTGTTCTTTCTTCTTCCCCACAGGGCCAAGATGACAGTTTGCCCTGTGGGGGTGGGGGAAGAGTCCAACAGGAGCAGGCCATGATGTTTCTTCTGCCTGCTCATGTCCCCTTGCTCTTTCTTCCTTATTGTTTTATTATGGTTTTATTAGAATGTAAGCCTATGCGGCAGGGTCTTGCTATTTACTGTTTTACTCTGTACAGCACCATGTAAATTGATGGTGCTATATAAATAAATAATAATAATAATAATCTTTAACATTTGCATAGAAAAGGGAATTTCAGCAGGTGTCATTGGCACGCATGCAGCACCTGGTGAAATTCCCTCTTCATCACAACAGTGAAAGCAGCAGGAGCCCTGCCCTCTTTTGTATCTGGTCACTGGGACAGGGCTCTTGCAGTTTTAACTGTTGCGATGAAGAGGGAATTTCACCAGGTGCTGCATGCTTACAAATGACACCTGCTGAAATTCCTTTTTCAGTACAACTGTTAGAGATGTTGGAGCCTTGTCCTCCTTTTCATATGGTCACCCTAACTACAAGACAATGTTTAAACATCCAAATAGCCCCACTGGGCATCTTCGTGCATAAAGAAGGTGCTAAAAGAAGAAAGAGAAATATCTGCACTACAGATTTGAACTGGTTTCTTTTAAAAATAAACATTTCACTTTCCCCAGAGAAACTTGGGAACAGTTGGCCTGTATAGGGAGCTAGGGATCTCTAACAGAGGATTCTTCGGTCCCTCGCTAAACTACAATTCCCAAGTTTCTTTGTTGAGTCAATAAACCTTTAGAGACCATTACACTTGTTTCCAAGGTGCCTCTGCTGGCCTTTTCTCTATGCTTGTTCACATGTTGTTTTCATTTTGTTCTCCCTGTGGTTTGCTCATCTTTCTTTTCTTCCAAAATAGGGCATGCATGCACAGATATTACACTCAGGGAACTGAAAGGGAAGATGTAACTTCAACCCACCTTGTAGTGGGGAAAAATGTAAGAAGTCAGTGCTTTCCTTAGACTTCTGCTGAGATTTGTAATATTAATCTCAGGTTCACACAACACGCTAGCCCACCATGGGTTATCGTGTTGTCTGAACGCAGCACATTTTCCTTGTTAATGGGTTGTCCGAACATAGCATGTTTTCTGCAGGGTGCGTTATCATGTTGCTTGAATGCAGCCCTTTTTCCACAGGGTGGCTTGTTAACCATTCAGTGTGGTTTATTTTTCTCAAACAAACCACCTTGAGAATCCATGGTTAACAAGTCACACTACATGGTTAACAAGCAGCCCCGCACAAAACGCGCTGCGTTCAGACAGCACAAAACCCCACCCTGTGGAAAAATCATTGTGTTTAGGCAACATGATAACCCACGGTTCAACAACCGGACTGGGTGGTTTAGCATGTTGTGTGAACCCAATCCAAGAGTTTCCTATACTGGAAGGTATTTTTCAGGACCTTCAGACTCTGCCCACAGCATCCCAATATGCTTTGGGACATCTCCTTGGGCAATTCTTCATGGAATAGCTCAGATCGTTCTCTGCTACAAGCAGTGCTACTCACATTTCTAAGTGGAACTCAGGAAAACATTGTTTTTAAAAAAATCTCAGCTGAAAATTGCTATGTCTCTTCTCCAAATCAAAGGGAGAACTATAAGTCATAAAAGCACCCAGTAGAAACTCGGCGCATACAGCCAACTTGAAATGCTCTGCCTTGCTCTTAGGCCTTAGCTAGACCTAAGGTTTATCCCGGGATTGTCCCGGAGTCATCCCTGTTTATGTAAATGACATACAGGATATCCCGGGAGTAGGCAGGGACGATCCCGGGATAAACCTTAGGTCTAGCTAAGGCCTAAGTCTCCAGTCTCTGCTAATTTCTGTTTGGATTAGGATGAAAGGGCTAAGAATGGGAAATATTGTTTGAATTCTTGAACCATGTCACTATGGAATTTCATGCCTACTGTGGTCCCACTCAATGCACGAAACAGAGCTCAACAGCAAGAGTTAAAGAATCCACATTCCAAATCCATATTATACTGGATCAAAGGTCTTCTGGTTTCTTTATCAGGAGGTCCTGGGGGTTGCTAAAGGGAGAAAAAAAAAAAAGGAATTGGGCCTTTGTGGGGAAATTACTAGCAAGGTCACATTAGGAGTAAAGTATTTTTAAAACAATTTATTTTAAAAAAAAACGACTTGTATCTCGTTTCCCTATCATAGACACACTCCCAGCTTGAAGTTGCTGAATTAGAATACTTTCAATGGTGGGAGTTGACAAGTGGATTGTAATTTTTTCCATGATGTGAAACAAGGCATTTGTTGAATTGTGGGAGGAACCACTCAGGGGAATTCTCTCTAAATTAGCAATGACATGTCAAAAGGCTACAAGGCTTGGTTGGGCTGGGGGTGGGGGAGAGATCTCCAGGAGAAGAAAATTAATGGCTTTGCTGATATACTGCTTTCATTGCCTTGCAGTTCCAGCCCGAAACATATTTACTTCAAAGTAAGCCCCACTAAGTTCAATAGGTCTTCTGTCCTGGAATTGCAGCTTGGGTTAGTTGCCCTTGTTGTTTTGTCACAGAAAATAATTTTAAATAGTATTTACAAGGCTTGTCCCACAGTTTCAATTCTTTTGAGGGCTGAATTGTGGGTGTTTTGACTTCCTGAATACATCACACACTCTCACATCACACACCATCCTCCTGTTTAGAGCGAAACCAAGATATTCAATATCTTTAACCAACAGGAAGACGAATAGGAAAGAATGTCTGGCTTGTAAATGTAACTGGAGGTGGTTTGAGGGAGAGGAGAGATGGTTTGCATGCAACAATAACCCAGAGTATGGGTTGAGTGTGGGTTGTCGTTGAATTTCATTGCGTGCGAGCCCTGCACCATGGTTTAAGTACCAGAGTTCACAACCCAACAACAAACCATGGCTTCTCTTCCTGGGTTGTTTGTGTTTAACAACTGATAGGTAAACTGTAGTGCAGGGTTCACATGTAAAGACAACCCACAATTCAATGACACTCCATGCTCCTTGTGCTATTTTTTGGTAGAAAGATGGGGTACAAATCAAACAAACAAACTCAACTCATACTCAGTAGGGTGACAATATGAAAAGGAGGAGAGGGCTCCTGTATCTTAACAGTTACATAGAAAAGAGAATTTCAGCAGGTGTCATTTGAATATATGGGGAACCTGGTGAAATTTCCTCTTCATCACAACCGTGAAAGCTGCAGGAGCCCTGCCCTCCTTTGTATCTGGTCATTCTAGCTATACTCCTGCAGTGATGAAGGAATTTCACCAGGTGCTGCATGCATACAAAAGAAGCTGCACTCATGATTTGTCCCGGCTCCTCGTGAGGAGCTGGGACCTGTGCATGGGGTGGGGTGGGGGATGGGGGGAGCGGGGAATTTTTTTTAAAAAAAACCCACCTCTTTAAAAAACAAAAACAAAATGGAGGGTGCGACGCCTCTCCCTCTGAGGGTGTTGCACGCCGTGTGTGAACAAAGGGGAAGATCTCGCATAAAAATATCATGAGATCTTCACCCCTCCGTCCCGCTAGACTGCTAGGTCTAGCTGAGGCCTCCGAGAGCAGGAGGAGGTAGATGTTACAAATGCATGGATCAGTCGTAGTGTCAAGAGGGAGGAGCAGCTTAGGGAAGTCACGTTCTATACCAGGGCCGTTGCTAGATGAGGTCTTTGCCTGGTGTGAGGCCCGGTCTCCCTCCTGTGGATCCAGATGACGCACAGGGGATCCCGGGGTCAGGCCGGGCTAAGTCCTCCCTTAACCCGGGATAACTGGAAACGGTTATGGCCCGGCTTTTCTGCCTGAGGCCGGGGCTACAGAAAGTCTAGCAGGGTCCGTGGCTTTTCCCAGCTGCTCGCTTACTCGCGAGTAGCCGAGAGAAGCCACGGACTGGGCACAGCGCTCATAGGAGCGCTGTGCTCATCGGGCTGGGGGGGGAATCACGGGGGGGGGGAAATGGGGGCCGGGGGAAAGACCGGACCCGGCAGGAGAGAGGGGTGGGGGAGAAGAACGGGGATGGGCATCAGGGATGGGGACAGGGCCTGGCGAGCGGCGACGGGCATCGGGGATGGGGTCGGACCTGGCGGACAGGGGGGGGGGACAGCTTGACTACAAACACCCTGGGAGGGCTCGAGACTTGACAAAAAAATAAAAATATTTATTGTTCAGAACTATTGTCTTTACCCATATGCAAAGTATGCAAATTTAATCAATTAATGAAGTGCTTCAGATTTCTTTAATTGGATGATAGCTCCACTGAAGTAATGTTCCCAAAATACGGGAGATAATATGGGGAAGGCAGTTCATCTTCTCATTATCCCATAAACACAATATGGCTAATTATCTTCTCAAACTCTGGTCTGGTTGTACTGGTCTCAACTCCATTCCAGACTGGTGGTCTTCAGAAAAATTGAGGAACGCTCAATAATATCTATATTTGGCCCTGCACTTGATTCATTTTTTCTTACAATATTTATTTATTTATTTATTACACTTATATACCGCTCCCATAGCCAGGGCTCTCTGGGCGGTTTACAGAAATTCTAAAATTGAGATAAAAACAAGTATACAAAATTTAAAACTCTAAAACACAGAACACACACATAAAGCATTAAAAACCGATTAAAAACTAAACATGTGGGTGATTAAGATCAAGGCTGTTTTTCTCAGGGCAAGATTAAGAAAGAGGCTATGAAGGCCCTAGCCTAGGGCCTTTGGTTTTCATAATACAATATGGTGCTGGTGCAGTAGGGTGACCCTATGGAAAGGAGGACAGGGCTCCTGTATCTTTCACAGTTGTATAGAAAAGGGAATTTCAGCAGGTGTCATTTGCATGCACGCAGCACCTGGTGAAATTCCTTCTTCACACCAATAGTTAAAGCTGCAGGAGCTACAATAGAGTGACCAGATATAAAATAGGGCAGGGCTCCTGCAGCTTTAATTATTGTGATGAAGAGGGAATTTCACCAGGTGCTGCATGCATACAAGTGACACCTGCTGAAATTCCCTTTTTTTTATACATCTGTTAAAGATACAGGAGCCCTGGCCTCCTTTCCATAGGGTCACCCTATGGTGCAGTATACTAAAATTACCAGTTAAACAGGCCCTTCTCAGTGGCTTCACTATAATGAAGCATGTTTTTATGACAATGCCAACGAAGAAGGAAATTTTTGATTAAAATATGAGATATGACCTCTGATTGGTAGATAAACAAAATGTTTATTGAGTGGTCTGCCAATATCCTCAGCAATTTTCATGTTGTCCATTGGAAGAAAACCTCAGGAGATGCTGCTTGGAATCATAGAATGGCAGAGTTGGAAGGGGCCTATAAGGCCATCGAGTCCAACCCCCTGCTCCATGCAGGAATCCACCCTAAAGCATCCCTGATAGATGGCTGTCCAGCTGCCTCTTGAAAGCTTCTCGTGTGGGAGAGCCCACCACTTCCCTAGCTCATTGGTTCTAACAGTCAGGACGTTTTTCCTGAGGTCCAGCTGAAATTTGGCTTCCTGAAACTT
This sequence comes from Elgaria multicarinata webbii, assembly GCF_023053635.1. Lineage (NCBI taxonomy): Eukaryota > Metazoa > Chordata > Lepidosauria > Squamata > Anguidae > Elgaria > Elgaria multicarinata. Next base: position 212,621,341 of record NC_086171.1, on the reverse strand, counting down.
AAGCCCATTAGTCTGTGTCCTGCATGCTGGGAGGATCAAGAAGAGATCCTGGCCCTCCTCTGTGTGACAACCTTTTAAGTATTCGAAGAGTGCTATGATGTCTCCCCTCAATCTTCTCTTCTCCAGGCTAAACTTGCCCAGTTCTTTCAGTCTCTCCTCATAGGGCTTTGTTTCCAGACCCCTGATCATCCTGGTTGCCCTCCTCTGAACACGCTTCAGCTTGTCTGCATCCTTCTTGAAGTGTGGTGCCCAGAACTGGACGCAATGCTCATCTCATATATTTGCATGTGCTTTGGCAAGTTAAAATTCTAACAAGGTTTCTCTTTGACCACGTCCCCTCTCATCAAACCTTTTTGTCTCAGAGGTTTTGATTTCATGCGCACTCAGCATATATCTGAAGAGGACAAATTGCTTTGGGCACTTTTTCCCCTCCCTAAGCCTCACAGTGAAATGTTGATACGCTTAGAATAATATCCGACCTCTCGTTTCTTTCTCTGCTGTAAACACTTCTTTAAAACACACACACACTTTGATAGAGGTGCCCATATTTATTTATTTATTTATTTTAGAGTATTTTTATCCCGCATCTCAGCCAAAAGGCTCTCAGAGCGGCTTACAATTTATCAATAAAGAAGACAGTCCCTACCCTCAGGCTTACATTCTAAAAAAGACATGACATACAAGGAAAGGGGAATGAGGAGGGAAGAGGGAGAAAATAAAAAGAAATTAAGGAGACTGTTTAGGCTGGTGGGAAGGCCCTGTTCCGCCCTCTCACCTCCCAATGGAGGGACAAACCAATAGCTCCTTCTTCTTCCCCACAGGATGAAGATGTTAGCCCTGGTGGGGCGTGGGGGGCTCCTATGGTCCCTGCCTGCTCCAGTCTTCCTTGCTCTGTGTGTGTTAGTTCTTGGTGTTTAGAGTATTTGGGTTCTGGAGAATTTGAGGTTCAGTGTAGAGAGTGGTGTCTTCGGAGTGTGGTGTGCACATAGTTGATGAATATTAAACAATACTGATAATAAAGAAAGCTCAAGCGTGATTGTGTGAGAGAAAGGAAAGCGCGTATGTGAATGGGCGAAAGGATTGGATGAAAGGTTTCAAAAAGGTTTTTAAATGTTTCATTTTGAAACAAAGCTTGTGAACTTTTAAAATAAATTTTGATTATTTTGTTTTAACTACCACAAAAAACCCACGTGTCTGTTTGGCATATATGATCTGAAGTTTATACATTTAGCACCCACTCTGACAAAAATTCACCTCAGCACATATAACTCACCGTGTATTATTTTATATATTGACATCCTTCTCCATTAAACCCCTTTCTCCACATAGTTTGGAGGAAGGTGGTTTTTATCCCTCACCTCAGGCGTATCAAGCGGTGGGGCTTGGCTTGAGCAGGGAGTGGCCGCGGCCGGGCCTGGTGTTCAGAGCCTGTGTCGTGGCATAGTCATGGCATATTGGCTTGCTGCATTCCTAAATACACTTACTTGGAAGTAAACCCTCACCCTCCAAAGACTTAATTTTGAGTAAATGTGTTTAGGAACAGTGCCTGATCCAAATTAGGGGTGTGCTCCCTTCAGTTGTTTAAAAATGCAAACAGGGGCTAGTGTTTTTCTCCAGTAGGGGCGGTATTCAACGGTCTCCAAACTTACACAGCGTTAGCAGAGTTCCGCCAAACCTTTCCGCTGCACAAGCGTTTGCGTGAGTGTAATGAGCAAACGGTTGCACAATCAGTTCTGCAAACACAATGCACAACCAGTTGCACAACTGTGCTTGTGTGACATAACCTTAGTTGGCTTCTCCTCTTGCACGTAGTCCAGAAACCTAGGCCATAGCTAGACGGGGATTGTCCCTGTGCGTCCACATGACACACAGGGGATCCCGGGAGCAGGGAGGGATGATGCCTCCCTTGCCCCGGGATATCGCCCGACCCTTTAAGCAAGCTTTTTCTGCGGTCTCAAGCTGATCCTGAGACCGCGGAACCTGTGGGTGGGCGTCGTGGTTGGTCCTGGCTCCTCGCCGTTACTCACAAGGAGCTGGGAACCACACATGGGGCACAGAGCTCCTGAGGAGCTCTGCACCCATTGGGGGTGAGGTGGGGGGGGGAGTGGGGGAAATTGTTTAAAATAAAAAAAACTCACCTTTTGCGCATGGGCATTTGTGCGCTCTTCTCCTTTAACTAGGGTGACCATATTTTGGAAACCAAAAAGGAGGACAACATGGTCGGCCTCCAAGGGGGCGTGTCTAGCACCAAGGGGGCATGCCCACCCGAACATAGCCTTGGTCACATGTCTGATTTTTCAGCACACATTTAAGACAAATCTGTTCTACAAAATAATTTTAAAACCACAATTTTTAAAAAATTCCTAAAAAATCAATGGATGAATGGATCTGTTTCAAATTTGGTATGGCTAAAGTCCTACCTAAAACCTATCATGGTGCAAAGTTTCATCTCTTTATCTTTAAAAATGACAATTTTAAAAATAATAATTTTAAAACCTCAATTATTAAAAAATTCCTAAAAAATCAATGTATGAACGGATCTGTTTCAAATTTGGTATGACTAAAGCCCTTCCTAAGAGCTACCACGTGCCAAGTTTTATGTCCTTATCTTTAAAAAAGATGGAGTTATAAACATTTTTGTTAATTCCCATTAGAGCTGCTCTTTGGCTGGGGAAGATTGGAAAAATCCGGATTTCCCCTCTCCCTCCCAGATTTGTCACCAAAAACCCGGACAAATCCGGGCAGATCCGGTCATATGGTCACCCTACTTTAACTAAAAAAACAAAAAATGGCGGGAGCGACATCCTGTTCTTCCAAGGCCATCGCGCGCCGTGTGTAAACAGAGGGGGAGATCTCGCGATAACAATATCGCGAGATCCTCACCCAACCCCCCGTTGCGCTAGACCCATAGGTCTAGCTGAGGCCCTAGTTTCAGCTAGCGCAGAGTCATTTGTGCTAGCGGAACAACACAGCTGGATACTGCCCTAAGGTCTGCAAGCAGCTGTAGTGCAGTGGCAGAGCACCCACTTTGCATGCAGAAGATTCCAGGTTCAATTTCCATCTTCTCCAGGTAGGGCTGGAAAAACTCCTGCCTGAAACCATGGAGAGCCATTGCTGCCAGCCAGAGTCAACAATATTGGGCTAGATCAATGGTTCCCAAACTTTTTCAGGTAACCGCCCCCTTGGTTCCACAAACTCATGCCCAGTGCCCCCTGCGCACAGCCCCTTTAAATGGGAAGCACCCACCGCAGGCTTGCCGAGGGAGGGAAAAGAGAGCAAATGCCTGTTTTGCAGCCGGCGTGACGGGGCACACCATGCAGGGTATGTCTCTTTATTAGCATTTTGGTGCTTTTGAAACATTTCAATTCACCATTAAAAGGACTCTTCTTAAATGGTATTAATACATGTGCGGATTCTTCCCCTATATAGCTTGGGACCAAACTACCTTCTTCCATAAAAATATCCCTGGGTTTTAAGACCTTCTGGAGAGGCGCTTCAGGGGAAAAAACACCTTGAGCGCCCCCCTGCCACCTCTTTGCCTCTTAACGCCCCCCTATGCAATCCCACCGCCCCCAAGCGAGTGGTACCGCCCACTTTGGGAACCACTGGGCTAGATGGACCAATGGTTTGACTCAGGCAGCTTCCTCTGTGAGCACACTTGGAAGGGAATTCAGTGGGACTTCCTTCTGAGTAAACATGCACAGGACTGGGCCGACCTAGCCCCACCAGGGTTGTTGTGAAGATATAAAGGGATTACTCCATAATGACCATCCTGCACAGCTTGGAAGAAGGCTAGAATACAGATGTGACAAGATACTAAATGCATAGATGATCAGAGAACAAAAACATTATCCTTGGCTTTCTTCACTCACACCCAGTGCTTCACGCGGCTCCCACATACTGATCTCACATTGGAAGAATGCTCACTGGGGGACACTCCTTAGCTAAACAGTCCTGCAGAGGAATCTCTGGCCCTTTTAGTGAGTGAATTGTTTTTAAAACAATAACTCTGGACGTCTCGGGGTCTTGGGGAGTTGCCTGCGTCCGGAGAACCTGCCTTACTCTTCCCGTCAGGACTGTTTCTGAATCAGGTTGCCAGGTTCCACATGAACCTGTGCTCCTTTGCCTGCTCCTGCAGTTGTGCAGGAGGGAGAATCCCAGCAGCGGCAGCTTCTCCTATCACTGTGCTACAGTTGTGGAAATTCTCCCCATCTGCATAACCATACTAGTACCTTGTTGCCAACTGTTAAGCATCTATATGGGGACCTTGAATGGGTCTGTGACTGTTTAAAAAACTTGGATTAATTGATAGAGAGAGCTAGCTACTGTACCTGAAGAGAAAACAAAGAGCTTTTAAAATTGGAGATTGAACCTATTGGTAGCTGGACTGTACCGATACTGACTGGGTTCAGACAACACAATAGCCAGTAGTGGTTTAAATAGTTGTCAGTGGGTTATTTAACCCACCATGGGTTATCGTGTTGTGTAGAGGGCACCGTTTGTTATTTCCTTGGCCAGCGTTGGTTATTTTGCCAGCCACAGAGTCGCAAGGTGAGAGCGGTCAAAACAGTGGCTGGATAGATTTTCGGCAGCAATGGCTGATGGGATACTAGTGGGAGGACTGAGGGCTGAAAAAGGGTGGGGGCAGGGCTGGTGCCAGACTATTTTGTGCCCTAGGCAGGCGCACTGTTCTGAAGCCTCCGCCCTGCTCCCCAACCCCAGCGTCCTGGCTTCGAAGCCAGGAGTGGGCTGCCAGGGCAGCGGCTTCAGAACAGCGTGCCCGGAAGCCGCTCTAGGAGAGTGGCTTCCGGGCATGCTGTTCGGCGCCCTCCTTTGCTTGGCGCTCTAGGCTGCCGCCTGAGCTGCCTCTATGGCAGCGCCGGCCCTGGGTGGGGGATGAGTGAGTCAACTCAGCATGGGCTAATAGTCCACTCATTACTGATCCTAATCCATACTTCTGATTTTTATCATGTTGTGTGGGGAGGACGCCCTAGATAAACAACTGTCGAGTTGATTATTACCCCACCATTGACTATCGTGTTGTCTGAACGCAGCCAGCCTGTGCTAGGCATCTCCATTCAACCTGCCATGCATATCACGCTATACATAGGGTGAATAGGGGTTTCGTGGTAAAGGTTTGAAGTGCAGCCACCACTCGTGACAGTCTCCATGGCCACCCTCCAAAGGGGAACCCAAAAATTCAGGCAGCTGTGTTGTTCCACATCAAGAAACCCGTTCTAGATGTTTTTCAACTCCATGAGGCCCATTTAAGACCAAGCTGCTTTGTATTACTTCATCTTACAACAGGGAACACTGTACTGTTGCTAGGAAAATCCAGCCACTGTGAGGATTGCGGCTAAGTTGAGAGAGAAAAGGGAATTCTGGGAGAGAGGTGGCGACAGACAATGCCAGGGTCCCTGTTAGTCAAAAAGTACCAGTGCTTCATTCCTGTGAGCCTTGGCTCCGCTATAACACTGGGTGAGAACGGAGCACACATTTTCAGGCTGCCAATTTATCAGAGGGATGCGTGAATAATAATAACGCGAGTTAGCAGTGGAGGCTGGTGGCTCCGATGTCCATGGGGCGTTGGATCTGCTCCAGGTTTCAGTCAGGACTCTGAGGGAGCTCTCCAAGGTGCTTCACCAGCTTCCACTGCTAGTTAGGATTTTTATAGTGCTCTTAGAATATTCAAAGCACATCATGCAATGATCTTATAATCCTCACAACAATGCAGTGTTAAAGGTTATTATCGTTATGCAGAGGATGGCGGGCTGAAGCGGAAGATTGCTATTTATTTACAACCCTGTGAGGAACATGACACACACAGAGGTCCAAGGTCACCCAGCGAGAGCTTTATGGCTGAGTAGGGATTTGAACCCATATCTCTCTAGCCCTGGTCTGGCTCATATTGTAGCTTGTCTACAGCCATTTAGTGGACTGATTCGCATGACATGGCAGCCCACTGTGGGTTATTTAAGTCACGGTGAGGCTGCGGCATGTGCGGGGTGTGTGCAGCCGCCATTTTGCGTATTCAACCCCACTTGAGGATTGTTGTGTTGTGCGAATCTGGGAAGCCAGGTTCACCAGGATCTTTTCTCGATCCTCCCAGAGTGCAGGACACAGAATAATGGGCTCAAGTTACAGGAAGCCAGATTCCATCTGGACATCAGGAAAAACTTCCTGACTGTTAGAGCAGTATGACAATGAAACCAATTGCCTAGGGAGGTCGTGAGCATTCCCACACTAGAGGCCTTCAAGAGGCAGCTGTCAGGGATGCTTTAAGGTGGATTCCTGCATTGAGCAGGGGGTTGGACTCGATGGCCTTTTAGGCTCCTTCCAACTCTACTATTGTATGATTCTATGATTTTATTTATTTATTTATGACTTTTCTATACCACCCAATACCCGAAGCTTTCTGAGCGGTTCACAACAATTAGAAGCCTAAACTACAAAGCGATAAAATACAATATAAAAGTTTAAAAGGACAGTATAAAATAAAAAGAATAGGCAAACTGAACCTAGCAACAGTGCAAAGATTTAAAATTCAGTACCAGATTTAAAACAGAAACTAAAAGTTGAAAATGCCTGGGGAAATGAAAAGAGCCGAAAAGAGCACAAGGTAGGCACTGGGCGAGCCTCTCTGGAAAGTTCATTCCACAACCGGGGGGCCACAGCAGAAAAGGCCCTCTTCTTAGTAGCCACGCATCTCATGTCCTTTGGCAGGGATCCCAGAGAAGCACTGCTGAAGATGGTCTCAGGGAGAAAGCAGGTACATATAGGAGGAAGCAATTGCTCAAGTAACCTGTGGCCCCAAGCTGTTCAGGGCTTTGAATGCTAATACCAAGCAGCCCTTATTTGCTGGACATGTGGGGGGTTGGATATGCAAAGTGCTCCCTGCGTCACTTTGTGGGTTAACCCATGAGAAGCTGTGCCATGTCGTGTTGTGCGAACCGGGACAATGAGTTCATGAGAGAGGCGAGATCTGAACCCATTGTGTGCTTAGTCCTGGAAGTGGCGATAATGATGTCAGCAATCCTCACGACTGATCAGAACGGTAGGCCAGCACTGCAAAAAGCAGTGGTTTGCCTAAAGTCAGGAAGTTCATGGCAGAGACGAGATGGAAAGCCAGTGACTTCCAACGCTATGCTACGCCTTCGAAGCAACAGTCATTTCGCCGTGAAAGAGGTGCTTCTGGGCACATACAGAGAACCTTTCTGTATTCAATAAGAACATCAGAAGGGCCCTGATGCTGGATCAGACCAAGGGTCCCTCTAGTCCAGCACTCTGTTCACACAGTGGCCGACCAGCCATCGGCCAGGGATGAACAAGCAGGACATGGTGCAACAGCAGCCTCTCGCCCAGGGCCGGTGCCAGACTATTTTGCGCCCTAGGCAAGGCGAGCTACTTCCCCGCCACCCCAAATTGCGCGGAAGTCCGAACGTGTGCGCCGAGTGGAGAGCTGGGACTGGCTCACTTCGATTTGGGACTGGGCCGTCTGGAATTCACCGGGACTTACTTCCATGCGAATGCAACCCGCTATGCATCCTGGCATCCCGATACCCTCTGCACGTTTACTTGGGGGAATAAGGCTTCCGAGTAAGGAGGCATAGGTGGATTGGGCCGCACTGGTGCCTCCCTGTGCAACGCTTTCTCGGATGCAAGTCCTGTTGATCCACGCGCGCAGGATCGGGAAGCAGGAGAGTTTGCCTTGCGAGGAGTCCACAAGTCCCTAGCTTTCCTGGGGGAAGGGAGAGGGAGTCCCACTTGCCCGCCTGCCTGGACATCGCGGCCTGTTTGAGGAGAGAGGCGAGGCGACCCGGTGCCCTTTCCTCGGGAATAAGGCAGAGGCTGGCTTGAGCCAGGTTCGAGCTCACCACGTGCTTTTTCTTCTTCTGGCGGTGGCCTCTGGCTCTCGGAGGGCGGCTTCCAGGTGGAAGTCCAAACATGGAGCCACACCCCCACACCCCAGTGTCCCTGGCTTTGCTTCAGCTGGGCGGGTGCGGGGCGCCATCTCACCTGCCCAAGCCCAGCTGACAGGCCGGCCCGGCCCAGCTCACAGTCAACAACCCGCGTGAGTGCTGCACGGTGCCCCCCTTAGCTTGGCGCTCTAGGCGGCCGCCTGAGTGGCCTCTATAGTAGCACCAGCCCTGCTCTCACCCATGTTCCCCAACAACTAGTGTATTCAGGCTTACTGCCTCGAATACTGGAGATAGCACACAACTATGAGGGCTAGTAGCCATTGGCCATTTCTCCACCGGCCTTTTCCCCCCGGGATCTTCCCGGCCATCCCTGTGCGTCCAAATGCCACACAGGGGATCCCGGGAGCAGGCAGGGACGACCCCTCCATTTCCCTGGGATAATCCTTAGATGTAGAAATGGCCAAAGATAGCCATTGCTAGATCACACCTAACCCCCAGGCACCTTGGATTAGGAGACCATCCTTCTGGGGCAGGAGGGGGGAGGAAAGGAAGCTACTTCCTAGGCAGGCTCAGCATCACGAAAGTGCAGGTTCCCCTTTCTGTGGATGTGATCTATATCAACAGCTCCCCAGATTCCCTCCACTGTGTCATCCTTCTTCCTCCAGCAGCTGGGTTGCCGTTTCTGTTCCATTTGTACCCAGCCCTGCATCTGACCTCCCTGTCAACGCACACAAGCTCCTGTTTCTTTCGGGGGCCGACAAGCCCTTCTGCACAGGAAATGCCGACTCCCACATTGGCGGCAGTGTGCAGGGGCGAGGGAAGGGAAAGGGAAAGGGGGGGAGGGAAAGAGGAAGAAACGGGGGCCTATCGAGGGGGGGGGAGCTGTCAGCCGAGGTCCACATGGGAACAGCGGGGCGGATGCCGGCCTGCGGGCCAGACGTTTCCCTTGTGGACATCCAAAGCGCGGAGCAAATAGCCGTCATGGGATCCGAGCGATGAAATTTCAGCTCGCCTCACCCAGCACCTGAGCTGGGAGAAGAGCAGGCCAGGCGTCAGCCCGGAGGTTTGCCCTATAAAACATCCATCAAACCGGCAGCAGGAAAATGCCGGCCTGACCCCATCATGTGCCTTGAAAAGACGCATTTCCTCTCCCCACGCTCACCCCCCCAGAAAAAGAAGCGCTTTGCCTTGCAGGTGTATTTGGGGATGCATCATGATGTGAGGATCAACAACTTTAGCAGGAAAAAGGAAGGGAGGGAGAGGGGTTACCGCCAGGGCCTGGCCGGCTGCCAGGAACTTTGGGCTGCCCTTGTCATCATCAGTCCATTGTACAAACCTCCTCAAGGACAGACTTGTATCTGAAGAACCCCAGCCAACTGGCACATTGCTTTCATGCAGCGCATGGCACATGGCTCAGTTACTGTATGCTGTGGCAAACCTACCTTGACTTCGTGCTGTTTAAAAGGAAACCTTGAGCCAAGCGTGGTCGGCATCCAATCTAGACTTTCTCTGCTCAATCCTAATTTTTTTACCATTTGATGAGAATGTAGGGTGACCTTATGAAAAGGAGGACAGGGCTCCTGTAACTTTAACAGTTGCATAGAAAAGGGAATTTCAGCAGGTGTCACTCGTATGCATGCAGCACCTAGTGAAATTCCCTCTTCATCCCCACAGTTAAAGCTGCAGGTGCCCTGCCCTCTTTTAAATCTGGTCACTCCAGTATAGCTCCTGCAGCTTTAACTGTTCGTGGTGCTGTACAGAACAAAATAAAACAGAATATCATTAGCACCACAGCGAGGTGCTAATGATAGCAAGCTAGATGGCTGTGAATTTAAGACCATAAGAAGAGCCCTGCTGGATCAGACCAAGAGTCCAACCAGTCATAGAATCATAGAACAGCAGAGTTGGAAGGGACCCACAAGACCATCTAGTCCAACCCCCTGCTCAATGCAGGAATCCACCCTAAAGCATCCCTGACAGATGGTTGTCCAGCTGCCTCTTGAAGGCCTCTAGTGTGGGAGAGCCCACAACCTCCCTAGGTAACTGGTTCCATTGTTGTACCGCTCTAACAGTCAGGAAGTTTTTCCTGATGTCCAGCCGGAATCTGGCTTCCTTTCACTTGAGCCCGTTATTCCGTGTCCTGCACTCTGGGAGGATCGAGAAGAGATCCTGGCCCTCCTCTGTGTGACAACCTTTTCAGTATTTGAAGAGTGCTCTCATGTCTCCCCTCCATCTTCTCATCACTCTGTTCATACAGTGGCCAACCAGCTGTCGGCCAGGGACCCACAGGCAGGACACAATGCAGCAGCATCCTCCCACCCATGTTCCCCAGCAACTGGAGTGTACAGGCCTCTGATCCTGGAGGTAGCAGCCCACAAACAACGCCTTATATCCAGAGCCATGCCAATTTCACGCACACACGTTATTTGGCACTGGGCTCATAACAAGAACCCCAAACGATTTTGAGTTTCATTTGTAAAAGCGTATTTCTAGACTTGGGGGGCTGTGAAGATAGGCAGGGCAAGATGGGGATTCTTTGTCCCAAGCGGTGGGCAATTTATGGAATACTGCCTCTGAGCGTGGAAGGCTCCGTTCTCAGCTCATCATCAAAACACAGATTTGCACCTAGGCTGCAGTGGCACATGGACATATCGTTTTCCCTTTTTGAACTGGGCAGAAGATAAAGCCTTGATCAGATTCCACCCTCCAGGTATCTTTTTTTATTAGCAAGAAGCAATTTACAACAGTGAATTAGCATGGTCTGCAAAGAGTTAATTCCATGTCAGGTTAGATTCGGCTGTCACGAGCTCTTGTTTTAGGAAGCCCTCGAGGTCTCATAAGGAGGCAATGAGGAACTGTGTCTTACATCCGAGACGAAGGAGGATGTGGCAGAAACAGCATCACTAACCAAAGGTGCCTTCGGTGGTCAGGGGTGGAAAATGGTCACATGGATTAAAGCCCACGCGTAGCGCACAGTCGTCCCACTCAACTGTCTACGGTTGAGGACCAGGCAAGACTGTGGCTGAAAAAGGGCTTCCTTTTTCAGAGCCAGTGGGAGGAGGGGGGGCGTTGTTTCTGTTGAGAGCTGAAATGGAAGACGCCAAAGGGGGAAGCAAGCTCCTGGCAGTCAGGTGATGACCAAATGCAACAGAAGAATATCGATTTTGTCGTATTTATTTAAAACTGGTGAATGATTCGGCTTCACGTGGTTGGAAAAGCCCTTCCTTTGGTACTGTGAAACCGTCAAGGAAACCTAAGCAGCTGTCAGAGGTGGACACATTGTCACTGACCCCAGGGCCGGTGCCAGGCTATTTTGCGCCCTAGGCAAGGCGAGCTCTGGGCGTGGGCAGGGAGGGGGGCTACCTCACGGTGGGGTGTGTGAGGGGGTGTCACTTGCGCTATCCAGGGCTGGTGCTACCATAGAGGCCACTTAGGCGGCCGCCTAGAGCGCCAAGGTAAGGGGGGCACCGAACACCGCACCCGGAAGCTGCTCTCCCACCTGCACGCCCCAGCATCCTGGCTTCACTTCGGCTGGGCGCCCACCCAGCTGAAGCAAAGCCACGCCCGCCCGCCCCCACTCCAGCGTCCTGGCTTCGCTTTGGCTGGGTGGGTGCCCAGCCGAAGCGAAGCCAGGATGCTGGGGTGGGCAGGCGGCTTTGGAACGGCGCACCCAGAAGTCAATCTCCTAGAGCGGCTTCTGGCTGGGCGCGCCGTTCTGAAGCCACCCCCCACCCCCACCCCAGCATCCTGGCTTCGCTTCGGCTAGGCGCCCACCCACACCTATCCCAGTGTCCTGGCTTCGCTTCGGCTGGGCGGGCAAGATGGCACCCCGCACCCAGGTATGCTGGGGTGGGGGTGGGGGTGGGTGAAAGCAGCTCACCTGCCTAGGGCGCAAAATAGTCTGGCACCAGCCCTGGCGCTGTCCCAAAGCTTATTGGGGGTGCAGCCCGTGGGCGCCACTTCTTCCATCCCTCCCTGAAGGCTGCCTCCCCAACCCAGCTCTGGAAGGGCAGCCTGTCTGAGCCTCCTTTGGGGCGCAGCAGCAAGGCCGGGCACGCCGCTTCTGCACCCCCGACCGTGTGGCTGCTCCTGCACCTCTGCGCGCCCTGCGAGGAGGGGCTGCGAACGAGCCCTGGCTGGCTGGGGGGGGGATGGTCTCTGCCCCGCACTCTCCACTGGGTCTCCAGCGGCTGCAGCCCCCAAAGGGAAGACGGCGCGCCAGGGCTGCTGCTGCTCCACAGGGGTTGCCTGTCTCTGCGTCCTCCCTGCCCACCTCCCCGGCCCACAGAGCCTTTGGCTGTCCCCCGGCCTGCTCCTCTTCCGTCTCCTCCGCGTCATCTCCGAAGGTTTTGCAACAAGCAAACCACCCACCCCGGACAGCAGAAACGAGCGGCGACTCTCTGGGGCCTCTGATGGCAGCTGCAGGAAAAGGCTGGCCATGTGGGGGCGCATGCAAGCCAAGCCCCCCACCCCCCAAAATCTCCAACCCCAGGAGTGGAGAGAGGGGGCAGTCTGCGCCCTTCTGACGTCTGCGCCCTAGGCGGCTGCCTAGTTGGCCTTAATGGTAGCGCCGGCCCTGACTGCCCCATCTGAGTCCCTCTGTCGTGGTGCACTCTTATAGACCCCTGAGGGAGGGGCCTGTCCACCCCATGGCTGCCCCATAGCAGGGGCGAGGGGGCAATTAAAGAACTCTATCCCTTGGACTACTCCCCTCTGGTTTCAGACTGTGTTGCCTGCAAATCTGTGCACTGGTTAGGGACGTCTGCTGCCTGTTAACTGAAGATGTCAGTGCAGGCTTCAAACCCCTGGACACATTTAAATTCATTAAAATTAATGAATGGATTTTAAGGACCAAATAACCCTGAGGTGCATACTCTTAGTGTCCTCCTAGTATGCATGCCAAGTTTCAAGTGTCTAGGTTTCACGGTCTTTGAGCTATGACACAGACAGACAGACATCATCTATTATTATTATTATTATTATTATTATTATTATTATTATTATTATTATTATTAACACTTATATTCTGCCTTTCCACCAAAACAGGCCCCGAAGGAGTCTTACAAACAAATAAAAAGAAACTATGATGGAATCTGATTTTTTAAAAAAATGCTGCAAAGAAAAATAGGGGGGAAACTGCAGCAACTTCCTCCCAGACCACTGACATGATGCTGCCTCCTTACTCCTTTCAAACCCCCTCCTCAAAGCCCACCTTTTACAAGAAGCCTTTGGCACAAGCCCTTAGTCCCCATGTCCCCCTGTAGCCAGACCTAAGTGCATGTCCCTGAAATAAATGCATACTCTCCCTTCTGTTTACCCCCATGGAGGCTGGTGCCTCCGATGTGAGAGGGGCAGTGAATCCACTCTGGGTTTCAGTCAGAACTAGACAGGACTCTAAAGCAGCTATCCAAGGTGTGAAGCCTGGTTCTGACGGAAACCCAGAGCGGATCCACCGCCCCACTCACATCGGAGCCACCAGCCTCCACTGGCTTACCCTCCCCCTCCATCTCTCCCTCCTTTCTCTGTTTTCTCCCCAGTGTCAAGTTTCAGATTGCAAGCTTGCTGGGGCAGGGACTTGTCCTTTTGTACTTTGTAAAGGACCGTACACACGGATGATGTTCATTAACTAACTAGCTAGCTAATGGTGCAATCTGATGCATGTTTAGACAGAAAACAGGCCTACAACTCCCATAATTCCCTAGCCAGCTTGGGAATGATCCATCTTGGCTCTTCTTATGACTATTTTCTGTCTAAACATGCATAGGTTTGTGCCCCATCAAATTAAAACGTCTCATTCTAGTTCATCACAGACCCAGGCAAATAAAAGTGTCTTGGCATTATACCAAGTCATCTTGTCTGCCTCCTGAGGAATCTGTATAACGACCAAGTAGCAACGGTAAGAACAGACCACGGAACAACGGACTGGTTTAAGATTGGGAAAGGAGTACGGCAGGGTTGTATACTCTCACCCTACCTATTTAACTCGTATGCAGAACACATCATGCGACGTGCTGGGCTTGAAGAATCCAAGGCTGGAGTTAAAATCGCAGGAAGAAACATTAACAATCTCAGATATGCAGATGACACCACTTTGATGGCTGAAAGCGAGGAGGAGCTGAGGAGCCTTATGACGAAGGTGAAAGAAGAAAGTGCAAAAGCCGGGTTGCAGTTAAACCTCAAAAAAACCAAGATTATGGCAACCAGCTTGATTGATAACTGGCAAATAGAGGGAGAAAACGTGGAGGCAGTGACAGACTTTGTATTTCTGGGCGCAAAGATTACTGCAGATGCTGACTGCAGCCAGGAAATCAGAAGACGTTGACTTCTTGGGAGGAGAGCAATGACAAATCTTGATAAAATAGTTAAGAGCAGAGACACCACACTGACAACAAAGGTCCGCATAGTTAAAGCAATGGTATTCCCCGTAGTAACCTATGGCTGCGAGAGCTGGACCATAAGGAAGGCTGAGCGAAGGAAGATAGATGCTTTTGAACTGTGGTGTTGGAGGAAAATTCTGAGAGTGCCGTGGACTGCAAGAAGATCAAACCAGTCCAAGAAATAAAGCCAGACTGCTCACTTGAGGGAATGATATTAAAGGTAAAACTGAAGTACTTTGGCCACATAATGAGAAGACAGGATACCCTGGAGAAGATGCTGATACTGGGGAAAGTGGAAGGCAAAAGGAAGAGGGGCTGACCAAGGGCAAGATGGATGGATGATATTCTGGAGGTGATGGACTCGACCTTGGGGGAGCTAGGGGTGGCAACGGCCGACAGAAAGCTCTGGCGTGGGCTGGTCCATGAAGTCACGAAGAGTCGGAAGCGACTGAACGAATAAACAACAAAAAGACTGCCAAACCGTTGGTTTTTTGGGAAGGGCATTCCATTAGGGTGCCCATATGAAAAGGAGGACATGGCTCCTGTATCTTTAACAGTTGCATAGAAAAGGGAATTTCAGCAGGTGTCATTTGTATATATGGAGAACCTGGTGAAATTCCATCTTTATCACAACAGTGAAAGCTGCAGGAGCTATACTAGAGTGACCAGATTTAAAAGCGGGCAGGGCACCTGCAGCTTTAACTGTGGTGATGAAGAGGAAAGTTCACCAGGTTCTCCATATATATATAAATGACCCCTGCTGAACTTCTCTTTTCAATACAACTGTTAAAGATACAGGAGCCCGGTCCTCCTTTTCAAAGGGTCACCCTAATTCCACACTCAGGGTGCCACCCCAGAAAAGGCCTCAGTCTCGGTTGCCAACTGCCCGACTTCAAATGGCCCTCTCACAAGGATGATAATGAACGAGAAGGGCCTTGAGGAAGAAGCCCTGCCTCCTGTTGAGTAGAAAGAGGGGATTCGTGGTGGCGCGGTTGCTCCTGGAGGGGTGAAACTGCCCAGGCAAAACTACCCCCCCTTCCACAAATTGCTAAAGGCATAGGAGCCCCATCCGTTTTTGTAACTGGGACCCCGATGTGATCTGGAAGGACTTCAGTCCCCCTCTTCAATTTGAAAAAGCGTGCGGGCCCTGTACTTCTGCAGCCAATTCCTCTCCCCATCTGCTTTTGTGAGTTTTCCCCATGGACTATAACAACTATGCAGGGAGGATAACTTTTAACATGAAACCCAAGAGTGCTCAACGTTCCCCCTGGATCGTTGCCTCTGCTTCCTCCATCTCAAACAGCCCAGCAGTGCCGCTTCTACCTGCGCCCCGCCCCCGGTCCCTCCCCTCCCGTTCAGAGTTTCCTGCAACATCACTGAGATCCCACCTAATCAGCTCTTCTCCTAAGGACATGGCCAAGTCTTTCTCAGGGGTCAAAGGAAGGCCTACACCGTTTCTATTTGCCTTTCATTCTTTATCTCCATTCATACGATCCTATTCAAGAAAGGAGAAACTGAATAGACAGGCCCAGACACAGGAAGAATAACATTTCGGAGGCGGGAAATGGGATACCCTAATTTGCATGGCTGCAGATCTTTAACTCATGCAGATTTAAACTAGTATAGCCTGCCTTTGGGCTGGGATGAACGATTGCTGTGTATACTGTACACCAGAGAATCCACTCACATTAAGGCAAACGTCCATTGAAATTAGTCCAATCTCTCTTCCAGAGCATCTGTAGTGATCGTGGTGCCACAGCCACATCTGTCTGTCTGTCTGGCTGTCTGTCTGTTTCCTCCCCTTCCTCCCCTGCCCCCATCTGTCTTCCTTTGAACCCTGTGCAAAACTCACTCCTGTTGGGAAGTCTTTGGCTTAACTCCTCAATTCTTATCCCCATTTGTAACTCAGCCTAAATGTGTTTAGCTGTACATCTTTACACTTTTGCCTCCCCTCCCCTCTAGGGTGACCCTATGGAAAGGAGGGCAGGGCTCCTGTAGCTTTAACAGTTGTCTAAAAAAGGGAATTTCAGCAGGTGTCATTTGTATGCATGCAGCACCTGGTGAAATTCCCTCATTACAACAGTTAAAGCTGCAGAAGCCCTGCCCTCTTTTGTATCTGGTCATGGTAGACAGGGCTCCTGCATCTTTAGCTGTTGTGATGAAGATGGAATTTCACCAGGTGCTGCATGCATACAAAGGACACCTGCTGAAATTCCCTTTTCTAGACAACTGTTAAAGGTACAGGAGCCCCGTCCTCCTTTTCATAGGGTCACCGTTCTCCTCTCCTATCTCAATTTAAACTGTAAGCTCCTCAGGGCAGGGACCTCCTTTTTGCTTATATTACTCTTTAAAGTGCTGATGGTGTGATAGAATTAATAGTGTTTCTATATTTCAGAATCACAGTATATTATTATTATTATTATTATTATTATTAATTTATATAGCACCATCAATGTACATGGTGCTCATGTTCTCATTCTGCTTTTCCATCAAAGGGTGCAAGGCAGAAGTGTGGGCTTTGCGCTGGGATTATTATGCACTGGGATCAGGGCTGGGACCAGGCTTTTGAGGGCCCTCAGTGAGTCTACCTTCTCATACCAGTGTCTATTGCTTTTCATCCTCTTTCTCATCATTGCTACCCATTCCTTGTGTGACAGGCAGAGAGCATCTCCTGCACCTCATCAGCAATACCGCCCCTTGAAAAGACGCCCACAGAACATCGGATTGAAAACGATGGATGAAAATACACGTTGAACTTTGAGCAGTGTGCTTTCGCATTACTGGAAGAACCGGACTTTCCGTGTGCCAAAATACGGAAGTATGGGGGGAAGAATCGCAATGACAGCAGGACATGGTCAGTATCATCTGAGTCCTTTGCGTGCAATTCGCCGCAACAGCAGACTATAACACTGATGTGATGGAGCTTCTTCTCACCATGACTGCTGTCTGAGCCAAAGCAAGAGGCAGGTGAACCCACAGGTTGCAAAGCTAAAGAAGAAGAGGAAGTGTGGGAGGGGCTTCTCTTGTCAAGGGGTGGGTCTGGACCCTTGGCATATGCCCAAACATGCCTGTCTTTGATGCCGGCCCTGACTGAGATTAAAAAAAACAAAAAACCTTACAACAACCCTATGAAGAAGGCTGAGAGATGGGGGCCAAAGTCCCCTAATGAGTGTCAAGGTAAAGGAAGGATTTGAACCCAGTCCCAAGTCCCTGTCCATTGTCTGTCCCTCCCACCCTGTCCGGCTTGCCCCTTGGCATCTGCTTCCAAAAGCAACCAGAGGCAAGTGTTTGGGAAAGAAGGCCCATGTTTGCAGTGAATTACTGCTCACTTCAAACTTAAGAGACGAAGGAGTGTGAAATCAAGGCCACCTTAGTTGCAAAGAATGAAGGGCACATCCTCCTGGGCTCTGCAGCAATCAGTGGAGGCTGGTAGCTGTGATGACAGCGGGCGGCAAATCCGCTCTGGATTTCCATCGGAACTGGTCTGAATTCTAAAGGAGCGATCCGAGTGCATCTTTAGAATTCTGATTGGCTTTGGCTGAAACTCTGAGTGGATTCACTGCCCCCACAGACGTCGGAGCCACCAGCCTCCACTGGCAGCAGCTATGAAGTCTTCTACTCCCTTCGTGTGGATCCAAAGTCATGTGCCTGTGTCTTTATAGCTGATGAGCCCCATTGGAGTGCATCGTAGCCCACTACGGGGCACCGTTTAGGAAGGGGTGGGTGGCAATGTTCCAGACACATGCAATTATTCATCAGCTGCACCTACACACAGGCCCATCTTGTTGGTCTTACATACTGAGTAGCTATGGTTACAACCATTTCAGGTGGCGTATGCATCCGGTGTGCATAGCAGAGGCACATGGCCCTGTGCTTAGAGCAGAGCGCACATGACTGTCATGTAGGTGAACTCCTCGTAGCCGTTACGAAGAGGTCTACAAAGTAACCTCCACAAATACTCTTAGAATGCACTGCTTTTTCTTTTCATTTTGAGTGAAAGCGTAGAGGGCTCCTATTCATAGGGTGACCGTATGGAAAGGAGGACTGGGCTCCTGTATCTTTAACAGTTGTTTAGGAATTGGAATTTCAACAAGTGTCCTTTGTAGGCATGCAGCACCTGGTGAAATTCCCGCGTCATCACAACAGTTACAGCTGCAGGAGCCCTGCCCTCTTTTGTATCTGGTCACTCTAGTATAGCTCCTGCAGCTTTAACTGTTGTGATGAAGAGGAAATTTCTCCAGGTGCTGCATATATACAAATGACACCTGCTGAAATTCCCTTTCCTATACAACTGTTAAAATATACAGCAGCTCCGTCCTCTTTTCCATATGGCCACACTACTTATTCAGGGTTCGATTCAGACAGCCATGCCCTTTTCAGCATACTCCATTTTGTGCCCTCAACTCTTTCAGTCCCACCTACCCACCAGCCAGTCAGAATTCCCTGGCCACTGACTGTTTTTTCTAAGGATTTTTTTTGGAGGGGGGGGAGAGGGTATTTCTGTAGAGTGACCATATGGAAAGGAGGACAGGGCTCCTGTATCTTTAACAGTTGTATTGAAAAGGGAATTTCAGCAGGTGTCATTTGTATATATGGAGATCCCGGTGAAATTCCCTCTTCATCACTAAAGCTGATTAAATCTAAAGCTACATTAAAGCTGTAGGTGCCCTGCCCTCTTTAAAATCTGGTCACAGTATAGCTGCAGTATAGTTATTATTATTATTATTATTATTATTATTATTATTATTATTATTTATATAGCACCATCAATGTACATGGTGCTGTACAGAGTAAAAGTAAATAGGAAGACTTTGCCACATAGGCTTACAATCTAATAAAATCATAGTAAAACAATAAGGAGGGGAGGAGAATGCCAACAGGCACAGGGTAGGGTAAGCAGGCACAGGGTGGGGTAAAACTAACAGTATAAAGTCTGCACAACATCAAGTTTTAAAAGCTTTAGGAAAAAGAAAAGTTTTTAGTTGAGCTTTAAAAGCTGCGATTGAACTTGTAGTTCTCAAATGTTCTGGAAGAGCGTTCCAGGCGTAAGGGGCAGATTTAACTCCTGCAACTGTTAAAGATACAGGAGCCCTGTCCTCCTTTTCATACGGTCACCCTATATTTCTGTAAACCTTGGGGTTTTCCCCCATGGTGGCCAATACGTCCCCCTTGTGCACAGATGGTGCTGTTTCGCTACTTAAGCACTCACAATCAGAGAACGAGTCCAGTATACAGGATATCCAAAAATAGGCCTTTGAATGTTTTGCTGTGAGTCTTCCCTTATTGCTGCAGCTAAAATCCAAAATGCCAGCACAAGTGCTCGTTATTTGACTCGAAATAGCTTTTTTGCATCTTCACCAGCCCATCCGTATTGCTGAACTGGGCAGTTAAGTAGAGTGCCAAATTCAAAGAGGAAAAATATACATTAAAAAAAAAACAAATAAAATAATGAAGAGGTCATTATTTTAATTCCCAGGGAATGCGACTGAGGCTGTGGAGGTGAGTAAGGGTCTGACTGGGGATGATGGGGCTAAGTCAGGTCACCCACCTGCCTGCCTTTGGCACCTGGTTCTCCCTCAGGTGATCAGGATACTCTCCTGCTTCGCTGCTGTCCCCTGTTGGAAGCAGGGAGTGAGAACTCCCACCCCAGAGTATCCGCTTCCTTTGCCCTCGGAGGGCTGAGCCTAGGGGCTGGCAGCACTGTGTTGGCCATGGTGCCCCGAGGATGCAACTGGGACCATTCTCCCAGGGATAGGGTGACCCTATGGAAAGGAGGACAGGGCTCCTGTATCTTTAACAGCTATATTGAAAAAGGATTTCAGCAGGTTTCATTTGTACGCACGCAGCACCTGGAGAAATTTCCCTCTTCATCACGACAGTTAAAGCTGCAGGAACCCTGCCCTCTTTTGTAACTGGTCACTCTAGTATAGCTCCTGCAGCTTTAACTGTTGTGATGAAGAGGGCATTTCACCAGGGGCTGCTTGCGTAACAATACCTGCTGAAATTCCCTTTTCAATACAACTGTGAAAGATACAGGAGCCCTGTCCTCCTTTCCATAGGGTCACCCTACCCAAGGACCCTGGGATAGCTAATACCCTGGAAGACAGAAACAAACTTCAAAGTGATCTTGATAGGCTGGAGTGCTGGGCTGAAAACAACAGAATGAAATTTAATAGGGATAAATGCCAAGTTCTACATTTAGGGAATAGAAACCAAATGCACAGTTACAAGATGGGGGACACTTGGCTCAGCAATACTACAAACGAGAAAGATCTTGGAATTGTTGTAGATCGCAAGCTGAATATGAGCCAACAGTGCGATACGGCTGCAAGAAAGGCAAATGCTATTTTGGGATGCATTAATAGAAGTATAGCTTCCAAATCACGGGAGGTACTGGTTCCTCTCTATTCGGCCCTGGTTAGGCCTCATCTAGAGTATTGCGTCCAGTTCTGGGCTCCACAATTCAAGAAGGATGCAGACAAGCTGGAGCGTGTTCAGAGGAGGGCAACCAGGATGATCAGGGGTCTGGAAACAAAGTCCTATGAAGAGAGGCTGAAAGAACTGGGCATGTTTAGCCTGGAGAAGAGAAGATTGAGGGGAGACATGAGAGCACTCTTCAAATACTTCAAAGGTTGTCACACAGAGGAGGGAAAGGATCTCTTCTCGATCCTCCCAGAGTGCAGGACACGGAATAACGGTCTCAAGTTAAAGGAAGCCAGATTCCAGCTGGACATCAGGAAAAACTTCCTAACTGTTAGAGCAGTGCTACGGTGGAATCAGTTACCTAGGGAGGTTGTGGGCTCTCCCACACTAGAGGCCTTCAAGAGGCAGCTGGACAACCATCTGTCAGGGAAGCTTTAGGGTGGATTCCTGCATTGAGCAGGGGGTTGGACTTGATGGCCTTGTGGGCCCCTTCCAACTCTGCTATTCTATGATTCTATGATTCTATGACCCTTCTTCCATGGCTGTGTTCATTTCCTTTGCTGTTTTTTATCAGACTCTCTGTGCCGATACAGGGCATAGTTTGAAAACGAACCAACAAACCAACAAACCTTTTGTGCCTGTTTTATTATAAATGATAACATTTCTGCTTCCCATGATGCTGCAGGGGGACAGGGTGCATCTTCATTACTTCATTAATCACAAAATAGGGGCAAAAATGTTTACCGGTTTACCAAAAACCTCAGGCTAGATCTGCCCTTGGGGTTTAGGGGTGGAGGCGCTGATTGCATGGTTCATCTAAAGCGCCAGTTGCTGGCAGCTACTCACTGCAATAAGTAGCTGCCATCTGAATATATGTGAGACCTCTTTGCACATTACAGTAGAATTGCAAGAAGTGGAACAAGATGGGCACACATGCTCCTGCCTACGCAAATCATAGAATCATAGAATGGCAGAGTTGGAAGGGGCCTACAAGGCCATCGAGTCCAACCCCCAGCTCATGCAGGAATCCACCCTAAAGCATCCCTGACAGATGGTTGTCCAGCTGCCTCTTGAAGGCCTCTAGTGTGGGAGAGCCCACAACCTCCCCAGGTAACTGGTTCCATTGTCGTACTACTCTAACAGTCAGGAAGTTTTTCCTGATGTCCAGCTGGAATCTGGCTTCCTTTTACTTGAGCCCGTTATTCCGTGTCCTGTACTCTGGGAGGATCGAGAAGAGATCCTGGCCCTCCTCTGTGTGACAACCTTTTATGTATTTGAAGAATGCTCTCATGTCTCCCCTCCATCTTCTCTTCTCCAGGCTAAACACGCCCAGTTCTTTCAGTCTCTCTTCATAGGGCTCTGTTTCCAGACCCCTGATCATCCTGGTTGCCCTCCTCTGAACACGCTTCAGCTTGTCTGCGTCCTTCTTGAATTGTGGAGCCCAGAACTGGACGCACTGTTGGCTAGGGTGACCAACTGTCAGGATTTCCCCGGATTTGTCCTGGTTTTTGTTCTTTCCATGGTGTCAGGGGGGATTTTCTATAATTTTCAATAATGTCCTGGAATGACACACCTTCCCCTTTAAGGCTGCCATTAGCATGGCAGGAGGGAATGACATGCTTTCTTGAGGCACATCATTCCCCCACCCCGAGCTCCAATTGAGGTCTTAAAGGGGAAAGTGGGTCATTCGTGGACATTATAGAAAAGGCCCCAATTGGAGTGGATGGTGGTGGTACAGAATGAAATCCTTTCCTCTCCTCCACTCCAATCGGGTTCTTTAAGGTGGCGGGGGAATAACGTACTTTCTGCAGGACTCAGAAAGTTGCTTCCCCACACACACACACGGTGTCCTCTTTTTTGGTTTCCCAAATATGGTCACCCTACTGTTGGCTCATATTCAACTCGTGATCTACAACAATTCCAAGATCCTTCTCGTTTGTAGTATTGCTGAGCCAAGTATCCCCCATCTTGTAACTGTGCATTTGGTTTCTATTTCCTAAATGTAGAACTTAGCATTTATGAAATTTCATTCTGTTGTTTTCAGCCCAGCACTCCAGCCTATCAAGATCACTTTGAAGTTTGTTTCTGTCTTCCAGGGTATTAGCTATCCCACCCAATTTTGTGTCATCTGCAAATTTGATAAGCGTCGACCAAAACCATCACAAGCATTCATTAAGTCCGCCCCCCCCCACCAGCAAGAGATGGGTGGAAATGCAATGTGCCCCCCCCCCACTGTCTCCCCCCCACACACCCCTTTTCTTATGTGGGACAATGCTTGCATTTTGTCCAGAAGGCGTGTTGTTTGCTGCTCTTACCAGATAGTTTGGTGACTTTTTATTATTATTATTATGATCAGATCACAGGTTTTCCTGAGGAAGGAAGGGTGAGTCTGAGTCACCAAAATGGGGAAGCTTTCTTCTCTCGATATGACAAGCAGTGACGCTGTGGGGTCAACTTTTGGTGTCTTGGGCTAAGAAGCATTCAATACACCGTGTTTTTCCTTTCATTCGCTGCCAATGATGATAAGGGGTCAGAGGAGCTAGAAACGTAACGCTCGTGCGGACACACGCATGGGCTCATTTTGTGGACGGGGGAACTGTTTCAAACACGCAGGGTGGTTTCATGTGCTGGCGAAACTAACGGCCGCGTCCTCTGCAAGTGTGCTTGGTACTAAGTCCAGTCCCTTGTTTTTTTATTTTAATTTAAAAACAAAAACAACAAACTCAAAACAGAAAGGAAATAAAACGACACATTTCAATGCTTATTCTATATCCCACCCCACACTTGGTTGATTACAGAGTTTTCTTTCTTACATCTTTCATTTCATTTTCTTATCCAGGGTGGTACTTTAAATTTCCATTTCATTTATTGATTATCTGCTTTTTTAATGAGTGCCACGGATTTCTATAAGCTTCTGCCAAAGTCGTTCTGTTTGATTCCTTTTTCATGTACTGTATTTTCTGGCGTATAAGACTACTTTTTAACCCAGGAAGATCTTCTCAAAAGTTGGGGGTCGTCTTATACGCCCAGTCGTCTTATACGCCGGAAAATACGGTAGTCTATATATTTTTGCCAGTCTGTCCTGAATGTATCTCTTTTCTTTATCCCTCTATGTATTCTTAACTTCTGGGACACGTTCCCTTGTGATAGCATGTATACAACTGCGTTTGAAGAATGTGAGCCAAATATTCCCTGGCAAGAGTTCGGAGAAGTTCCAGCTGGACATCCAGCTGGACATTAGGAAAAACTTCCTGACTGTTAGAGCAGTACGACAATGGAACCAGTTACCTAGGAAGGTTGTGGGCTCTCCCACACTAGAGGCCTTCAAGAGGCAGCTGGACAAGCATCTGTCAGGGATGCTTTAGGGTGGATTCCTGCATTGAGCAGGGGGTTGGACTCGATGGCCTTGTAGGCCCCTTCCAACTCTGCTATTCTATGATTCTATGATTCTATGAAGTACAAGAGTTAATTTTACGAATCTCCTCTGGCAGGCCGTTCCACAATCTGGGGGCGACAGAAGAAAAGGTCCTCTGGGTAACAGATGTCAGCCTAAATTTGGCTGACTGAAGTAAGTTCTCCCCAGAGGACCTGAGTGTGTGGGGCAGACTGTACGGGAGAAGGCGATCCCGCAGGTAGCCTGGACCCAAACCATGTAGGGCTTTAAAGGTGATAACCAACATTTTATACTTTGCCCAGAAACCAATTGGCAGCCAGTGTAAGCCTATGCGGCAGGGTCTTGCTATTTACTGTTTTACTCTGTACAGCACCATGTACATTGATGGTGCTATATAAATAAATAATAATAATAATAATAATAATAATAATACAGTGAAGCCTCTGGGAGAGGTCATCTGGAGTTTGGGCACTGGGTGCAAATCACAACCCAAGCAATAGAGGCAACATCAGTGACGGACAAGGCCAAAATGCAAAATGCTTAACTTTCAAAAGCTCGCAGCAGCCCTCCTCCCGTAACACTGCTAAACTATATCCCGCTGCTCCATATCTGACTGAATCGATTAACTTGAACCGCTGGGCTGAGCAACAGCCTCAGGTGTTGCTCAGCTGGACTGAATTGCCAGCCAGTCCTGAGAGCACGCGGCAGACATTCAATGCCACGATGAAGCTGCCGCGAAAACCAGAGATCTCCCACGTCACTGACACAGATTCTTCTCCTGTCTTTCTCAGCCCGGGGCTTGATCGACTAGACCACGCTGCCTTGTGAATAATTCAGGTCAATGTTTTGGGGCTTGCCGGCTTCGAAACAGCTTCAGCGCATTGGGTAGCCGCAGACCAAACAGTTGCTCTTTTGTCACAGGGATGGTCATCATGTCACTGTTATCTGAAAATGCTCGAGTGCTTTCTGTAGGTCTTCCTTCCGCCACCGCTCGATCCTCAGTATGGAGTGGGGAGGAAACCACGCAGGCTCAAGCACAGAAAGGCATAAAAAGGACCCTGCTGGATCAGACCAAAGGTCCATTTCGTCCAGCACCACAGTGGCCAATCAGATGCCCACGAGAAACCTACAAGCAGTGCAACAACCCCCTCCCGCCCACGTTTCCTAGCAACGTACTTACTCTGATAGTGGAGGTAGCACAGCTATCAGTAGCCATTGATAGCCTTCTCCTTCCAGAATTTGTCTTACTCTCTTTTAAAGCCACCCAAATTGGTGGCCATCATTATTAGCGTGACCATATGGAAAGGAGGACAGGGCTGCTGTATTCTTTAACAGTTGTATGTTGTTGTTTATTCGTTCAGTCGCTTCCGACTCTTCGTGACTTCATGCACCAGCCCACGCCAGAGCTTTCTGTCGGCCGTTGTCATTTGTACATATGCAGCACCTGGAGAAACTTCCTCTTCATCACAACAGTGAAAGCTGCAGGAGCTATGCTAGAGTGACCAGATACAAAAGAGGGCAGGGCTCCTGCAGCTGTAACTGTTGTGATGAAGGGGGAATTTCACCAGGTGCTGCATGCCTACAAAGGACACTTGTTGAAATTCCTCTTCCTAAACAACTGTTAAAGATACAGGAGCCCGGTCCTCCTTTCCATATGGTCACCCTAATCATTACGTCTGGTGGAAGTCAATGCCATAGTTTAACTCTGTGCTGTGTGAAGAAGTCCTTCCTTTTATCTGCCTTGAATCTCCCACCAATCAGCTTTATGGGGTGATGATGACCCCATTGGGTTCTGGTATTATGGGACAGGGAGAAAAATGTCTCCTTATCCACATTCTCTTTATTTATTTATTTATTTATTTATTTATTTATTTATTATTGCATTTATATCCCACCTTTTTTCCTCCAAGGAACCCAAGGTGGTATACATAATCCTCCTCCTCCTCCTCCTCCTCTTCCTCTCCATGTTATCCTCACAACAACCCTGTGAGGTGGGTTGGGCTGAGCGTCTGTGACTGGCCCAAAGTCACCCAGTGGGTTTCCATGGCCGAGTGGGGACTAGAACCCGGATCTCCCGACTCCCAGTCCAAGACTTTAGCCACTACACCACACTGGCTCTGCCTATGCTCGGCGTCGGTCCTGGGGGCTGACCCTACGCACGTCCGCACACACACTCAGACCATTTTAACTCGCCCAGCTTTGCCCTCTCGAATCATCCAGAACTGTTTATTGGCAGTGCACTCGCAATTGCATTTAACACGTGTGTTTGAAATTCCAGGCCAGACCCTGTTTTATTCAATATGAGCTGCCAGAGGGGCAGAACTGTCCTTTATCTCTCTTCCCACCCACACTGCAATTATGGAGGGGGAGAGAGAGAGAGAGAGAGAGAGAGATGGCAAGTTGAGGACAGATGGTTTCCCATAAGCGGGATGAGCATGGGAATTGCCCACACAAAGCCCAGAGATTCAAGAAAGCATCGCTGCAAGAAAATGGAAAGCAACAAATAAAATCCACCCGCAGCTGATAAATCCAACAGAGAGACAAGGCTCAAGCCCTCCTCGGAGATGTCCAGTTAATTAAATGCCATTACTCTGCTAATGGCTTTGATCACAGGCTTTAGAAATTAACCAGATTGAGCTTGTTTCACTCTTTCAGAGAGACGTGAAATGAAAAATGTCCATCACCCTATAGAACAGAGGTGGTGAACGGCTGGGTTTTCGGGGGCCACGTCCCTTCCAGAGGTGAACTGGCAGCTTTCCCCGAATGCTCACGAGATAGCAGGGGATTCAGATGAAACACACAAGGCAATGATGGATCGCTTCTTTTCCTTCTAAGTGAAAACTCTGGGGGAAATCTTTTACCACCACCTCTCTCATTTCACGCTATTGCCCCGCTCGTGCTCTTCGCTCCTCTGATGCCATGTTTCTCGCCTGCCCAAGGGTCTCTACTTCCCTTGCTCGGCTTCGTCCATTTTCTTCTGCTGCCCCTTACACCTGGAACGCTCTTCCAGAACATTTGAGAACTACAAGTTCAATCGCAGCTTTTAAAGCTCAGCTAAAAACTTTTCTTTTTTCTAAAGCTTTTAAAACTTGATTTTGATCTGACTTTTATACTGTTAGTTTTACTCTACCCTGTGCCTGTTTGGTGCATTCTCTTCCCCTTCTTATTGTTTTATTATGATTTTATTAGAATGTAAGCCTACGCGGCAGGGTTTTGCTATTTTATTGTTTTACTCTGTACAGCACCATGTACACTGATGGTGCTATAAAATAAATAATAATAATAATAATTTTATTATTTGGTAGAGCCACCAGGGTCTAGATTATCTAGGACGGGAGACAACGTGGTAGAGGTTGGAGTGTTGGACTGGGATTTGAGAAACCCAGGTTTTAGTCCTCACTTGAACATGACGCTCACCAGGGGGCTGTCTGAACACACGGAAAGCCCTGGGGTGGGTGTGCGGTGGCGCTGCATCGATTATACGACGCAGCACCCATCGCGCACCCACTCCGGGGCTTTCTGGTGAAGCTGCAGAGCAAAAAAGTCAGGGACTTACCCGCAAGACCTGATTGGTTGCCGTCCAGCTGGGCCTAATGGCTGGCCTAATGGCTGCCAGAAAGCCTGCACTGCCTCAATTCCTGGAGGCAAAGGCTATCCATGGCTATTAGCCCTGATGGTTGCGTGCTATCTCCAGTATTCAAGGCAGTAAGCCTGTGTGCACCAGTTGCTGGGGAACATGGGCGGGAGGATGCTGTTGCACCATGTCCTGCTTGTTCATCCCTGGCTGATGGCTGGTTGGCCCCTGTGTGAACAGAGTGCTGGACTAGATGGACCCTTGGTCTGATCCAGTATCAGGGCACTTCTTTGGTTCTTAATTAAGCTTCCACACTTGGATGAAGAAGTGGTAGAGCATTTAAGTTTTCCCCGTTGCTAACCACAGCCAGGCCCAGGATTGAGCGGAGGCCCTCGGCTGAATCCACCAATAGCCTCCAGGGCCTGAAATTAAGGGGGGATGGAGTGTGTGTGTGTGTGTGTGTGTGTGTGTGTGTGTGTGTGTGTATGTGTGTTCCCACTGCGTTTTATTTATGGGAATCAGTACTCTGTTGTATCCTTTCAACACACCAGAGTAGTAGACCGAATCACTTCCATTAGGCATTCCCCTGACCTTGATAGCAGAGTTGGGAGCTGGAGAATCAAGACCCAACAAGGAGAAAAAGCAGGAATTATTTTTCCTATCTGATGTTTTAGATCCTTTTTGGAATTGAAATGAAATATGCATGGTCAGAGCAGAACGCTCTGCTTCCGTCCTATGGAAGGACACAGCGGCTTACTTGCTGCAAGTTGGAGCCCAGAATGTTGCATGTTCACACAGCCTTATAGAGAGGACATGAGGTGCATCCCCCCAATAATGTCTACTAAGTGCTGATTCACATGGGCAGGTTTGCCGGTCAATGACCCATCACTTATCACCCAAGGACTCTCCGAGCACTTTCGGATCGTTGCTGTCTCCGTGAAAGATTATTGCATTTGAAACAGAACTGGCTGATTTCTGCAATGTCTGGCTCACATTTGCAACTATTTGATACTCCAACTGGTGTACATAGAGCTCCATCAGATGAGCGTTTTATTGCATGCTCGTAACTGGGCATTCACGGATCTTTGTGGGTCCCTCTCAGGACGATGTCTGCGTCCTGTTCGCCCGCCGCCCCTTCTAGCCTTCTTTGCGCTACAAAAAAAAGAACCACCCCAGTAAGTCCAACTTATTTTTAAAGATGGAAATTGCCGCTATCTCCTGCTATGTGCAGGAGAAGCAGCGGGATCAAAACGGCCCCCTGAATGGGCTGCCGGCACGTTGTTTACTTGCTCTTTCGAAAGAGGAAGTAATGAGAGACAAACACGCAGGCAGAGAAGCGATGGTAAGCAAACACGATTTTCCTCTGTGTGATGACGCTCAAAGTCTCAGTTCCTCTGGTACTGGAGGTACCACATAGCTGCCCGGACTAACAACCATGGATAGCCTCCTCCTCCAGGAATTTATCCAACCCCCTTTTAAAGCCCTCCAAACTGGTACTTTTCTTTTATCAAGTGGCTGGAGCATCTCCCCTATGAGGAAAGGTTACAATCACTGGGATTGTTTAGCTTGGGGGGAAAGGAGGCTACATGACAGAGGTATGCAAAATCATGCCTGGGGTGGAGAATGTGGATCGGGGGACATTTTTCTCCCCCTCTCAAAATACTAGAAGCCAGTGGAGTCATCCCATGAAGCCGAGCGGTGGGAGATTTAGGACAGATTATTTATTGATTTAATTTATTTATTTATTACATTTTTATACCGCCCAATAGCCAAAGCTCTCTGGGCGGTTCACAAAAATTAAAATCATAGTAAGACAACCAACAGGTTAAAAGCACAAATACAAAATACAGTATTAAAAAGCACAACCAGGATAAAAAACACGCAGCAAAAGTGATATAAAATTAAAATACAGAGTTAAAACAGTAAAATTTAAATTTATGTTAAACTTAAGTGTTAAAATACTGAGAGAATAAAAAGGTCTTCAGCTGGCGACGAAAGGAGTACAGTGTAGGCGCCAGGCGGACCTCTCTGGGGAGCTCATTCCACAGCCGGGGTGCCACAGCGGAGAAGGCCCTCCTCCTACGAGCCACCAGCCTCACTTCCTTTGTCAGGGGCTCACGAAGAAGAGATTAAAAAGAGATTTTAAAATAAGAGATTAAAAAGAGATTTTAAAAAAGACGGGTTGCCATTCTCTGCTGCCAAACTTCGGCACTTGTCAGAATCTCCTGCCCATTTCCCTAATTCTTCCCGCATCCCCTTTTTTTCCTTTCCTTGGCCAGCTCTGCAGTCGTCAGACCCATCCTTCGTGCCTTTTCCTGAGACTTTGGAGCTGCAGAATTGACCTTCGATTCCAAGCAGTCTCCCACTCCCTCAACAAAGAAGACGTTGCCCTCTCTTGCCCTCCGCACCCCCCCCATCACTGCCTCCCTCCCACCATCCAGCCTTTGAGTCCAAAGAGCCACAAATCTCTACATCCCAGGGAGTGAGAGCGAGCTGCATTGCTGGAGGAGCCTTATGGGGGAGGCAGGTTCAGGGCTCACCCCAAATTCTCCCCCGGGGCGGTGAACTGACTAATGGAATGTGACCAGGCCTGCCCCTTTCATTAAGAGCTCAGAGCTCTCTGAAATTGCTTTTTCTTTTTTTCCCTGAGAGGGGAGAAAGACTGGGGGGAGTTTTTGTGCGGTGATGAATGCCAGCAGGTGTGGGAGATACGAAGTCGCATTACCGGATCACGAAATGCAGCCCTGCCTGCTCTTGAGTTTCACCTTCACCTGCGACCTCAGGAAGTAGAGATGCGGAGAAGCAGATGGTTCAGGGGTGGCGGGTGGGGGCGAATACCACTGCAGTCCGAATCCTAAGTGTAGGTCCCACTGATGCAGTCGTGGGCATCTATGGGGCTTTCGTAAGGCAGAAAAGTTGGATATAATTTTTCATAATAAATAAAGGTGTATAGGTGTATAAAGGTGTATAGGGTTGCAACTACGCCAGATATTTGACATACTAATATCTTATACTGGATACCCGGGGCCATGCCATGAAGCATGGCAGATTCAGGACAGATAAAAGGAAGTACTTCTTCACACAGTGTGTAGGGGTGTGTGTGTTTAATGCCTGCACTGCACTGTGTCGCAGAGATGGCCACAAATCAAGAAGGAAGATTCTAGGTAGAGGCGGGCTTGTGGGGGCAGGTCTTAGGGACAATGAGCCGTGACCATGGAATTAAAAACAGTTGCTCTCACTGGGGTATCCACTCCCTCGGATGGAGTTCTGTATGTGTGCGCGTAGGAGGTTATGGGCAAATGGAGGAAGGAGGAGGCGCTGTCAAATCAATCTTGGGAGAGGGTCAACCCCGCATTTTAATTACAATCTGTAGGTGAGGCTCAAACGTCAAGGCATTTAATTCTACCCGATGCCCTCGTAACCTGCCACTGACAATAAAAGGAACACATCAGGAGAATCTCTCTCTCTCCAGGGAGAAAAGACAATAAACCCGACAGGTCCAAAGTCACAAAACAGAACCGGTTCATGTGTATATGATGCCAGTATTATCTGCTTACTATCAGGGTGACATTGCTTTAAGTTGCTCCTTCTCTCATAAGAGTGTCCATATATATACATCACAAATGTGTGTGTGTGTGTGTGTGTGTGTGTGTGTAGGGGCGAGACTCGCTCAGACATTAATAGCTTTATCACACCAGTGTTATATTGTGCAATCACTGCGACTTGCATGCAAAGGACTCAGAAGTTTTCCACCTTATAATCTGCTTTGATGATGATGATGATTATATTTATTTATTTATTTGTATCCCGCCTTTTGCCCAATGCTGGGCCTCAAGGCGGCCTTACAAAGTTTAAAACATACATGGGGGAGGAACAAAACCATAAACGTTTAAAATACACAACAAAATTATAAGACATTAGCATAGATGGAGGGCCAGATTACTCAAAAAGGCCTGATGGAACAAAGAAGTTTTAGCCTGCTTTCGAAAGCCCATCAAGGAGGAAGCCAGCCTAGCTTCCCCGGGAAGAGAGTTCCAGAGCACCGGAGCAGCCACCGAGAAGGCCCTCTCTCATGTTCCCACCAAGCCTGCCTGTGAAGATGGCGGGACTGAAAGAAGGCCTTCTCCAGAAGATCTTAAAGCACGGGCAGGCTCATAAGCGAGAATACGGTCTTTCAAATAACCTGGACCCGAGCCATATAGCCATGATTGTGAAGTACTCCCATGCATCCTGCTTTAATTGTGCTATAAAAGAAAAAAGATTTGCTCTATTTAGCCCCTGCTTTCTGAGCGTAACTTCTGAGCTGCCACTGGGGTGCAGGACCAGGATTTTAAAGAAATGCTTACATCTGCGTAAGCTTTAAAGGTAAAGACACCAAAATTGGCACAGTAATAGATATTAGGGAGAGCTTTAAGCATACCAAATTTGAATTGAATTGGGTGATCCGTTGATTTTTTAATGATTTCTTACATTTCCCCCCTTAAACTCACTTCCTGGTATGCAAAGGATCGCTGTTGCCCGGTAGCAAAAACAACCACAACCGTGAAAGTTTAGCGCTACGGGGATAATCCGAGGGAAGCAGGGACGTGGGATGAAGCTCTAATGCAGTGGTGTGTGGCAGCCACAGAAATAAGGAGCCGGACCTTTAACCAATGGCTAGGAACATGCGTACAAACAAAACTAGAGTTTGTCAAAAGTTCTCCAAATTCCACCTTACGGTGTGTTTCATCTCCTGTCCATGTCAAATGGTGCTCTTGTGTGTGTGTGCACAAGGTGTCACATGAAAATGTGCGTATATTTTCATGTGCATTTTTTCAAACGTAGGCATCAATTGTGCCCAATGTTGAAATGGACACATTCTTCTCCCTCTGATTAAAGCGTGTTTGTGGGCATTTTGAAAACTGTACAGGGAGTGTGTCCTGGGCCCCAACAGTTGTCAAAACTGTTATTTTTGTTGTTGTTTATTCGTTCAGTCGCTTCCGACTCCTCGTGACTTCATGGACCAGCCCACGCCAGAGCTTTCTGTCGGCTGTCGCCACCCCTAGCTCCCCCAAGGTCAAGTCTGTCACCTCCAGAATATCATCCCTCCATCTTGCCCTTGGTCGGCCCCTCTTCCTTTTGCCTTCCACTTTCCCTAGCATCAGCCTCTTCTCCAGGGTATCCTGTCTTCTCATTATGTGGCCAAAGTACTTCAGTTTTGCCTTTAATACCATTCCCTCAAGTGAGCAGTCTGGCTTTATTTCCTGGAGTATGGACTGGTTTGATCTTCTTGCAGTCCAAGGCACTCTCAGAATTTTCCTCCAACACCACAGTTCAAAAGCATCTATCTTCCTTCGCTCAGCTTTCCTTACGTCCGGCTCTCGCAGCCATAGGTTACTACGGGGAATACCATTGCTTTAACTATGCGGACCTTTGTTGTCAGTGTGGTGTCTCTGCTCTTAACTATTTTGTCAAGATTTGTCATTGCTCTCCTCCCAAGAAGTAAACGTCTTCTGATTTCCTGGCTGCAGTCAGCGTCTGCAGTAATCTTTGCGCCCAGAAATACAAAGTCTGTCACTGCCTCCACGTTTTCTCCCTCTATTTGCCAGTTATCAATCAAGCTGGTTGCCATAATCTTGGTTTTTTTGAGGTTTAACTGCAACCCAGCTTTTGCACTTTCTTCTTTCACCTTTGTCATAAGGCTCCTCAGTAGTGTAGATCCTGCCTACATTTGAATTCATTCCTTCTCCCTGGAGAACTTGGGAAATTTTTGTGTGGTCAGGGATTTCTAACAGGGCTCGCATAAGAACTTAAGATGAGTTGTGCTGGATCAGACCAAGGGTCCGTCTAGTCCACTGTTCTGTTCATCTAGCACAGCCTTCCTCAACCTAGGGCGCTCCAGATGTGTTGGACTACAACTCCCAGAATGCCCATTCTGGGAGATGCAGTCCAACACATCTGGAGCGCCCCAGGTTGAGGAAGGCTGAATTATTCTAGCAGCTAACCAACTGCCCATGGAAAACTCAGAAGCAGGACATGAGTGCCTCTCACCACCGTACAATGATCAGGATTTTGTGGGGCAAGCCATGAAAATATAAAACCAATGCGCATCCATTTGGCTCATTGACGTTACCGAAATCCTGACTTCTCTTAACATGGGACTGTAATCTGTCCCAAAGGCATCCATACAACAGGGGAAGTCCTGTAAAGTATGAGGATTTGGCACCGCTATAACACTCAGACGCAGCTGTGCAACATCTGTCTGGAATCCAAAAAGCCTAATCCTAGCAAATGGCAGCTCAGTGGTGACCCCCTAGATGGTCTGGGGGTCAGCAGGCTCTGCAACTCCTAAGGTTGACTGCGGGCCCATTGCTGGGGAGGGGGGGGCGTTGGGTTGGGTTGAGGGGAGGTTCAAGCAAAGTGCGCTCTTCGGGCAGGAAGGCAGCTAAATTAAGCAAGCGTTGGAACAATGAGACCTCGCCTTCATGAAACTGAGAGCACGGTGGGAGGGCGGGTTACTGGCTGGAGTGGGGGATGCATCTGTTGGGGGAAAGTGTGGGGAAATGAGATTTTGGTAGGAAATAGGAATAAACCCCCAGAAAGAAAAGGAGGAGGAGATGTGGAGTGGAAAAACAGGAACTGGGGCATGAAAGGGGATCACAACCCCCTCGGAGCGGAGCAGAGGTGAAGCCGAGAAGGGTCACGGCACGGGAGGTGGGGTGGCGACACACACAAAGGAACCTGAGCAGCAGGAAAGACAAGCAAATGGCTTCTCGGGGAAGCAAAAGATGAATGTTGAACTGCTTCCTATTTATCAGCCTTACCAGCAGGCAACCCTTATGGGGTTTCTCTCTCTCTCTCTCTCTCTTTCTTTTCATCTAGAGCAGCCTTCTGCAACCTGATGCCCTCCAGATGTGCTGGACTACAACTCCCATCGTCCCATGGGAGATGTAGTCCAACATGTCTGGAGGGCGTCAGGTTGGGGAAGGCTGCTCCAGACTCTGAACAAAGGTGCTGGCAATATCTCGAATTTAGTACGTTGAGGACCACTCCTTGAGCTTGGACAGCCTCATCCTGCAGCGGGCTGTTCCAAACGTCATTTTTTAAGAGGAGCAAAGAGTGTTCGATTAGGCCCAAGACAATTCAGCATAAGGAAGGAGGCAGAAGTTGAAGTTCAATCGCAGCTTTTAAAGCTCAGCTAAAAACTTTTCTTTTTCCTAAAGCTTTTAAATCTTGATTTTGCTCTGACTTTTATACTGCCTGTTTGGTGCATTCTCTTCCCCTCCTTATTGTTTTATTATGATTTTATTAGAATGTAAGCCTATGCAGCAGGGTCTTGCTATTTACTGTTTTACTCCGTACAGCACCATGTACATTGATGGTGCTATATAAATAAATAAATAAATAAATAAATAATAATAATAACAACAGAAGGCCTGCTAAGGAAGGTTGCAATCGCCAACAGATCAGGGCTCATGAAAGAGGGAGCCTTCCGAGCTAGGCTTGATGGAAGGGATGATGACTTTACCAGTTCATGCCAGAGAAGTAGGAAGAGGTACCCAGTGGCTGAGAAGGAATCCAGAAGCCAGGCTAGGCGGGGCAGGCAAGCAGAACGTTGAAAGGTGCGCCATGTTGCTAAAACAGAACTGGGATGGAGTGCTTGTCCCTTCTTCTGACATTGGTTCAGGAGGAGAAAGGACAAGAGCCAATATCTTGACATCCCTGAAGTGGCACACCGGGGTACGTTCACACAACCAGCAATGTCAATGACTGGAATGCGGGCAAAAGCCTTCCGAGAGGGTGTCGTTCCAATGTGACGTTTCTGTTGCAGCGATATTGTATTTTTCCAACACTCAAAGAGCCTTTTTGTTATTGTTTTTACTAGGAAAATATCATCCCACCCCCAAGGGTGGCCATGTGTCCTTTTTTTAAAAAAAGAGGACAGTCCTCTCTTCGAAGGGATCCTCAATTTAAAGGGCTGCTGTGACTGGCCACTCACGGAGGTTTGTGGGTTGTCAACAGCCAAGACGTCTGCTGAAGTATCCCTTAGAAAACCCATGTTTAAAAAACACAAGAGATAATGCAGTATCTAATTTATAACAGGATTTATTCCGCCACTAGATGGCATTGTCTCAATGAAACAGGAGGAAGTATTCAGTTCAAACCAGGTGGCCACCCCTCTCCCCCTGTATAATGCAGCCCATAACAATGGTGCCCCAAAGCAGGAAGCACAAATGCTTCAGGTAAGCAACATAATTTCCCCTTAATGTAAAGACGCCTACAGAAGGGAGAGCAGCAGGGGCCTTAATGTTGCCTGTCAACAATTAGCACCTGGACAGCAGACTGAGCAGGCACACAGCTTACACTCTTCCCCACTGTGGCGTTACACCCAACAAGTCAGTTCCCTAATGTACGAATGTTGACCTGAGTGAGTGGCGATTGAATATCTTGGAGGGGGGGGAGGATATATAAGGGAATGATTGAGGTGATAGGATGGGTGTGTTTTTAAAGTACTTTGGTTCGAGGGAGAATTAGAGGATCAGGGTAAAGAGGGTTGTCTTTTGAATGTAGTGTGCAGATAGCCAGTTGGTGTATATGAAACAATCTTGATAATAAAGAAATTTCAAGAGTGAAGGTGTGAGAGAAAGGAAAGCGTGTATGAGAAGAGAGAAAGGGTTGGATGAGAGGTTTTAACAAGGGTCTGAAAAGTGTTATTATGAAACAAAGTTTGTGAACATGGAAATAAATTTTCATTCAGTTTGTTTTACTACCACAAAAACCCCACGTGTCTCCTTGGCATTTATCATCTGCAGTTATATACATATAACACCCGTTCTGACATTAATTCACCACCAGCACATATAATTCACAGCGCATTATTTTACTCCTGAAATTATTCCTGTTTAACCCCTTTCTCCACATAGTTTGTAGAAAGGTGGTGTTTGTCCCTCACCTCAGGCTCATAAAATGATGGCGCTTAGCTTGAGCAGGGAGTGTCCGCGGACAGGCCTGTTGTCCACGGACACTGTGTCGTGGCACACCCACTATGTGTGTCGTGTGCACACCCACTATGTCGAGCCTGTGTCGTGGCACACCCACTATGGTGAGATGTGTGGTAATTCTATTTAAATCATAGTCATTATTTCCAATTTGCATCTGTGCAGTTAGATTAGCACATGCAAATCCATGTCCTCTTTTCCCCCAGGTGCAGTTCCTCTTTTTAAGTGATGTGTAAATGGCCACTCTACCCCACTCCCTTCATCTTGGCTAGCATGCCCACTGCTGGAATGAGTGCAGCGTAGAATGAAGTTGTGCAAGTTTCACAGGCATCCATTGGACAGCGCCTGTGACGTCCCAAGCAATGGGTGCCATTTCTGGAACTTTAGTAAAGTTCCCTTTTTAAACATTCCTCCACTCTCAGACTACTTGTATAGCTCTTTAGAAATTATAAAGTTGTGGACATCAACAAAACACTAACCTTTCCCAGATCAGTATTGCTACACCATTCCACTAGCTTTCTGGCTTTTTTAAATGGGGCAGAATGCGTGGATATTGTGCAACTGATACTACATGGAGCCTAGATGCAGGAGAGAGTTATTAAATTAAGGGTTGTTATCATTGTTGTTTTAAATCTCTGGAAACCTCCTTAGTAGTAAAATTACTACAAATTTTACTACTAAGTAAACAAAACTCCACAAGTCTTTATGTAGACGAGAGGCTGGATTTGGATCACAGTTCTACATGCACTTGACACAATTCTGTTTGTAAATTAATTTCTAGGCCCACTCACATCACTGACTAGGTAACATCCTCCGAAATCCATAACAGTAGAACAGGAGTGGAGGAAGGACGAGGGTAAAGAACATACGGATGAAAAGACAAAAATTCCTGTGCTTTTAAACAATTGTGTGGCAGACAGAAATTCAACAGGTGCAGCTCTCACCAGCATGGGGATTACAGTAAGGGAGAAGCTTTGCCTGTGGTATTCATACCTAGCATACCTCCATTATTTTAAAGTGGTTTATCCTGTTTTTGTTTTTAACTTGTCCACCGCTCCGAAATTTTCAACGGGGAGCAGTATATAAATATTATAAATAAATAAATTACGGTTGCATTCTTCTTCTTAGCTTTGACAATCCTCTCCATGTGCAGAGTTCCTGTATCTGTAACACTGGAGAAATCCAATTGGTTCTGCTGATGCCATTAGAAAACTCTTGCAGACATTTGACGTAGAATGGAATCATAGAACGCTGATGTTAAAGACAGAGGAGCTTTGCTGGTGAGAGAAAGTTGGCAACTCCAAAAGGGAGCACAGCATTAACACGTGAGGCCAGGAATCTGGGGGTGGTGCTGCTGATTTCGACGTGATATACTCTATGTTACCGCTAAAACTGGGTCGCCTCATTTGCAACTAAGTGCAGCATTACCATGTCAGGGATTTGTGGCTTGGATGGGCACCATGCTGGCATACTAATGCTGCATGCAGAAAAAGAACCCGGCGACCCAATTTTGACGCACGGTGGAGGCACGGGGCGCTGCATGGATGCACTCTGGATCCACCGCCAACTGGTGTGTGTGTCGCTTGAGAATCACCCAAAAAATGGCAGACACTGATTTATACGAACAGAGGCCCATTTAGAAAAACTTAGGATAATTTAAAAAGAAATACAGTATTATTTATTTTATTTATTGCATTTTTCTACCGCCCAACAGCTGAAGCTCTCTGGGCGGTTCACAAAAGTTAAAAACATCAAGTGCAATTCAAAGTATAAAACAAACAACAGTATAAAAACACAATGTAAAAGGACAATATAAAAGCACAATCAGGATAAAACCGGGCAGCAATGCAGAGATTTATGCAAATTTAAAACGGCAAAGTTACATCCAGTGCGGAAGATTGTGAGCAGGTGATCTGTCTTTTATTCAGGGGTTAACTGTCGATGGATGGCTTCAAGACCCAACTCTTCCTTAGGACAACCCTATGGAAAGGAGGACGGGGCTCCTGTATCTTTAACAGTTGCATAGAAAAGGGAATTTCAGCAAGTGCCATTGTTATGCATGCCGCACCTGGTGAAATACCCTCTTCATCACCACAGTTAAAGCTGCAGGAGCCCTGCCCTCTTGTGCAGTTACAAAAGAGGGCAGGGCTCCTGCAGCTTTAACTGTTGTCAGGGATTTGTGGCTTGGATGGGCACCATGCTGGCATACTAATACTGCATGCAGAAAAAAAACCCGCCGACCCAATTTTGACGCACGCTGGAGGCACGGGGCGCTGCATGGATCTGCAGCTTTAACTGTTGTGATGAAGAGGACATTTCACCAGGTTCCCCATATATACAAATGACACCTGCCAAAATTCCCTTTTCAATACAACCATTAAAGATACAGGAGCCCCGTCCTCCTTTCCATACGGTCACCCTACTCTTCCGTCTTCTGACCAGACTTGTCCTTCTAAAAGAGGGCACGTGGCTACCTTACGGCATCTAGTTAAATCGGGCCTGGGTAGACATTGTACTGGTGGAAGCCCATTCAGACTCCACCAACCCACCCCACCCCACCGCCAAGGGAGGTCTCCTCGGAGTAGGTTTTGCAGAGCAGGAAGGGGCTGGGTCACCGGACAGGCGGATACGCACATAGACAAGGCCACTCTGTCTGTGCCCTGGGAGTTTCCACATTAACCACATACTGTTCGCATTTGAGCATATTCCCCTCTGCAGGGCTGTTGGAGCGGTGGGGAGTGGGGGCAATTTCCTGCCCTTTTCATCCTTCTCCCCCCCACACCCCTCACACTCCTTCCCCAGCCGCTCCACCTTCCCCTGGCTTTCAGAAGCCTGTCTGCTTCCTCTCTTACGCCCTCGGGGGGGCTTTCCATGCTGCCAGAAAATAAATCTCATGCTATTTTTAAACGGGGTGCGAGGGGGAGGGGAGGTGAGGGAAGAGGGAAATGACGGAGGTCTCCTCCTGCCACAAGCCCAGCTCTGATAGCTGCAGACAGGCTCCCCCGGTGAGATGGAGAAGGAAGCGAGAGGAATGAGCAGGAACGGATGTGGGAGGCCGGGCCAGGCCAGGCCAGGCCAGCGAGAGGGAGTTTTTAATCTGGGCTGCATCCCCAGGGGAGGGGGACCGAAAAGGAGAGCCGAGTGGGGCAGGGCGTGTGCGTGCGTGGTGGGGGTGTCTTCTCACGCTCTGGCAGGGGGGCTGTGTGGGGCACTGAAGAGGTGCAAGCCCAGGGGGGAAAGGAAATGAGAAAAGGGCAAAGGTTGCAGAGGAGGTCAGTGGAAAGGTCTGCCAGCAGTTCCAGCTAAAGAGATCCCCAAAAGATGTTCAACTCCCAGAAGGAGACAGCCCGGAGGTTAAACCTTTTCCGTCTTCATAGAATCATAGAATAGCAGAGTTGGAAGGGGCCTACAAGGCCATCGAGTCCAACCCCCTGCTCAAAGCATCCCTGACAGATGGTTGTCCAGCTGCATCTTGAAGGCCTCTAGTGTGGGAGAGCCCACAGCCTCCCTAGGCAACTGATTCCATTGTCGTACTGCTTTAACAGTCAGGACGTTTTTCCTGATGTCCAGCTGGAATCTGGCTTCCTTTAACTTGAGCCCGTTATTCCATGTCCTGCACTCTGGGAGGATCGAGAAGAGATCCTGGCCCTCCTCTGTGTGACAACCTTTCAAGTATTTGAAGAGTGCTCTCATGTCTCCCCTCCATCTTCTCTTCTCCAGGCTAAACATGCCCAGTTCTTTCAGTCTCTCTTCATAGAACTTTGTTTCCAGACCCCTGATCATCCTGGTTGCCCTCCTCTGAACACGCTCTAGCTTGTCTGCGTCCTTCTTCAATTGTGGAGCCCAGAACTGGACACAATACTCTAGATGAGGCCTAACCAGGGCCGAACAGAGAGGAACCAGTACCTCCCGTGATTTGGAAGCTATACTTCTATTAATGCAGCCCAAAATAGCATTTGCCTTTCTTGCAGCCATATCACACTGTTGGCTCATATTCAGAGATATTTTTGCTATTCTTGCTATTCTACAAAGAGTTCAGGGCAGGATACACACCGCATCACTTCCCGGTTCTATTTTATTCTCACGACAGCCTTGTGAGGTAAGTTTGATAGAGAGAATGTGCCCGGCCCAAGGTCACCCTATGATGAGGTGGCCCTATGTGTCCCAAGTGGAGGTCCGGATTCCAGCTGAAGCCTTCCAGTGGTTCATAGCTGGCTGTCGTCACAACCACCCTCTAAGGTAGGACGATATTATTGCCGTGTGAGTGAGTGGCTTGCCTAAGGCTACCTGGCAATTTTCTAGGAGAGGTGAGATTTGCTCAGCTAACTCGCTTAGACACTGTACTGGTCCTGAAGACCCCTTTATCAGGGCTTGTTCATGCGCATATGTTTACCGTAACCCTAACCCGTGATTCTTCAGCCATCTCTGTCCCCACCACAACAGCACTGGCCAGCACAGCTGTGCAAATGCAGAGGAGGCGATCGCATCCTTGCAGGGTTTCACACACACACACACACACACACACACACACACACACACACACACCACTCATAGCATTCCTGCCCCCTTCCCTTTAAACATTCCTCCCTGCCCCAGCACTCTATGCTCTGATCACCACCAAGCCTTGAGCCACCGTTTGTATCTCCCACAATGCCCCCTGACATAGCATTATTCCACAGCATTATGGGAAATTAAAACAGTGGCTTGTCACTACATGGCAATGATCAGAGCGCTGCTGTTGCCTGCTGCTTCTGCCACTGCCAAGTAAACTCGGTGGTGGTGGGTCACCGCAGAGTGCTTTGCTGAAGGCACATTCAAACTGGGAGCCACCCCAAAGCCAACAGCATTCTCCGAATTCAACTCGGATTGCTTTTCAGCGACCCGGTGCAAGCGCAACTATCCGAACGCTTGCACGGAACTGAAAACTGTAATCCCCATGAGCTGAAGTGGTTGTGAGAACTGGCATTTATTATAAGGGACACAAACACCTTAAAAACGAGGGACATCATTAAAAATAATGCATACATAGCGCAATGTTAATGCTCCAAATATTCTGGACACCAGAAAGAAATATTCGCCAAGAGCAAGAATCACTCTATTTGACGCTATCAATGGTTACTACTAGTCCTGAGGGCACTGTGCTACCTCCAGTATCAGAGGCAATATGCCTATGTAGACCAGTATTTTCGTGTTCCCCCGAAGAATCCTGATCATTCTACTGTGAACATGCAGATAGAATCATAGAACCATAGAATAGTAGAGTTGGAAGGGGCCTATAAGGCCATTGAGTCCAACCCCCTGCTCAATGCAGGAATCCACTCTAAAGCATCCCTGACAGATGGTTGTCCAGCTGCCTCTTGAATGCCTCTACTGTGGGAGATCTCACAACCTCCCTAGGTCATGGGTTCCATTGTCGCA
The DNA here is from genome assembly GCF_023053635.1 of Elgaria multicarinata webbii. Classification (NCBI taxonomy): domain Eukaryota; kingdom Metazoa; phylum Chordata; class Lepidosauria; order Squamata; family Anguidae; genus Elgaria; species Elgaria multicarinata. The sequence continues at coordinate 212,579,258 of NC_086171.1, read as the reverse complement.
CTGCTCTAACAGTCAAGATGTTTTTCCTGATGTCCAGCTGGAATCTGGCTTCGTTTAACTTGAGCCCATTATTCCATCTCCTCCACTGTGGGATGATCGAGAAGAGATCCTGGCCCTCCTCTGTGTGACAACCTTTCAAGTAATTCAAGAGTGCTATCATTGAATCATAGAATAGTAGAGTTGGAAAGGGCCTATAAGGCCATCGAGTCCAACCCCCTGCTCAATGCCTCTCCTCAATCTTCTCCAGGCTAAACCTGCCCAGTTCTTTCAGTCTCTCTTCATAGGGCTTTGTTTCCAGACCATCCTGGTTGCCCTCCTCTGAACACGCTCCAGCTTGTCTGCATCCTTCTTGAAGTGGGGCCCCAGAACTGGACGCAATACTCAATGTGAGAGGCAATATGCCTATGTATACCAGTAGCTGGGGAACATGGGCTGGGGGGTGCTTTTGCACTAACATCCTGCTTGTGCGTTTCCCATGAGAAGCTGGTTGGCCACTGTGTGAACAGAATGCTGGACTAGATGGAGCCATGGCCTGAACCAGCAGGGCTCTTCTTTAGCAATTCCAAACAAAAACTGTCCTCTGTCTCCAGACTTACCTGCTTTGCAAACAAAGACTGTCATCGCGGTGCCCCCCCCCCGATTTTCATGCTTCCCTGACGTCGCTATGGCCTCCTGCTGCTGTCCCACAATAGCACAATCTCTTTACACAAGAGAAGCAGCGACGACTACGTGGCCCATTCAGGGGGCGTTTTTATTGCTGCCATTTCCTCCTGTGTGCAGGAAAAGTGGCGCAAGTTTCGTTTTTTAAAAAAAGTCGGATTTCCCGGTCTCTTTTTTTTTGCAACGGAAAAACAAGTGGAGGGAATGGGAAGTGTGCAGGAGGCGGCCGGCACCATCTAAAGGACACCTGAAAAATGGCGAGTGGGCAGTTACAAGCATGATATGAAATCCCAAAACTCTACCTTTTAGCAAAGCCTTTCTAAATGTTAAGAGCTCGTCTAAAATTTACTAGCAGGCGTGAATGAAGTAGCTGTCTGTGGATGAGGCTTTTTTTTTTTTAGTTTAAAGGTTGGATAAACACCCGTCTTGGGGTGGGTGGGGATATTTTAGGCCTAACTAAGGTGGCCCCATCCTGAGGCAGAAGAGCCGGATAGCTTCTCGAGGACTCTTCGCTCCGGGCTTCATGTCTCCTAGAGCATTTCATGCTGTTTGCTGCCACCCACATGCCGCTACCGCCACCTCCCACAATGTTGGTGCGTTCTTTGCTTGCACTGGAGCCCCCTGCCCCCCCCCCGCCCGAAGCCACAGGCAGGGAGACCATCAGGGTGGGACTCCTTCGACCTCTCCTCTCCCACCTTCCCTCTTAGGGAAAACATGAGAAGGCTTTGATGAAAATAGCCCTTATCTCCCCACGGACTGGGTGCACGCCCGTGTGCGCACTGGGACTACCTAAGTCGGATGTGCAAATGCCGGAACCCATTTTAGGGCCGAGAACAGAGAATCCTTGTAAGGAGAGCTCAGGGAGGGAGCTTTAAATGGGGTCTCCTGGGGTCAGCGCTGGGACATTGGCTTGCTGGTTTTAATCTGCCTAAGTGACTTAGAGGCTGGAAACGAGATCGCCTTCTTAACGGCACTCTGAATGAAAGCAGTGGGGGTGAGGGCGGGGGTGGGGGGACCTCAGCCGGTCCAGCTGGCTTTGTGAGGCCTTGAATCCCCCAAGGGTTTTCTTCTGTGGGGAAAGAGGAAGGGAGGGAGGGAGCAGCCGCAAAAATGACTGTAGGATGCACTCTGCGGCCATAATTCACATGCTTCTTTCTATCTGGGCTGGAAAGCCCCCTGGCATCAGAAAGGCAAGGATATGGAAATACCAAGGAAAGCTGTTCAAGGCCCAAAGCGCGGGGTGCAAGAGAGGGGAGGGAGGAAAGTCACTATTTTATCCATGGTCCATAAACAGGGCCGGTGCCAGACTATTTTGCGCCCTAGGCAAGGCGAGCTACTTGCACCCCCCCCAAATTGCACGGAAGTCTGAACGTGTGCCCCGAGTGGAGAGCTGGGACTGGCTCACTTTGATTTGAGACCGGGCCGTCTGGAATTCACCGGGACTTACTTCCGCGCGAACACAACCCGCTATGCAGCCTGGCGTCCCGATCCCCTCTGCACGTTTACTCGGGGGAATAAGGCTTCTGAGTAAGGCGGCATAGGCGGATCGGGCCGCACTGGTGCCTCCCGGTGCAAGGCTTTCTCGGATGCAAGTCCCGTTGATCCACGCGCGCAGGATCGGGAAGCAGGAGAGTTTGCCTTGTGAGGAGTCCACAAGTCCCTCGCTTTCCTGGGGGAAGGGAGAAGGAGTCCCGCTTGCCCGCCTGCCTGGACATCGCGGCCTGTTTGAGGAGAGGGGCGAGGCGACCTGGTGCCCTTTCCTCGGGAGTAAGGCAGAGGCTGGCTTGGGCCAGGGTCGAGCTCGCCACGTGCTTTTTCTTCTTCTTCTGGCAGCAGCCTCCCGGCTCTGGGAGGGCGGCTTCCGGGGGGCTAAAGCAGCTCTGGGAGGGTGGCTTCCGGGTGGAAGTCCAAATGTGGAGCCACACACACACCCCAACCCCAGTGTCCCTGGCTTCGCTTCACCTGGGCGGGTGCGGGGCGCCATCTCACCTGCCCAGGCCCAGCTGACAGGCTAGCCCAGCCCGGCTCACAGCCAAGAATGCACGTGAGTGGTGCACAGCGCCCCTCTTAGCTTGGCGCTCTAGGCGGCCGCCTGAGTGGCCTCTATGGTAGCACCGGCCCTGTCCATAAATGCCCCACCCTCGATAGAAAGGCCACACCCCTTGGACCAAAGCCCCACCCCTAAACTTCACCTGCAGAAGCATCTTCACGTTAAGGGAACACTGAAGTGTAAAAACCAACAGATATAGATTTCGCAGGGCCGGTATCAAGGAGAGGCGTGATTGGGCGCCTGTTGTGCCACTTCTAAATGGCTTTTTAAAAACAATCTCCATTGGTCCAAGGTTGTCCCCAGCATCACACCCCTGCCCCTGCCTTGTGTTCTGCCAATGAACCTCCTCACACCACGCCCTCAACCACGTGCGCCTCTTTCCAAATCAATGGATTTGGGCACCATGGTGAGCAAAATAAGGGTGCTACGTAACAGGGTTGCCATAAAATTCTACCTAAAGTGGAATATTGGGTGACAGTAGGAACTGCCGTGCGGCAGATTCCAGGAAATGGAGCATGAAGAGAGAGAGAGAGAGAGAGAGAGAGAGAGAGATGTACTGATATTCATATTGTTTCTGTATGTTTCAGGCTTCTGTATCTCTTTGTGTTGCAATATCTCCTGTATTTAATGTAAGATTGATGGGAATTATTTAGTATTGATGCCTCCTGATCGAAAGGTAGTTAGCCGAGAAAAAACAAAAGGCAGAATGAAATGAGTGTTAACCAGTCCCACATGCACACAAAGCCAAAAAAGGAGGCCGGGCCCTTCTTTGATGAAGAAAAGGTAAAATGGTTTTGCTCCCAATTTGCTTGCATATAATATGCAGGTACAGCTTAGAGTTTCCAAAAAAAAAGAAAAGAAAAGCAGTTTGTGTTTTGTAATACCGGCAGGAGCGAGAGAGAAAGACAACTGTTCGCTGCAGTGGAGGAGGTGGGGGGGGGGAGGAAGGGGAGGAGCAAAGCAAACAACTCACCGGAAACCACTCTGCAGGCCATAGAGATCCTGAGGCTAGCTGTGGCCTAAATTCCCATGAACTAACTAACCGCAACAGCGCCCCCTTCCTGTAACTTGTAGAGGAGCCCCTGAGGTTGTTTTTTTGTTAAAGCTCATTTACAATTGCACTGAATCAGGGGCTTTGTGGTCTACAGCTGCTGCATACACAGCTGGATGTAAGACGGGACAAACAAGGAGATGCAGTTAGAGACAGATCAGTGATGAACTTTTAGACTTTAGGGGCTTCAGGTTGAGACAGGGTGTGGCAGCAGCCAGCACCAGGGCTTAAGGAAGAAGGCAGAATTAAAAACAAAACAAACCCAACAGCCTAAGATCACAGCAAATTCTTCAGCTGCTGTGTAAACCCAGCTTTGCAATGGACATAACAGGTGTGCAGCCTGGCAAATTGCACACCCGCTCAGCTTCCTGGTTTGTCCCTTTCCCCATTCTGCTGGTGGGTATATCAGACAGAGACCACATAACAGGAGCTGCACTGGCTGCCTATAAGCTTCCAGTCAGAATTCAAGGTGTTGGTAATGATGTTTAAAGTAGGGTGACCAACTGTCAGGATTTCCCCGGATTTGTCCTGGTTTTTGTTCTTTCCATGGTGTCGGGGGATTTTCTATAATTTTCAATAATGTCCTGGAATGACACACCTTCCCCTTTAAGGCTGCCATTAGCATGGCAGGAGGGAATGACATGCTTTCTTGAGGCACATCATTCCCCCACCCCGAGCTCCAATTGAGGTCTTAAAGGGGAAAGTGGGTCATTCGTGGACATTATAGAAAAGGCCCCCATTGGAGTGGATGATGGTGGTGCAGAATGAAATCCTTTCCCCTCCCCCACTCCAATCGAGTTCTTTAAGGTGGCGGGGGAATAACGCACTTTCTGCAGGACTCAGAAAGCTGCTTCCACACACACACACACACTAGGTGTCCCCTTTTTTGGTTTCCCAAATATGGTCACCCTATTAAATGTGTGCTGTAAAATCAGACATGTGACCAAGGCTATGTTTGGGTGGGCACAACCCCTTGGTACTGGACACGCCCCCTTGGGGGCGACCATGTTGTCCTCCTTTTTGGTTTCCAAAATATGGTCACCCTAGTTTAAAGCCCTAAAGGGCTTGGGACCTCGATACTTGAGAGACCGCCTCTCCTTACAGATGCCTGCCCGAGACCTTAGATCTGTTGGAGGAGCCTTTCTCCGCACCCCACCAATGCAACATATACGCTATGTTGGGACAAGGGAGAGGGCCTTCTCTGTGGTGGCACCCCGGCTGTGGAATGCCCTCCCCTTGGAGGCCCGATTGGCGCCAACATTGACTGCATTTCGACGCCAAGTGCCTGTTTACCCTACCCAGTGCCTATTTGCATTCTCGTCCCCTCCTTATTGCTTTACTATGGTTTTTATTAGATTGTAAGCCTATGCGGCAGGGTCTTGCTATTTACTGTTTTACTCTGTACAGCACCATGTACATTGATGGTGCTATATAAATAAATAAATAAATAAATAAATAAATAATAATAATAATAATGCTTTTGATGGTTAAACGCACTGGCACATTGTTTTAACTGTTTTAACTGCGTTTACTGCTTTCAAATTATATACTTGGATCATGGTTTAATTTGTTTTTAACTGTGCATATTTATTGTTTTATACTGTGTGTTTTTATCTGTACACTGCTCTGAGAACTTCATGATATAGGGCAGGATACAAATGTTTTAAATAAATAAATAAATAAATAAATAAATAAATTCTTTGGGGGCAGAGGGTCTCTCTCTCTCTCTCTCTCTCTCTCTCTCTCTCTCTCTCTCTCTCTCTTCTTCCCTGATTTTTAAACACACTACATGAAGGCAGTGCATTGGTATGCTCATTTGTAACCTTACTAATTAAAAAACGAACAGAAAGGGAAGTTTTTAAAAGGGCATAACTGCTCCTGGGATTGGGTGGGAGGTTTCTTGGTGAAATTTCAGGCCGATAGCTAATTAGCATCACGCACAGGCGGCTTCGGTTTCAAAGTTGTGCAGAGTTCTTTTCCTCTGGTTGAATGCAGTGAGGGTAGGGTGACCCTATGAAAAGGAGGACAGGCTCCTGTATCTTTAACAGTTGCCTTGAAAAGGGAATTTCAGCAGGTGTCATTTGTATATACGGAGAACCTGGTGAAATTTCCTCTTCATCACACCAGTTAAAGCTGCAGGTGCCCTGCCCTCTTTTAAATCTGCTCACTCTAGTACAGCTCCTGCAGCTTTACGTGTTGTGATGAAGAGAGAATTTCACCAGGTTCTCTACATATACAAATGACACCTGCCGAAATTCCCTTTTCTATGCAACTGTTAAAGATACAGGAGCCCTGTCCTCCTTGTCCACCCTTAGGGTGACCATATGAAAAGGAGGACAGGGCTCCTGTATCTTTAACAGTTGCATAGAAAAGGGAATTTCAGAAGGTGCCATTTGTAGGCATGTCACACCTGGTGAAATTTCCTCTTCATCACAACAGTTAAAGCTATACTGCAGCTATACTGTGACCAGATTTAAAAGAGGGCAGGGCACCTGCAGCTTTAACTGTGGTGACGAAGAGGAAATTTCCCCAGGTTCTCCATATAAACAAATGACCACTGCTGAAATTCCCTTTTCTATGCAACTGTTAAAGATCCAGGAGCCCTGTCCTCCTTTTCATAGGGTCACCCTAAGCGAGGGTGCTTTCAGAGTTACAGGCATGACCAGGGGTGTGGCCGTAGCAGTGGGAGAGAAAGACGACTTTACAAATGTCCCTTACTCGGCAGGAAAGGACAGCATAACAGATGACAAGACGAGCAAAACAAAGTTTACACTGGGCTTACACTGATTCAATCCCATTGCCCATTGGGACTCCAAAAAATATAGTTTCGCCAAACAATTTCATGGGTTGTGGGGGACAAAGGATGGATCCATACCATGGACTGGGGGGGGGGGATCCGCACGTCGCTTTCAGAGCGCTTCTATGCAATCCCAGTGCACCCTGAAAACGATAGTCTGACTTCCCTGTAAAAGAAACGAGGAAGAGCCGTCCATGCCGCCGCCGCCGCCGCCGAGGAGAGCTCGACAAAAGAAGGAGGGGTGGAGAGCTTCACCCCATTACAAGGCGCCACCATGCTCAGACCATCCTTGACAGTGACCTTGTATCTAGTCCTCTTTTTCTGCTGCGCCAGAAATTCCAGGTCTGCCGCTCTTCTGCTGCAAAGACCCTTCAGGGCGAGTGTTGGTTTTGTTGTAGCAGCCGCCTGGCTGTTCCCATGTAACAGCTTTTGGGATGGTGTCTTTTGGCAGCTGTATTTCTGGAGATTTTGGTTACATGAGAACATCAGAAGAGCCCTGCTGGATCAGACCGAGGGCCCATCTAGTCCAGCACTCTGTTCACACAGAGGCCGACCAGCTGTCGGCCAGGGACCAACAAAGCAGGACCTGGTGCAACAGCACCCTCCCACCCATGTTCCCCAGCAACTGGTGCACACAGGCTTACTGCCTCAGACACTGGAGGTAGCACATAACTATCAGGATTAGTAGCCATGGATAGCCTTCTCCTTCAGGAATTTATCCAACCCCCTTCCAAAGCCATCCAAATTCGTGGCCATCACCATATGTGGTGGTAGGGAATTCCAAAACTGAACTACGCGCTGTGTGAAGAAGTCCTTCCTTCCGTAGGAGACCGGCTCCACAAAGATGAAGTGGGAGGGGGGGGGGAAGCAATATTCATTGTGGTTTCAAAAAAAGAGGGCCTCTATCATCATCCTCACTTCCCATCTCACAGGTGGGCTTGTTCATACTTGTGGCTTGCTATCTCTCTGAGCAGGAGGGGGCTTTCGTTTCAACCAATGTGTTCATTTGATGCATTCATGGCTGCTTTTTCTTTTTTCTTTTTATAAAGTTTTTTTTATGTATTGCTTTTTGCCTGGAGGTTTCAAGATCAGTCAAGCAAAATAAACGAAGCTTCAGTAACCACTCCCAACATCTGAGCGGTGTGTGTGATATGCCTTCCCCTTTAGACCAAAGACAGTCAGGGTTGGAAGCCATGCTATTTTCCAAACAATGGTCTAGGGCTGGATTAATAATAATAATAATAATAATAATAATAATAATAATAATAATAATAATAGCAGCAGCAGCAGCCCTGGTATAGTATAGTAGAAAAATTAGAACTAGGAGCAGGAATATAATAAAGATTCAGCAACTCCACCCCCTTCCAAACTCAGTGGAATAAAAAATCTTCATTTCTTTTTACAAAAAGCAAGAGCAGAGAACTAAACCTCTTGAGGGACAGATTTCTACAGCTCTGGGGCCCACACAGGAAAGCCACTGCTCCTGGCAGATGACAATCAGACCTCTAAAAATGGAAACTGGATCAGAGCCTGATTCGCTGACCTAATGTCTCGGGTGGGGCATATTAGGGGAAGGTGCTCCCATTGATAATGAAACAGCACCGTCCAGTTGGACTCGATGGCCCTTCCAACTCTACTATTCTATGATTCTATGATGATGTGGACTCAGATGAGGGCCTACATCTTTTGTGGTTCTCTCGGTCTGTTTACTTAGAAAGATATAGATTATAGGGATGCAGAAGCAAGCAACCTGGAATCATCACCCATTTCCTGTCCCTAATGTGTCCTTGAAGAAGCCTCGTGTGGCGCAGAGCGGTAAAGCAGCAGTTTCTGCAGCTGAAACTCTTCCCACGGCCTGAGTTCGATCCCAGCGGAAGCTGGTTTCAGGCAGCCGGCTTGGGTCGACTCAGCCTTCCATCCTCCCGAGGTCGGTAAAATGAGTACCCAGTTAGCTGAGGGGAAGGTAATAACGGCCAGGGAAGGCAACGGCAAACCACCCCGCTATAAGGCCTGCCAAGAAAATGTCAGCGAAAGCTGGTGTCCCTCCAAGAGTCAGTAATGACTCAGTGCTTGCACGAGAGGTTCCTTTCCCTTTCCAATGTGTCCTTGAGCGGGTGGAAATGAATGCTGGACCAGAGTGAGCAGAGCTATTTTGGCTTCAGGGGTGAACATTTTTTTTTTTAAAGGAGCATCCCAGAAATCCACGTATTATACTTGCCATGAAAAGGCCACCAAAACCACTGTGAGTTTCTCTTCCCCATATTGTTGGCTGCAGCGGGTAAGTCAGAATCCTTGCGACCTTCCATTGACTTTCCAGTGTTTCCAGTGGAGAGATGTAAATCGTTGCATTCCAAAGAATTTGCAGATGAACTGCCTGTGTGACGCGTGTGTCATTGAGCAAGAAGTGTGTGTGTGTGTGTGTGTGTGTTTGTGTGTATATGTGTGAGAGAGGGAGTGAGGGAGTGTAAAGTATGAATGTTTGTTTATAGAGCCATCAGATTGAGGATTCATCTGCTGTCTCCTCAAATGGCTTGCGGGGAAAACTGTTTCACTTGCACTGGTTGAATCTGGGAGTTACGATCACAACGTTACTCAAAAAATTAACGAATTCTGCCTAGCAGGAAAATGGAGGCTCCCAACATCGAAGACCGTTTTTTTTTTTTTTTACAATTTGCACATATTGGGGCCCAATGAAGGACCTTGCTGCCAGGGGAAAAGGCACCCAGATATTGTGGCACTTGGCTGACAGTTGTCAACCTGGATACTGTTTTATACTGCTTTTATATTTTTGATGGTTTTAAATTTTGTATATTTCTTTTTAATGTTCACTGTTTTTAACTTTTGTAAACCATCCAGAGAGCTTCGGCTATGGGGCGGGATATAAATTAAATAAATAAATAAATAAATAAATGAGGGCCTGCAGTTCCCATGATCCCTCACCTATGCTGATTAGGTCTGCTGGGAATTGCAGGCCAAAACATCGGGCGCGCCACAAGTTTCCCCCTTCTAAATTCTACAGCCTCCGACAACCCGGAGTCCTCCATGTTGGATCCTGGAATGGATCAAGTTTTACTTTATTCCTTAGCTTTAGGATGCCCATTGGCAGAAGACATGAAGAAATATTTCTAAATGTCAAGGCCACCATCTGGACAGTGCAATTATTGAATTGAATCATGGGATGTTTGGGAGTGCGGGATATATCGCTTAAATGCAAGCCACAACTCGATCAGACTCAAATCTACGTGGTCTTGCAATGTGACATGATAATACAGCACAACACTACACTTCTGTGCATGTGTTGAGCATCTTTCTCTTGTAACTATTTATTTTTTATTGTTAAATTTATTTTTTATTTGTTTTTATTTACTGCATTTTTATACCGCCCAATTGCCGAAGCTCCCTGGGCGGTTCACAAAAATCAAAACCATTCAAAGTATAAAACAAACAGTATAAAATGGAAACTGCCTTGGTCGCCCTGTGGGATGACCTCTGCCGGGAGAGAGACAGGGGGAGTGCGACCCTGTTGGTTCTCCTGGACCTTTCAGCGGCCTTCGATACCATCGACCATGGTATCCTTCTGGATAGGTTGTCTGAGTTGGGAGTTGGAGGTACTGCGTTGCAGTGGTTCTGCTCCTACTTGGATGGCCGATTTCAGAAGGTGGTGCTGGGGGATTATTGCTCTGTGCCGTGGCTCCTAAGCCATGGGGTTCCGCAGGGCTCTATTTTATCCCCTATGCTGTTTAACATATACATGAAGCCGCTGGGGGAAGTTATCCGGAGATGTGGACTGAGGTTAGGGTGACCATATGAAAAGGAGGACAGGGCTCCTGTATCTTTAACAGTTGCATAGAAAAGGGAATTTCAGCAGGTGTCATTTGTATGCATGTCGCACCTGGTGAAATTTCCTCTTCATCACAACAGTTAAAGCTGCAGGAGCTATACTGCAGCTATACTGTGGCCATATTTAAAAGAGGACAGAGCACCTGCAGCTTTAACTGTTGAGATGAAGAGGAAATTTCAATAGGTGAGACATGCATACAAATGACACCTGCTGAAATTCCCTTTTCAATACAACTGTTAAAGATACAGGAGTCCTGTCCTCCTTTTTATATGGTCACCCTAACTGAGGTGTCATCAATATGTGGGTGATACCCAGCTCTACCTTTCCTTTTCATCAAACCCAGGTGAGGCAGTGACTGTTCTGAACCAGTGCCTGGGCACGGTAATGGACTGGATGAGGGCTAACAAACTGAGACTCAATCCAGACAAGACGGAGGTACTGTTAGCGGGTGATTTTGCTGCGTGGTTTTATCCTGGTTGTGCTTTTATACGGTATTTTGTATTTGTGCTTTTAACCTGTTGGTTGTTTTATTATGGTTTTAATTTTTGTGAACCGCCCAGAGAGCTTCGGCTATTGAGCAGTATAAAAAATACAATGGGGGGGGGGGGGACTGTACAAAAGCTGGGGAAAATCCAGGAGATTAGTGCTTGGGAGAAAGGGGGTGGGGCCAGGAAAAGGGGAGGGGCCAGGCTATCAGGGAACCCTATAGGCCTGGACTGGGACACCAGGCAGGCCAAATCTCTCCCCCCCACCAGGCCTGAGCTCCTGCACCCCTGGCTTATTTTTTTTAGGGTGACCGTATGAAAAGGAGGACAGGGCTCCTGTATCTTTAACAGTTGTATTGAAAAGGGAATTTCAGCAGGTGTCATTTGTATATATGAGGAAACTGGTGAAATACCCTCTTCATCACAACAGTTAAAGCTGCCCTCTTTTAAATCTGGTCACTCTAGTATAGCTCCTGTACCTTTAACTGTGGTGATGAAGAGGGAATTTCACCAGGTTCTCCATATATACAAATGACACCTGCTGAAATGTCCTGTTCTATGCAACTGTTAAAGATACAGGAGCCCTCCTGTTTCATATGGTCACCCAACATGAAGGTCCATAAGTCTCCTGCATTGCTCTCTCAGTCTGTCTTTCACCCAAAGGAATAGCACTGCTCCTGGGACTGGGACCACTGCTCAGGGACATGCAGGGGGAGCATCGTAGTATTTTTATTATTATTTATGCTTTAGGGTGGATTCCTGCATTGAGCAGGGGGTTGGACTCGATGGCCTTTTAGGCCCCTCCCAACTCTACTATTCTATGATTTTATATTATTGCATTTATATCTTGCCTTTTTTCCTGCAAGGAACCCAAGGCAGCATACATAATCCTCCTCCTCCTCCTCCTCTCCAATTTATCCTCACAACAACAACCCTGTGAGGTGGGTTGGGCTGAGCGTCTGTGCCTGGCCCAAAGTCACCCAGTGGGTTTCCATAGCCGAGTGGGGACTAGAACCCGGATCTCCCAACACCCAGTCCAACACTTTAGCCACTACACCACACTGGCTCTTTTTGAGATGCCCCCAGCAGGACAGATTCCATATTTGCCATGCAGCACTCTGCAGGTATCTGTATGACCCGGCCCTCCCCACCCCTCCACCCCCATACAAGCAGTGCTTGAGTGTGGGGAAATGGATCTGTTGGAAAGCCCTTGGTGTGTGGGGGACTTTACATGCTGGAGAGGGGAAACCCTGCTCACGAACTGAAAAGTAACAAAGGGAGTCTGTTGCAGTTCGACCTGTGAGGTTGGGAAGAGGGTTGCAGCTGCTGGGCATTGTTGTCTCTGCTACTCCTATTTCCTTCTGTTGCTATGGCTGCTTCCCACCCCCAAACCCCAGTGGCTGTCCTGTTTGATGCATGCAGATGAAGCTGGTGGGAGAACGCTCAGCGAATAGTCTTGGAGCTCCATCCCACGAGCCTTTTATTGCACGCTCGTTGCTGGGCACTCATGGATTTTTGTGGGTCCCTCTCATGACATCGAGCTTTATCCCACCAGCGTTATACTGTGCAATCGCTGCGAATTGCATGCAAAGGACTCCGAAGTTTCCCGCCTTCTAATCTGCTTTGATTGTGAAGTACTCTCATGCATCTGGCCTTAATTGTGCTATAAAAGCAAAAGATTCGCCGTATTTAGCCCCTACTTTTTGAGCGTATCTTCCGAGCCGCCGCTGGGGCGCAGGAGCAGGATTTTAAAGAAATGCTGACGTCTGCGTAAGCTTTAAAGGTAAAGACACCAAAATTGGCACAGTAATAGATATTAGGGAGAGCTTTAAGCATACCAAATTTGAATTGAACTGGGTCATCCGTTGATTTTTTAATGATTTTTTTACATTTCCCCCCTTCAACTCACTTCCTGGTATGCAAAGGATCGTTGTCACCCAGTAGCAAAAACAACAACCGCGAAAGTTTAGCGCTATGGGGATAATCCGAGGGAAGCAGGGACGTGGGATGAAGCTTATCGTCTGCCTCCCGCTCCTTCTAGCCTCTTTTAGCTTCATCCCATGAACTTGTTTCCCTTGAATTATCCCCGTAGTGCTAAGCTTTCACGGTTGTTGCTGTTTTTGCTACCGGGTGACAGCGATCCTTTGCATACCAGGAAATGGGTTTAAGGGGGGAAATGTAAAAAAAAATCATTAAAAAATCAACGGATGACCCAATCCGTTTCAAATTTAGTACGCTTAAAGCTCTCCTTAATATCTATTACTGTGCCGATTTTGATGTCTTTATATTCAAAGCTTACGCAGATGTAAGCATTTGTTTAATTTTTCTTCAAATCCTGCTCCTGCGCCCGTGCCCCAGTGGCCACTCGGATGATACGCTCAAAAACTAGTATCAAAATACGGCGAGGCTTTTGCTTTTATAGCACAATTAAAGCCGGATGCATGGGAGTACTTCACAAGGAAAGCAGATTATAAACTGGAAAACTTCAGAGTCCTTTGCATGCAATTCGCAGTGACTGCACAGTATAACGCTGGTGTGATAAAGCTCTTTGCCCCACAAAATAACACCCCAGTAAGTCAGACTTATTTTTAAAGACGGACGTTGCCGCTATCCCCTGCTGTGTGCAGGAGAAGCAGTGGGATCAAAACGGCCCACCTGCACATTGTTTACTTCCCCCGGGGGCGGAGAAGCGACGGTAAGCAAACGTGATTTCCCCCTGTGTGATGACGCTACTTACCCCTAGACTACAGGATGAGGATTGTGTTATTTTAGGAAATCCCCTAAAGGCGCAATCCTGTGCAGGTTTACATAGAAAAGACGTCCTGCATCTCCAATCATTCCCAACAATGCTGCGAGTTGTATTACTGAGTAAACATGCGTAGGATTGTGCCCTAAACTGAAAATATCCTACAGCTAGAAAACCAGCACAGCAGGATCTAAACGCTTTCCCCCCAATGCACTAGCTGTCGATACGCACTCCATTTTGTGTGTGTCTGTTTTAATACAGAGCCAAGCTAGGCCCCCGTCTATATGACAACGGGGTGGCTCCTCATTAAATATAAACGCAAATTTTTGTTGATTCAAATGTAGGTAATGAGTGTCACACTGCAGCAGCAACACTGATTTATTTCCTGAATTTTTAATAGTGAGTTATAAATGCGCATTATCGCATTATCGCATGTACGAACCTACGGAGGAGAGAGGAGTGAAGCTATAGATTTTATATGTGGAGCTCCGCAGATTCATATAACAGACAAACCAGGAGCAGGGGAAAAGGAACAAGACTACAGAGGGAAAGGAACAAGGCAGCAGAACATGTCTCCTTCCTCTGACTGCCCGTTTCCCCCTCTATGTCTTTGTGAACTACCCAGAGAGCGTCTGCTATTGGGCGGTATGGAAATGCAATAAATAAAAAAATATATTTAAAAATTTGTTTTAAGTATTTATTTATTTATTTATTTATTTATTACATTTCTATACCGCCCAATAGCCGAAGCTCTCTGGGCGGTTCACAAAAATTAAAACCACAGTAAAACACCCAACAGTTTAAAACACAATTACGAAATACAGTATAAAAAGCGCAACCAGGATAAAACCACACAGCAAAGTTGATATAGGATTAAAATACAGAGTTAAAACAGTAAAATTTAAATTTAAGTTAAAATTAAGTGTTAAAATACTGAGTGAATAAAAAGGTCTTCAGCTGGCGACGAAAGCAGTACAGTGTAGGCGCCAAGCGGACCTCTCTGGGGAGCTCGTTCCACAACCGGGGTGCCACAGCGGAGAAAGCCCTCCTCCTAGTAGCCACCTGCCTCACTTCCTTTGGCAGGGGCTCATGGAGAAGGCCCCCTGTAGATGATCTTAAGGTCCGGGTAGGTACATATGGGAGGAGGCGTTCCTTCAGATAACCTGGCCCCAAACCGTTTAGGGCTTTAAATGTTAATACCAGCACTTTGAATTGGGCCCGGACCTGGACTGGCAGCCAGTGAAGTTGTAAAAGGACTGGCGTAATGTGATCTCGCCGGCCAGTCCCTGTTAATAACCTTGCTGCCCTGTTTTGCACCAGTTGAAGTTTCCGGACCGTAGCTTTCTCTGCGGAGCTCCACAGAATCAGAGAATTCAAACTAAAACCAGTGCAAAGGAACGAGGCAGCCGATTGGTGGGAAATCGGCCAATCACGTTGTCCTACCCTCAAAGCTCCACCCACATGTCAAAATGCGAATTAACTCCCCCAAAGACACATAACCATAACATGGTGCAAACTTGGACGTGATCTAAAAGTCGCGGTTAAACGCGAATGCGAAGTTGCACATTATTGCGTTAAAAACCCGGTGCTACAGCGAATGGACAGCTGCGTCATGTGTCCTAAAACGTGAATATGCGCATTTAAGTAGGGCTAAAAAAGCTGTATAGACAAGCCCTAGAAGTGATGTCACAGGTGTGTAAATGTATCTTTGACTTAATCATGTTAGGAAATAGAGTCAAGATGGAGCTGCTGAGAAAAGATAGGCTTGATAGGCTGGAGTGCTGGGCTGAAAACAACAGGATGAAATTTAATAGGGATAAATGCCAAGTTCTACATTTAGGGAATAGAAACCAAAGACACAGTTACAAGATGGGGGATACTTGGCTCAGCAATACTACAAACGAGAAGGATCTTGGAATTGTTGTAGATCGCAAGCTGAATATGAGCCAACAGTGCGATATGGCTACAAGAAAGGCAAATGCTATTTTGGGCTGCATTAATAGAAGTATAGCTTCCAAATCACGTGAGGTATTGGTTCCTCTCTATTCGGCCCTGGTTAGGCCTCATCTAGAGTATTGCGTCCAGTTCTGGGCTCCACAATTCAAGAAGGACGCAGACAAGCTGGAGCGTGTTCAGAGGAGGGCAACCAGGATGATCAGGGGTCTGGAAACAAAGCCCTATGAAGAGAGGCTGAAAGAACTGGGCATGTTTAGCCTGGAGAAGAGAAGATGGAGGGGAGACATGATAGCACTCTTCAAATACTTAAAAGGTTGTCACACAGAGGAGGGCCAGGATCTCTTCTCGATCCTCCCAGAGTGCAGGACACGGAATAACGGGCTCAAGTTAAAGGAAGCCAGATTCCGGCTGGACATCAGGAAAAACTTCCTGACTGTTAGAGCAGTATGACAATGGAATCAGTTACCTACGGAGGTTGTGAGCTCTCCCACACTAGAGGCCTTCAAGTGGCAGCTGGACAACCATCTGTCAGGGATGCTTTGGGTGGATTCCTGCAATGAGCAGGGGGTTGGACTCGATGGCCTTGTAGGCCCCTTCCAACTCTGCTATTCTATGATTCTAAGAAGTTGAAGCATCAGCAGACTTGGGGAACCCACAAGCTTTGCAGAGGTACAACAAACACTTTTTACAGCAGCAACTAAGAGGGGATCTACACTAGTCAAGTTAGAACGTGTCTTATCGTTTTTAAGTGTGCGTTTCGTAGTATTACACCACATGACGTATAGTTTGTGATGTTTTATTGTTGTCTGTTCTCCGGTTTTCATTTTGAACTTCTCTGAAATAAGTTGTTCTATTTGGTATGATGTGGCTGATTTCATTGTATTAAATGGGTTTCCTGTATTTCCTTAGCCAATCACATTCCAGGGGGGCATGTTTATGTAATTTCCACGCCCAAAGTTGGAGCAGTTTTTTCCCCCTTTCAAGCCTCTTTTTTGCAGCCACTTCCAGTTTCACTTTTGGGAGGCTTCTTGGTGGATTGTTTGTAGGTGGAGGGGCAATTGAAGTGGAGAGAAGAGGAAGTGGGAGGGGAAATTGGCAGATGGGGAAATAGAACAAACGGATTTCTTTTCTTAGTGTGGCCAAAAGGAATGCATTCCCACGGAAAGAGAAAAACGTAAGTAAACGTTTTAAAAACCGTTACGTTTTAAATCGTTCAAAAATAAAACGTTCAATGACTGTAAAAACAATGTCTCATATACTAGTGTAGATCCCCTCTAAGTTTGTACTCCCCAAAAATGAACTGACGTGGATTGCGGACGCTCGGTAGCCCCAGACAATGGACAAAGAAAAATGGAAAACCGAGGGAGGCGGCGAAATGCCCTCCTTACCGCTTAGAACGCCCTGGAGGAGGAGGAGGAGGAGGAGGAGGAAGGCATCGTTGGCTCCCTGAACAGAAGGGCATCTGTTAGGAGGTGAGGCCACTCTGTAACATTTCATAGAATCATAGAATAGCAAAGTTGGAAGGGGCCTACAAGGCCATCGAGTCCAACCCCCTGCTCAATGCAGGAATCCACCATGAAGCATCCCTGATGGATGGTTGTCCAGCTGCCTCTTGAAGGCCTCTAGTGTGGGAGAGCCCACCACCTCCCTAGGTCACTGGTTCCATTGTCGTACTGCTCTTACAGTCAGGAAGTTTTTCCTGATGTCCAGCCGGAATCTGGCTTCCTTTAACTTGAGCCCGTTATTCCATGTCCTGCACTCTGGGATGATCGAGAAGAGATCCTGGCCCTCCTCTGTGTTACAACCTTTCAAGTATTTGAAGAGTGCTGTCATGTCTCCCCTCAGTTTCGCTGCCTCTCCATTTACTTAGGCCAGTTCTCCTGACAGTTTCTTGCGAATGTTTTGTGCCCTTGTGGTTGCCTCCTCGGCAGATCTAAACTCCTCTCTTTATAGAATCATAGAATAGCAGAGTTGACCAGACCACCTGACCCAGCAGCCATTGCCCATGCTGGCTGGGAATCATGGGAGCTGTGATCTGTCCCTGATGGAAAATATTGGCCACCTTCGGACCACACTTTAGGCAACGGAGGAGGGAATCAACAATGCACAGCATCTTATTTCAGAGGTACTCCCCACACAAAATGTTCCCCCTCCCCCCCATCGCGCGGCTGAAAGTCCCAGAGTCCTTCTGGGTGGCTGGTGCTCCTTCCTCCCTCAGTCCTCCCAGCCCTATCCCATCACGCATTGCAAGTTGTGCCAGCTGTACAGGGGCGGCCAGGGTGGGTTCGGCTGCTCCCGCCGGAGAACTCTATGACCTTCCGGAATAGTGCACTCGACGGGGGAGATCACCCAATGGAGCCGGCCACGCAACATTTTAGCCAACGGGTCTCCGGATAAGCAACGGAGCAGCCCATTTCCCTCCCCCCCCCATTGTTTAATTCTTTAAAATCAAAAATCAAAACACAAAAATCAACACAACAGACGATCGCCTCCCTTCCACTGTCGACGACCGTGTCGTCCGAACCCAGCCATTGTGTGCGTGCAACCCTTGACAGTGGCATAAGTGGGGCAATTTCTCCTTCCCTAGGCTTGGGGAGCATATCTCGCCTCCCACCATTTGCACAAATACACACACACCCCACTCTGGCTTGCCTCTTCCAGGATCAAGGGGAGCTCAAGCGTGAGCTGTAGAAGGTGGCTGATCAGTCTGAGGGTGAGCTAAAGGTAGCAAAGATTAAGGCCGCGCCAGGCATTCTGGGAGGAGGGAGCAACTAAAGCAGGCAGGTCTTAAGAGATCCAGCAGGGAGGTCAGAAGCCCCGTGAAAATCCCCAGGTTTCTGTTTCTTCTACCATCTCTGCTGTGCCAGGATTAAGAGCTGAGCTCACAGGCAACGGCTTTGTCCCTGCCGCAGTTCGCCTGCCGGCAAATCCGGCCAGGATCAGGATGTAGGTGTATACGCTCAGCCCTCTGGCTTTGGCCTTTCCCATCCTTGAGATTAGGGGCACCTTCCTTTTCTCGTATTTTTAATTGCTTCAAGCTGAATTCCTCTGCGTTCACCTCGTCCCTAGACCCCGAGTGACGTCCCGGTTCTCTCCGCGTCCGTCAAAGCAGTCCTCCATGGAGCCGCTGAGGAAGCGAGCCAGTCTGCTCGGGGCCCGTGGGCCCATTAAAAATAGCTTGTGTCACATTTTTCAAGCCCAGTTCCTATATATAACAAGGTTACGCAGAGAGGAAACGTGTTTGGGGTTCCAGCTTGAAAAGGGACATGGATCAGGGCCCTATTCTAAGCACCAATTGAGTCCCCCAACACGCTGATAATAATTAGTACATCATTTTATTAAGGGCGCAATACTATGCACGGTTAGACAGGAAAATGACCTACAGCTCCCAGCATGCCTCTGCCAGGCACACTGGCTGGGGCTTGCTGGGAGTTGTAGGCCATTTTTCTGTAAATATGCACAGGGTTGCACGCATCTTAAATTTCCTGGGACTCGTCGACACGGGTGCTTTTCCCCACAGTAGCTTCTGAGTGGCGGCAGGTGATCTACATGATGCAGCCGCCACTACGAAGCGATCCAGGGGCAAAGTCCCAAAGCTCCATGCTAAAAATTTCGGGGTACTTACCCCGACATTTTTAGCTTGGAGCGCGGCTCCGTGGCTCTGCGGAGCCTTGTTAAGAAAAAATAAATGAAATTTTAAGGGGAGTTGGAAATCCCACCAGGGAGGGAGCACCCCAATCCTCCCCCCTTAGCTGTAAATGCGATCCTTCGCATTTACAGCTGAAAAAAAAACAAAAAACAAGTCAGTCCATTTTTTTAACCCCCCCCCCCACTAACTTTAGAAGAGGGGGTGCAGGTGCTGTCAGGCGCCCCGGACCTGCTGTGTGAGTGCTCAGGTGGGCGGACACTGTGGTGACGCCGGCTCCCGGAAAGCCCGCAACTGCGCTCCTTCGGATGTAGATGGTTGGACGGAGCATCAATGAATTATCTAAGTCGTCAAGACGAGGGCCTGATCTCCCATTGCCATTGCTGCGTCTCGCACAGGCCTTGCTAGATGACGGGGTAGCCCGGTACGAGCCCTGGCCCGGCCCCTGTGCGTTCAGATGACGCACAGGGAATCCCGGGCTCAGGCAGGGCTGAAACTTCCTTCGGCCTGGGCTAACCGGAACCTCTATTGGCCTGGTATTACTCGCGGCCTCGGGCTGAGCCCGAGACTGCAGACGTCTAGCTTGTTCCGCCGCTTTTCCCAGCTACCACGCTTACTCGTGAGTGGCCGAGACAAGCGGCGGAACCCGGGGAAGGTGGGAGGGAGATTAGAGCACGGGGGAGGTGGGGGGGAAGATCGGAGCCCGAGGGAGGTGGGGGGGAGTATTGGAGGCAGAGGGAGAAGGGGGCTGGCAGGTGGGCGACGGAGCTGGCGGGGATGGGGGGGAAACGAAGCTGGCGGGAGGGGGGGGGACTCATGGCCAGGGAGGGGGGAGCGGGGAGGATTTTTTTTTTAAGAGCCTTACGTAAGCGCAGGAGTGTTCCTGCTTCCGGTGCCTTTAAAAAAAATATGGCGGATGCGACAGGGCTTTGCTTTCCCCGTTGCGTCTACGTCTGGCAAGGCACGACAGTCCATGCTACTTGTAGCACGGGCTCACCGCTCCTCCTGTCCGGATTAGGCGGTAGGTCTAGCAAAGTCCTCAGTGGCCAATTAGGGCTGCTAGGCCAGAATTTAGCAACGTTGCCTTTGCCTTTACAGGTGGCAAGCAAGGAAGAAAAGTGGCACAGCCCTGCTCTCCCCTGAAATCCTAGGTAGGGAAAACATTTTGCAACTTGAGCCTTGGAGAACGGTGATTTACTAAATAGGGGTGACCCTGTGGAAAGGAGGACAGGACTCCTGTATCTTTAACAGTTGTCTAGAAAAGGGAATTTCAGCCGGTGTCATTTGTATGCGTGCAGCACCTGGGGAAATTCCCTCTTCACCACAACAGCTAAAGCTGCAGGAGCCCTGTCTAACACGACCAGATCCCAAAGAGGGCAGGGCTCCTGCAGCTTTAACTGTTGCGATGAAGAGGGAATTTCACCAGCTGCTGCATGCATACAAATGACCCCTGCTGAAATTCCCTTTTCTTTACAACTGCTAAAGATACAGGAGCCCTGTCCTCCTTTCCATAAGGTCACGCTAGATTTATGAGCAAATCACGTCTCTCTTTGCAGAACTTCTCCCACCCAGATAAAAAAATCACAGGAAAGTTCCCGGAGCCCCTTCCGACTCAGAAAACAGAATCTCGTCCTTTGAGCAAACCCGAGGGTTAAACCAGGTAGAGCACCCTCCGTCATCCTGCTGTGTCCTGTGCGGATTAAAAATGGGGGCAGGGAGAAATCCTCCTCCTCCTCTTCCAGATCCTGGAACAATATGGAGCAGCCTCTGGAGGGCTGCTCTGAGGGGGGGGGGAGAATAAATGGGGTTTAAAGGCCATCTGGACTTGGCATTAGTTAGAGCCCTTGAATAAGCAACAATCTGGACTGGAAGTCGTAGACTCTCTTGAATGGATTTTGTCCCAATTTACTTCACACACCAATTTGGGGCAGTGAGGAAACCATGAAACATGAATGGTTAAAAAGAGGGAGGTTAGATAATTGGAGAGCAAACACCCCATTTCATTATTATTTCATTATTGGAGCCCAGTTGCGTTGACAGCCGCTAGTACAAACTCTAGGAATAGAGATCTGGTTGTAGGGTTGCCATGTTTTATTGACTGGCAGAAATGGACCAGATGATGCTTTTGCTGGAATGGAGATGCAATGATTCCGGAAGCTTTCTCTGTTGAATATCTGCCTATCAAAAAATTAAAGGCACAGGAGCCTTGATAAGAGCATAAAATGGCCGATGCCTATGGGATGCTGTAGAACAGCCTTCCCCAAATTGTTGCCCTCCAAACACGTTGGGCTACAACTCCCAGAATTCCCCAGCCGGCAATGGGGAAGGCGGCTGTAGAACGTCCGACCTTTTCTTGGTTCTCTGGATATTTCCAAGATCTGGATTGGCTGGCTCTCAGCTTGGCTTCCAGTTCATTGGGAGAGCTGTATAAATAGCCTCCTGCTGCTGCTGCCCATGGTTTTAGCAGCCTGAAGCAAGGTGTCCCATTAGCCGTCCAGCCTGATGGCATCTGGACTGGGTTTTTCCTCAAACGTCACACTGGGGGCAGAACAAATCTTTTGAACTTTCTGTATTAAAAGGCTGGAAAGCGGAGCTGGAGAGCAGCCACACGGTGTGATATGAACTCGTTGGAATCTGAACTCTTCAGTGCTCAGTGCTGGCTCGAGGTTTTGGAGGGCCCTTGGGCGAGACTCCCTCGATGGACCCCCTCCCTCAGTGAGGCTGCCCTACACCACCATTGCCACCAGCTGCACTTGTTCCTCCTCTTCTTCTTTCTCATAATTCCTTCCCACCCCTTGTTTGACCGGCAGAGAGCCTGGGGGGGCAAGCAGGCCGTGGTATCGGGCACTCCATCTTCTCACCACCACTGTTGCCTGGGCCAGATTGAGAGGCAGGTGAAGAAGCAGGTTGCAGTGATGAAGAGGAGGAGCAGATCCAGGGGTCTCTGGTCAGTGGGCCCTTATTGGGGTCTGGGCCCCTGTGGTGTTACACCCCACAAGTCAGTTCCCTAATGTCTGAAATTGATAAGTCTGCAGTGTGTTTAGAATAGGGTGACCATATGAAAAGGAGGACAGGGCTCCTGTATCTTTAACAGTTGCATAGAAAAGGGAATTTCAGCAGGTGTCATTTGTATGCATGCAGCACCTGGTGAAATTCCCTCTTCATCACAACAGTTAAAGGTGCAGGAGCTACACTAGAGTGACCAGATTTACAAGAGGGCAGCTTTAACTGTTGTGATGAAGAGGGAATTTCACCAGGTTCCTCATATATACAAATGACACCTGCTGAAATTTCCTTTTCAATACAGCTGTTAAAGATACAGGATCCCTGTCCTCCTTTTCATATGGTCACCCTATGAGTGGGTGGAGTTAGAATGTCTTAGGAGGGGGGAGGAGTGATATATAAGGGAATGTCTGAGGGGATTGAGGGAGACTTTTAGGTACTCTTAGAGTCTTTAGCGCTCTATGTGTAGAGTACTTGGGTTCTGGAAAGATTGAGGTTCAATATAGAGAGTCATGTTTTGTGAGGGTGGGGTGTGCAGATAGACAGTTTGTGTATAATAAACAATACTGATAATAAAGTTCAAGAGCGATTGTGTGAGAGAAAGGAAAGCGTGGATATGAATGAGTGAAAGGATTGGATGAAAGGTTTCGAAATGTTTTAATTTGAAACAAAGCTTGTGAACTTTTAAAAATAAATTTTTAATCAGTTTGTTTTAACTACCACAAAAATCCCACGTGTCTGTTTGGCATTTATCACCTGAAGTTATTTACATTTAACACCCACTCTGACAATAATTCACCTCAGCACATATAATTCAGAGCGCATTTTTTTATTTTTGAAATCCTTCTCCATTTAACCCCTTTCTCCACATAGTTTGGAGAAAGGCGGTGTTTGTCCCTCGCCTCAGGCGTATCAAGCGGTGGTGCTTGGCTTGAGCAGGGAGTGTCCGCGGCCGGGCCTGGTGTTCAGAGCCTGTGCCATGGCAGCCCCCAGCAGGTGCCCAATCATGTCTACCATTGTTATCAGCCCTGGCAGTACTTCTGTCTTATCAGAATGTTCTACTCCCTGTGCTTTCAGCCACATGACTGCTGGCACCAAACATTAGCTGCATTCAGACAACACTTTAGTCGATGGTGGGGGAAACCATCAACTCACAGTTGGTTATCTAGGGGGTACTCCCCACACAACGGTTGAGTTTGGACATGATAATCAACCAGTGGGGTGGTGGGGTGGTAATAGGAGGGACATTGAAATCAACCATTGTTTAGTGTGTCGTCCAAACCCGGCCAACATGTTCCTACACAACAGTGGAGTGATTTGGGCTGGCATTGAGTGGACTAATAGTCAACCCAGCATTTGACCGACACAGCCCCCCTCCCTCCTCCCTCAGTCCTCCTGGTGCTATCCCAGCAGCCTCTGTGAGTTGTGCCAGCTGTAGCAGAGCAGCTGGTGCAGTTTTGGCCTGCTCTTGCCCGGGAACTCTGTAACCAGCCGAGATTGTCTACTGACTCAGTTCGGACAACATGCCAACCAACGGTTTTGCAGCTAGTCAACTCTGCAGCTGATTCTATTTCTCCAGTGGTTATTTTGAGGGAAAAAGTCAAACATGGGGTGATTTCAGATGACACAATTACCAACCGTTGACCATTTAACTGACTACTAAAACCATCATTGACTAGCGTGTTGTCCAAACACAGCGATTATATCTCAAGTCTTGTTGATGGATTCTAAGCCAAGAATGCTATTTTTTTTTTAAAAAAAAAATCAGTTTTTCCAAACGAGTGGTTTTATTGAAATAAGCCTGAAAGGTGCAACTTTACATTCCTTTTGTGGGGAGAAGAGGCAGCTATAGCATGTGCAACCTGTTCCTCTTTTGAGTCTGCTTACCTGCCCCCTTTCTTACCACACCTGCTATCATGAGGAGGCCTACAGGTGTGCAACCGGCAGGTGGTTGAGCAGGTGATGCCGAGGTTGCTGCTTTCTCCTGTGCTTCAGAACATTTAAAAGGATACACGTGTTCTCTGAGTTCTGACCTGGCAACCCTAGCTTGCAATCCAACAGTAATTGATAATATGCGGTGGGTGGGAATCATAGAATCATAGAATAGCAGAGTTGGAAGGGGCCTACAAGGCCATCGAGTCCAACCCCCTGATCAATGCAGGAATCCACCCTAAAGCATCCCTGACAGAGGGTTGCCCAGCTGCCTCTTGAAGGCCTCTAGTGTGGGAGAGCCCACGACCTCCCTAGGTAACTGGTTCCATTGTCGTACTGCTCTGACAGTCAGGAAGTTTTTCCTGATGTCCAGCTGGAATCTGGCTTCCTTTAACTTGAGCCCGTTATTCCGTGTCCTGCACTCTGGGAGGATCGAGAAGAGATCCCGGCCCTCCTCTGGGTGACAACCTTTTAAGTCTTTGAAGAGTGCCATCATGTCTCCCGTCAATCTTCTCTTCTCCAGGCTAAACATGCCCAGTTCTTTCAGTCTCTCTTCCTAGGGCTTTGTTTCCAGACCCCTGATCATCCTGGTTGCCCTCCTCTGGACACGCTCCAGCTTGAGAGCCATTTCCATTTGAATTAGAATTCATTACAGGGTACTTCCTTCCCAATTTTTTTTTAAAGTATTCGTAGGGTATTTGAAAGAGTTGCAGTCCAACAACACATCTGTAGGGCACCCAGCTGCACAGGGCTGATGCACACTATGCTCCCCCCAATGAAGGCACATCTGTGGCTCAAAAAGCATTTCCCGTTTGGAGGTGATTTCCCATCTTTGAACCCATCTCTTTCTGTGCCCACGTACCCAACTGTTCTTGGTGCTCCTCTCTTGTTGGACCAAGATCGAAGGGGCAATGAGCAAAAGAAAGAGAGGGCGGGGGAGAGAGGACACATCTGGCAAGCAAAAGGCCATTCAGGAAATGGGGGGCTGGCTGAGAACACTGAGTGTTGCCAGTCACACACTTTCTTCAGGGGTTCCCAGGCACATGCTTGCAGTTGCCAGATGTGCAACAGCTGTCTCGACTGCTTCCACCCCCACCTCCAGGAAGAGCTGCTGTATTTCCTTTAGCGGTCAAGCTGTAACCTACTCACCCTTCCCCTTCTATCCTTTCCTTCAAGCCCTTAAATGGCTGGATCTTGGGTAGAACCAGATCCATGCAAAAGGCAGGGCAGGATCAGGCCCAGGAATACCTGGGCGGGAGACAAAGAAAAAAGGTTGAAGATTATTTATTTAACCCTACCTCACAGGGTTGTTGTGAGGATAAAAATAGAGAGGAGGAGGAGGAGGATTATGTACGCTGCTTTGGGTTCATTGGAGTAAAAAAAGGCGGGATATAAATATAAAAAGGCGGGATATAAATGCAATAATAATAATAATAATAATAATAATAATAATAATAATAATAATAAATGCAATAATAAATAAATATAAATAAATAATTCTGCAGCCTAGAATTGGCCCATGTGGGGTGTGTGTGTGTGTGTGTGTATTTGTTTGGCTTATCCACTGGCACAACCTTTGATACTGCATGCATCTTGTTTGCCCAGAGTACATTTCCCCAGGTTGTGCTCGGAAGCGGATGTGCTCACAGAGCTGTTGTTCTCTTTTGAGCGTCCCTGTCGCCTGCAAACCCATGTGGGAAACAGATGAGACGGAGCGGAGACAGAGGGGAAATGGGGCCTGGGATGGGGGGGGGGGCTTGGTAATCTGATATTTATGATGGACTTCCACTGAACTGGGAAGCTACGAAGCCAGAAGCGTTAGTTCAAAGCCAGCCAAGTCAGAGCCAAAGATTTTCTTGGGGCGGGGCGTGGACGGAGGTATGGAGTTCATCTGGTGAGGGAGAAGGATCTTCCATATGTCTGAACAATTAGGGGATCGTTAGGGGATTAGAAGTCACATTAATAAGCCCTGGCTGTTTGGAATCAGAGGCTCAGCTGCAAAGGTTGCAGCCAGAGAGACGGGCGCAGGCAAAGGTCACAATTAACACAGCGCAGTGCAAGAGCCTCTCATCTAGGTAACATTCTTGCTGGGGGAAGGCTCTAAGAAAAATGGCAGGTTGTTGGGGAAATGCCACCCACGTGCCTTCAAATCTGTCCGGAGGAAAAAAAAGAGGGGGGAGGTATGGCTGGGTTAACGGCAAAGCCGGCTGAAAGCAGAACTCAGGGCCGGTGCCAGACTATTTTGCGCCCTAGGCAGGTGAGCTGCTTTCACTCACCCACCCCCATCCCCACCCCAGCGTACCTGGGCGTGGGGCGCCATCTCGCCCGCCCAGCCGAAGCGAAGCCAGGACGCTGGGGTGGGGGGCGGGCGGGCGGCTTTGGAACGGTGCGCCTGGCTGGAAGCTGCTCTGGGAGAGCGACTTCCGGGCGCGCCTTTCTGAAGCTGCCCGCCCGCCCGCCTACCCCAGCGTTCTGGCTTCGCTTTGGCTGGGTGGGTGCTGAAGTGAAGCCAGGACGCTGGAGTAGGGGTGTGTGCATGGCTTCGCTTCGGCTGGGTGGGCGCCCAGCCGAAGCGAAGCTAGGATGCTGGGGCAGGCGGGCGGTTTCGGAACGGCGCGCCCGGAAGCCGCCCTCTCAGAGCCACTGTGGGAGAGCGGCTTCTGGGTGCGGTGTTCGGCGCCCCCCTTACCTTGGCGCTCTAGGCGGCCGCCTGAGTGGCCTCTATGGAAGCGCCGGCCCTGGCAGGACTCCATTTCAGAGGAAATGAAATTCCCGTTGAAATCTTGCAAGACCGAACTGTGCTTGTGGAGGAACACGAGTAAAAGTCTGTGGTCGAGCTGCGCACGAGGGGTGGGGGGGCAGCCACTGTGAAGTTCAGCCCCGAGAGACGTCTGCCAACCAGCAAAGACTGTGCAGAGGGGAGGGGGAGGGAGCCGGACAGCAAGGGGTAGGGTAGGGTCAAGCAGCAAGGCATGCTGGGAAATGGGCCTAGTTGGTTGGCAAGCCAGTGCACGGTTGCAAGGGGAAAGGCAGCTCATTGGCAAATGTAAAGATGTAACCCTAATCCACTCCTTGTTGGTAGCAACAGCTGTCAGCCATACATCCAAGAGAGAAGCCCCCAGTTCTCTGGACTGCGCATATTAAAAACGCCAATTTGGTAGACCTTTTTCGGTACACAAACGCTCTTATTACACCTATGATGCTGAGCTGCCGTTGCAAGAGCACACACTCTTCCTTAGCTAGGGTGACCACATGGAGGTATCTTTAACAGTTGTACTGAAAAGGAGATTTCAGCAGGTGTCATTTGTATGCATGCAGCACCTGGTGAAATGCCCTCTTCAGCACAACAGTTAAAGCTGCAGGAGCTATACTAGAGTGACCAGATTTAAAAGAGGGCAGAGCACCTGCAGCTTTCACTGTGGTGTTGAAGAGGGAATTTCACCAGGTGCTGCATGCATACAAATGACACCTGCTGAAATTCCCTTTTCAGTAAAATCAAGAAACAGAAGCTCTGTCCTCCTTTTCATATGGTCACCCTACCTTAGCATAGTCTCTCTCTCGCACTACAGGGCCAGCTCTCCTGAGGAGAATGAGACCCTGACATGCAGGGGTGGAGCCTGGGATTGAAGAGGAGCAGCCTGGCAGATCAAGGGGTGGAGACTAGTGGTGCCTAATCTAGTAGAGTTCGGTTCTGGGCACCACATTTCAAGAATCATGCAGACAAGACAAGCCGAAGGGGGTTCAGAGGAGGGCGACGAAGATGATCAGGGGTCTGGAAACAAAGTCCTATGAGGAGACACTGAAAGAACTGGGCATGTTTAGCCTGGAGAAGAGAAGATGGAGGGGAGACATGATAGCACTCCTCAAGTACTTGAGGAGTCCGAATCTGAAGCAGATTGGGGTGATTCGGACCTCCGAATCTGAAGTGGGTCGGGGGGGTCTGAATCGATAGCACTGTGCTATCGATTCAGACCCCCCGACCCGCTTTGGATTCGGAGGTCCGAATCACCCCAATCTGCTTCGGATTCGGGTGCACAGCTTTCAAATACTTGAAAGGTTGTCTCACAGAGGAGGGCCAGGATCTCTTCTCCATCATCCCAGAGTGCAGGACACGGAATAATGGGCTCAAGTTACAGGAAGCCAGATTCCGGCTGGACATCAGGAAAAACGTCCTGACTGTTAGAGCAGTACGACAATGGAACCACTTACCTAGGGAGGTGGTGGGCTCTCCCACACTAGAGGCCTTCAAGAGGCATCTGTCAGGGATGCTTTAGGGTGGATTCCTGCATTGAGCAGGGCGTTGGACTCGATGGCCTTGTAGGCCCCTTCCAAGTCTACTATGCTATGATTCTAGGGCATAATACCTGGTGGGTCATGAGGACATCAGGCGAAGCATGCTGTTGGATCAGGCCAGGGGCCCAGCTAGTGCAGCATTATGCTCCCACAGTGGACAGCCAGCTTTTATAACCTTCCCTCAGAGGGGAAAGATGCTCCAGCCCTTTGATCACTTTGGCTGCCCTCCTCTGCACAGAGCCTGCCTTGTGGAGGCTCAGCAGTGCGGCCTGATTTGCCTGGAGGAGACACTAAGAGGCAAAGCTTTCAAGCCAAGCAGAAAGCACCGTGGCTCCCTCCAATCCAGAGGCAGGAAAAGTGCAGAAAACGGCAACTGAAACGACCATGGGAGCTGGAACAACTCCCTTATGATGAACTACAACAGGTAGGATTGTTTAGCTTGGGGGGGAAAGGGCAGGGCTTTAGTGGGCAGGACCAAGGGCAGAAAAGGGTGGAGCTTAAAGCTCTTGCTGCTGCTAGCTAAGCCGCCTGGAGGAGAGGCATTTCAGCCTTTTAGCATTGGGGGTTACAAGCTGTACAAAATCTAGAAAACCATCAGCTGTTGGGGCAAAAGGGGCAGGTACTCGGGCGGGGCCACGGACATGGTCGTATTCGGCCCTTAGGCCTGAGGTTCCGCACCCCTCCCTTAACCAGGCACAACGCTCCTGGTTCTACAGTTACTGCTCTTGATTGTATGGTGTAAGCCAATGGATTCCGTCAGGGACATAGAACGGTGCCTTGTCCTGCGTCAAACCCTCTGTCCATCTAGCCCAGTGTGTTGACACTGGTTGGCAGCAGCTCTCCAAAATCTCAGGCCGGAGTCTTTCCGGCCCTACCTGGAACGTAGGAAGCTGCCTTATACAGTCAGACCCTTGGTCCATGTAGGCCAGTATTGTCAACACTGACTGGCAGCAACGGCTCTTCAGGGTTTCAGACGGGATTCCTTCCCTCACCCTACCTGGAGAAGCCGGGGACCGAAACTGGGGTCTTCTGCAGGCAAAGCAGGTGCTCTACCATTGAGGCTTCGACCTGCTCTGGACAATTCGCCAGTGTTACACATCCTCTATCTGGTCACAACTGAAAAGAGAGGGGTGGGCGCTGTCTTTTCATGCCAAAGATCGCCGTTGCCAGGGTGTGGGGAATAATTGCAGCAAGTGCCTGTGTTTGGCCCAGGGTTCCATGGGAACTGCCTTTGGGAGACATGGATGTCACTGCACTCCTCTTACTGAGCAAACGTGCCATGTCTCTCGTTGTACCGCCCAGCTGACCAGGGGAACGAAAAAGGCACAGAGCCAACTGGCAGAGATTAGAGAAGATTAGCCATCAGGCGGGGAGGTTCCATGTGCCATAGGTGGCAGATGGTCTCGGATAGATCCGGGGTGAACAGAACCCAGTGGGGTTAAGGTTTAGCAGGCTGACCGGCACTGTCTCAACTATTATATCATAGAATCATAGAATAGCAGAGTTGGAAGGGGCCTACAAGGCCATCGAGTCCAACCCCCTGCTCAATGCAGGAATCCACCCTAAAGCATCCCCGACAGATGCTTGTCCAGCTGCCTCTTGAAGGCCTCTAGTGTGGGAGAGCCCACAACCTCCCTAGGTAACTGATTCCATTGTCGCACTGCTCTAACAGTCAGGAAGTTTTTCCTGATGTCATCATTATTATCCCATCATTGCCAAGATGATGTAAACCAGTGAGGAAATGGGTCCCTGTCCCAAGGAGTTTACAATCTAAATTTCAACAATAGGTAAGGAAAAAGAGGGAGGGGAGGGAAGGAGAGGTTATACTTTTGAGTAAGGAGTTTTACTGGTTCTATCCTTTCCTTTCTACCCATTGCAAAGAATCGCCAGTTGCTTGGCCGGATCTACGCTACTGCTTTAAAGTGCTTTATAACAGTTTTGACAACTGTATATGGAGTGTGTCCTGGGCCGCAACAGTTGTCAAACCTGTTATAAAGCGCTTTAAAGCAGTAGTGTAGTTCCTGCCCTAGTATTAATAACCATCCAAAACCCCAACAGCTTTCATGAGATCACAGTAAAAAGCACAGATGACATGGTTTTTCTGGAACTTCTATAATTGATTTGATTTATTACATTTATATACCGCCCCATAGCCAAAGCTCTCTGGGCGGTTTATTGATAAGCTTAGTGATGAAGCCTGATGAAATGTTTTGGTGGAGCGCCATACTCTCTGTTCAGTACTACCAGGCTGGTCACCGGTACACCTAGGGGTGACCACGTTACACCAGTTTTAAAATCTCTTCACTGGCTGCCAATTATTTCTGGGCGAAGTATAAAGTGTTGGTTATTACCTTTAAAGAGCCTCGTGTGGCTGGTTCTCAGGCAGCTGGCTCAGGTCGACTCAGCCTTCCATCCTTCCGAGGTCGGTAAAATGAGTACCCAGCTAGCTGGGGGAAAGGGAACTGTGACTGGGGAAGGCAACGGCAAACCACCCCACTACAAAGTCTGCCAAGAAAACGTCAGCGAAAGCAGGCGTCCTTCTAGGAGTCAGCAATGACTCAAGTGCTTGCACAGGAGGTTCCTTTCCTTTCGTTTCCTTTCCTATTACCTTTAAAGCTCTACATGGTTTGGGTCCAGGTTACCTGCGAGATCGCCTTCTCCCGTACAATCCACCCCACACACTCAGTTCCTCTGGGAAGAATTTCCTTCAGCCAGCAAAAACTAGATTAACAACTGTTACCCAAAGGACCTTCTCTTCTGCTGCTCCCAGACTGTGGAATGGCCTGCCGGAGGAGACTCGTCAACTGAACAGTCTTTTAGCATTTAAGAAAACTGTAAAGACTGATCTCTTCTGGCAGGCCTAACCAGTGGAATTTTAAGATGCTTTTAGTATGCTTTTAGGATGATTTTTAGGAAGTTTTAACAATGTATACTATGTTTTTAATCAGTATTTTATGTATTTTATACTTACTGTTGTTCTCCGCCTCAATCAGGATGGAGAGGCGGGTAAGAATTATTATTATTATTATTATTATTATTATTATTATTGACTTCTCTTTCCCAGCACACTTTTGCCACTGTGCAAAAGTGACACGATTAAGCCATCATACACATGGCAACCTGGATTAGGTTTGCTACCAAATCCCCACTCACTGGGCTTTAAGGATATATCTGCACGACACATATGGTGCCAAACACCTGTTTGTCTCATTCACACAATGCATTTTAGGTGCATTTGTATAATTAACCTGGGAAGGAAGGACTTATTTTGCCATTTGAAGTTTGCCAGAGAAAGACAAAGTAGTTTTGCATTTCATAGTTCAAGGTTTATTATTTATTTATTTATTTATTTATTTATTTATTTCATTTATATACCCCCTCCCCCTAGCTAGAGCTCTCTAGCTCTAGCTAGAATTACAGAAACTCTAAAATGAGATAAAAACAAGTATACAAAATTTAAAATTCTAACACAGAGAACATACATACACAAGCATTAAAAACCATTAAAAACCATTAAAGGTTGCTAAAATAATTCTGCTTTGCATTCCGGTTATGCTGTGTTGTGGGATTAGTACTGCCTGCTGTGTGCCTCTTTCTGCAGATGTTACACGAAGATGCAAATTATTCAGGGTGACCATATGAAAAGGACAGGGCTCCTGTATCTTTAACAGTTGCATAGAAAAGGGAATTTCAGCAGGTGTCATTTGTATATATGGAGAACCTGTTGAAATTCCCTCTTCATCACCACAGTTAAAGCTGCAGGTGCCCTGCCCTCTTTTGTATCTGGACACTCTAGTATAGCTCCTGCAGCTTTAACTGTTGTGATGAAGAGGGAATTTCACCAGGTTCCCCATATATACAAATGACACCTGCTGAAGTTTCCTGTTCTATGTAACTGTTAAAGATCCAGGAGCCCTGTCCTCCTTTTCATATGGTCACCCTAAATTATTGGTACTTTCATCCAGTAGATGCTAATGGCTCCGATGTCAGTGGCGTGGTGAATCTGCTCTGGGTTTCAGCCAGAGCCAGACAGAATTCTAAAAGGGCTATCCCAGCACCTTAGACAGCTCCTTTAGAGTTCTAAGAGGTACTGACTGAAACCCGGAGTGGATTTACTGCCCCACTGACCTCACAGCCACCAGCCTCCATTGCTCTCATCTCCAAAAGAAATGAGCTCTCTCTAACGCTGTAGTTTGTGGAGTGTTGGGCTGAAGAAAGACAAGCTGGAGCGTGTTCAGAGGAGGGCAACGAAGATGATCAGGGGTCTGGAAACAAAGCCCTATGAGGAGAGACTGAAAGAACTGGGCATGTTTAGCCTGGAGAAGAGAAGATGGAGGGGAGACAGGATAGCACTCTGTGTGAAAGGTTGTCACACAGAGGAGGGCCAGGATCTCTTCTCGATCCTCCCAGAGTGCAGGACATGGAATAATGGGCTCAAGTGACAGGAAGCCAGATTCCGGCTAGACATCAGGAAAAACTTCCTGACTGTTAGAGCAGTACGACAATGGAACCACTTACCTAGGGAGGTCGTGGGCTCTCCCACACTGGAGGCATTCAAGAGGCAGCTGGACAGCCATCTGTCAGGGATGCTTTAGGATGGATTTCTGCATTGAGCGGGGGGTTGGACTCAATGGCCTTATAGGCACCTTCCAACTCTACTATTCTATGATTCTATGATTCAATGAAAGCATTTGAAGGGCCAACGACGTCATGACATGACACGAATCTTGGCATTTAATAGGCACATTTTTAAAAACTCCAAACTGCAGCTATTACAAGAGTGGGTGGTAGGGTGATGGTTAACTACCAGGATCGCAGCAGGTGGGATGGGGGGGAGTTTAACCCTTTCCACCCCTGCTAGGGCTCTGGCAAAGATAGCCCCTCCGAAGGTGCTCTTTGAATTAGGATGAGAGCTCCTATTGGCACCAGTGGGACCTTTTCTCCCAATCGAAAAAGCAGTTCTGGGGAAACAATTTTTCTCAGGACCATAGCAGGGGACGAAAGGGTTAACACTCCCTATCTGGTCCTGATGATTATTGGCCCCATCAGCAGCTGCTGTTTGTGTGATTTTAAGCATGTGTCTGTTAAATGCAAAGATGCATTTAGCATCACATATATTTTCGCCCTGCAATTCTATTCTATGCACATTTACCCAAAAGTTCACCCCAATGAACACCATGAGAGTGAGGACTTTTCCAGATGAGGCGTTTAACCTACCATTTTACTGTGAGTTCTGTTTCTGGATTCTTTATGAGATTAAGATCGGATCCTCGACACATCTTCTCTGCCTTTCTATATGTTCCACTACATAACCTCTAGGTGGTGCTGTGGTATAGTGGAATTAGACACCTTCCTTAGCATTTCATTCCATCATTCCCTAAAATGCCAGATTTCCTCCAATCAAAAGAATCCCGCGAAAATGCTTGGAAAGCACTGGAGAAGGCCTGGAGTATGAAAACATTGTCTAAAGTATCTGCAAACTACCACGTTTGAGGAATCACAAGGGTGCAAAAATGCCTCTTGTAGAAAAGCTCTTACTATTGAGAAAATATGCATACAATCACATTGGGCCCATTCAGAAGACACCTTAAACCATAGCTTTAAACCACGGTGAATAAGGTGTTTTGCTTTATTCACCGTGGTTAAAGCCGTGGTTTAAGGTGTCTTCTGAACACAGCCCAGCTTTCTGGCTTAACCACCTTGGTTAAAGCCATGGTTTAAGCTGTCTTCTGAATGGGGCCAGTGTAAATAGGGTGGCTCTTTGAGGGCCATGCAGTGCTCATATTTCTGAAGAGTGAGCTTTCTGCTGCCAGAGGAGTTGGGAGGAAAGAGTGGTGATAGCTTCAGATGAGCTGTTTGCTGCTGCAATTTCTAATGGCCCAAAGTACCCTTCCCCAATACGGCACCTGCTAAATGTCTTGGACCACAACTGTTGCAGTCCAAATCATCTGGTAGACACTAGGGCCACAGCTAGACTGAAGGTTTATCCTGGGATCATCCAGGGTTCGCCCCTGCCTGAGCACTGGATCCCCTGTGTGTCACCTAGATGAACAGGTTTGACCCTTGGACGATCCAGGGATAAACCTTAGGTCTAGCTATAACCTAGGGTGGGCAAGGCTGTCCTCAAGAGAGCCCAAGAAATGCCTCTTTGGGGTGCCAGCAGATGAGCAGACTCAGTCCCACTCAAATCCAACCATTCTACCCCTTTTCCTGCCTATTTCAAGGGAAATGTTTGTTTTTTCTTATTTTTTTGACCTCCCATCCCATCCCGAGTGAGTCACCCTGAGCCCTGTGTTCTTCTCCCTTCCGTTTCCCTCTTCCTCTTCCCTTCTGGATTAAGGTGGACCTTCCAGTTGCCAGTGTAACCCTTTGATCCCATTTCCCTCTGATCTTTCCTCTCCCCCCTCCCCCCTTTTATTCACTCTGTTCATCGCTGCAGAGTAAATCCACCCAAACAAGGACTTTGCTTAGATCCTGGGAAACTTTGTGGATTGATGCAAAAGCTGAAAGAACCAGGCTGAAAATCACAAGACAGTGGTGTGGAGGCCTGGCTTTAAGGAAAAAGAACAAGCACAACACCACAGTAAATTATCTGAAAGTGTAATAAATAAAATATTTATTGATTTAAATAAAAGCCTCATCTGGAAAACGCCGACAGCTTAGCGCTGTAGGGGATAATTCGAGGGAAACAGGTATGTGGGATGAAGTGTGGTAGGAGCTGTCATAGAATCATAGAATAGCAGAGTTGGAAGGGGCCTGCAAGACCATCGAGTCCAACCCCCTGCTCAATGCAGGAATTCACCCTAAAGCATCCCTGACAGATGGCTGTCCAGCTGCCTCTTGAAGGCCTCTAGTGTGGGAGAGCCCACAACCTCCCTAGGCAACTGATTCCATCTGAATCTGTCCACAGGATCAATGTATTTACCCAAAACACAGATTCCTCTTTCAAATCCACCTTGTTCAGGGATGCGGAGGAATCAAATATTTCTGCTTCCAGCTTGAGGGTCACAGGCAGCCATGTCTCCGTCATGCCACCTTCATCACTTTCAAAATGATCAGCTGTCTTCACCGACACCAAATCCCACACTCTTTCCCATTGCTTAGAAAGATGGAACACTGCCCCTCTGTCTCCTAATGTGAGGTTCAGGGGTTATTGTAGGGTTGTTGTTTTTAGAAAGCAGGACATGGGTATGTATCATTCTGGTGGATAAGAAAGTGAAACCTGGGTGGTAAAGGCTGTGAAGGGTTTGGAGATCTGAAAAAGAAGAAGGAGTCCTTTGCTGACGGGGAGCACTTCCTTTTCGACAGAGGCCAAACTACACATGGTGTTAAATACGTCTAACATCCAGGTTTTGGGTTGTTTTTTTTAAAAATGCCAATGACATCAAGAGGGGCAGTTGATCATTAACAGGAACACAGCAAGTATATAGAGAGAATTTAAATATTTTCTCCCCTGAGGAAAATCCCTGAGGAAAATCCCTTTTCTGTAGCTGTTAGTTGTTTGTGAGGGTGGTGGGGTGGGGGTGGAGGGGATTCCCCCCAAATGGTGCCAATGGGGAATTTCCTCCTAATTTGGTTTTATAAGAGGGATTTTCCTCAAGCTTACAGTAGGGGAGGAAAAGGTTAAATTTCCTTTCCATGGCTGCTGTGATCCTGATAATTATATCAGCCACCCCACTCCAGCTAATACAATTTTCATTAAAAAATAAATAAATAGCAACCCTGCATGCTAGATGCAAATGTGCTTCTTCTTCTTCTTCTTCTTCTTCTTCTTCTTCTTCTTCTTCTTCTTCTTCTTCTTCTTCTTCTTCTTCTTCTTCTCCTCCTCCTCCTCCTCCTCCTCCTCCTCCTCCTCCTCCTCCTCCTCATCAATATTTATATACCACTTCCCATCCAAGGATTTCAGAGCAGTGAACAAATAGAATAAATGAATAAAAACAGAATAAAATGACATTAAAATTACCTTTTTAAAAGAAACAAAGTGCAAATAAACCCACAGCTGGTCATTCAGGGAAAGCTTCGGGAACAACATTTTCAGGAGGCATTGGAAGGAATACAGTGCCTGGCCACCAAAGGCGGGGAACTCCATAGGAAGGGGGCCACCACACTTAAGGCTGTTTTGCTGGTGGACACCAGTCAGACTATAGGTCAATGTGGAACCACCAGGAGCATGCACTCAGTGGCCGGGCAGTGGCTGGGTAGGTTGATAGGGGAGAAGGCGCTCTCTCAGGTATCCTAGTCCCAAGTTGCTTAGGGCCTTGTACCCAAGTACTAAAACCTCACATCTAATTTCGCCCTCAGTCATAATGCCCAAATGCGTGACTTCATAGCACGATGAGGATAAGAGGTCCAACCATGAAGCAGCAGGAGGGGGGGCGAATTTGGTTCATCTGATGCAAGGGGGATTCAAAGTGGAAAAATCTACAGGGAATGAGGATTTCTCCAATCTGCACTTGGGGAAGACAAGGAACTTGGATTAGCTTCCCCAACCTGGTGCCCTCCAGATGTTTTGGACTACCATCTCCCAGCCAGCATGACCAATGGTTAGGAATGGTGGGAGTTGTAGTCCAAAACATCTGGAAGGCACATTGTTGGGGAAGGCTGATCTGACACAACTAGCTCAGGCTGTCTTGATGAAAGCAACAACTGTCCGAATGGCACCAGTATGAGGACGGCAGCTTTAGTTTCAAGCGTCCCGTTTAAAGCGTCCAGTCCTCATTGAACAATTATGATTCTGCCAGCAGTAGACCCCCTAGTGGTGGGCCATGGTAACTGCACGAGGGTTATCCGTGGTTTCCTCTCTTTAAAGAAAGAGAATTTCCTCCCTAGAGGAGAAATTTGGGTCCGTTCCTTTCCCCACGTGCTGTTTCCTTACAAGGGGAAGAGCACAGGAGTCTCGTGGTAGGGCCTTTTCAAAATCTTGTAATTTCCAAATCTGTGTAGGCTGGCAAGAAATTACAGAAGTGCAGGGGGGGGCAGAAGCACAGCCAGGTTCAGAATGTACTTCGAAAGCTGCTGGGCTGTAACTCCCATCATTTTATTTATTTATTTATTTATTTATTGCACTTATACACCGCCCCCATAGCCAGGGCTCTCTGGGCGGTTTACAGAAATTCTAAAATTAAGATAAAAACGAGTATACAAAATTTTAAATTCTAAAACACAGAACATACACACATAAAGCATTAAAAACCGTTAAAAACAACTAAACTAAACATGTGGGTGATTCAGATGTGCCGCCATATGCCTGGGCAAAGAGGAAAGTCTTAACCTGGCGCCAGAAAGATAGCAGCGTTGGCGCCAGGCGAGCCTCATCAGGGAGATCGTTCCATAGCCTGAGGGCCACCACCGAAAAGGCCCTGTCCCTCGTTGCCACACTCCGAGCCTCTCTCGGAGTAGGCACCCGGAGGAGGACCTTAGATGTTGAGCATAGTGACCGTATATTCATGTCGGGAGAGGCGTTCCGACAGGTATTGTGGTCCCAAGCCGTGTAAGGCTTTATAGGTCAAAACCAGCACCTTGAATTGGGCTTGGAAACATACAGGCAGCCAGTGCAAGCGGACCAGAGCAAGTGTTATATGGTCGAACCTTCTGGTTCCCGAAATCAATCTGGCCGCTGCATTTTGCATGAGCTGCAGCTTCCGAACCGTCTTCAAAGGCAGCCCTATGTAGAGCGCATTGCAGTAATCTAACTTGGAGGTTACCAGAGCATGGACAACTGAAGACAGGTTATTCCTGTCCAGACAGGGGCGTAGCTGGGCCACCAACCGGAGTTTGTAGAAGGCACTCCATGCCACTGAGGTCACCTGAGCCTCAAGTGACAATGATGGATCTAAAAGAACCCCCAAGCTACAAACCTGGTCATCATCCATGACCACGGGCTATGCAGGCTGGGGCTGATGGAAGTTGGAGTCTGACAACATCTGGAAGGACCCAGGTGTCCTACTCCTGCTTTAATGGACGGAATAGCTTGGTTTCCCTTCTGATACTTTGCTGGTGTGATATCAGTGGAAGCGCTAGGCAATTTTAGACATTGGATTTAGGAAGCAGCAATCCGATGCATGTTTTAAAAAAAGGGGGAAAGTCCTATAACTCCCAGCATTCCCTGGCCAAAACGCAATGCATAGCAATGTGCCTTTAATGGGTTCATGCGGGGGGGGGGGAGCCTTGTATATTACTTCAGTATTAACCAACAATCCATTCCACGCTTTAAAACTGTTTCTACATTCCTGATATGCTAGAACACAAAGGAAACTTTGGGCTCCATCACACCTGCCTTCCCCCCTAGTTTGCCTCCGCGATTTCTCATTTGCGCGTCAAGCTAATGGCCCCTTTCACGTGGGTTTGTGGTATCACGCAATACCGATGAAACCTCCCTTTTGGTTCTTTGCTTTTCCAGTCCACCCTGTCCCACACATTGGAACAGGGGGTTGGACTCGATGGCCTTGTAGGCCCCTTCCAACTCTGCTATTCTATGATTCTATGATGGATCCCCTCTGCCCAAATCAACCTAACTTGGCTGAGGTTGGCTGAGGTTGTGGGCTCTCCCACACTAGAGGCCTTCAAGGCAGCTGGACAACCATCTGTCAGGGATGCTTTAGGGTGGATTCCTGCACTGAGCAGGGGGTTGGACTCGATGGCCTTGTAGGCCCCTTCCAACTCTGCTATTCTATGATTCTATGATGGATCCCCTCCGCCCAAATCAACCTAACTTGGCTGAGGTTGGCAGAGGACCAGGGAGTAAGGCAGCATCTCAGACGAACTGCTCAGATGTTCCCGAAACAAAGGGAGGGAGGCAACCGCTCTTTGGTGTGGCCCTGTTAGTTGTCCTGCCTGGAACTTGGCTCTCTTGTCCATGAAAGAAAAGACTCTTATTTCTATGGGGCCAATGAAAGAGGGTGGGATTTGTGCCGTGAAGGAAACAAGGGTCTCCACCGTCTACTACAGCACTGCCTTCCTCAGTCTGGTGCTGTCCAGACGTGTTGGCACTTCCAACGCCCGTCAGCTCCAGGAATGCCTGGAAATGTAGTCCAAAATATCTGGAGGCGACCAGGCTGGTGAAGGCTGTGCTACCCCGACAAGAAACCCTGGGGAGAGGCCTACAGTGTATAGCCATGGCAGCTTCTGGCTCTCTCAGCCCAATCCTCAGTGGGGTAATTGCTCACAAAGGGGGCTGACTTTGCTTATTATTACCTTTGCCTTGAGTGGTGGGTGGGGGCAGGTGGGAGGGGACTCTTGGAGGAAGTCCCCAGTGCTCTTTGCAGGATACCAGCTTCCCAACACCAGCAAAGGTCAGCCGGAAGGTATTAATCTCAAGAAGTTCTCATGCGGCTTCGTCTCCGCTTCCAGGTTAAATGCCAATGGAAGGTTGCTAATTCCCATCCCAGCTCTCAGACCAGCTCTTCAGCATCTGCCCTCGCCCCCGGTCTCCTGTCCCCTTCCTTTCACACATCCCATTTTTATCCGGTGTGCCTCACGGAAGATCCTTGACATGTGCTACAAAATGAAAACGTGCTTGATAATCAAGGACAGCCGCTCATTCAAAAAGTGGCCGGTGGAATACCGCTGGGATGAGGCCAGCACCAGCAGTGTTGTCAGCACCCCCATCGATGGCTATAGCCGCACTACCGTCGTCACCGGCTGCAGCAGAACAGCCCACAACCATGACGACCCGCAAGGGTCGCCTGCAGTTGCTGAGGATGACGGGGCCAAGAAGGCCAGAACCAACATCCTCCGCATCATGAAGCGTCGCGTCAGCAAGTTTGCCAGGTATGCCTTGGCTCACTCGGTTGGCTGCTGGCTACTTTACCCGGGCTCCGTCTGCCTCTTGAACAGAGTTCCGCTGTCTTTACTGGTCAACGGCCGGACGTGCCTTATGGAGGATTTTTGCGGGAAACGGGCCAAATTGATAGCCCGCGATGGGAATGCAATCGATACCATGTTTGTGGACAGGAGGAAGAAGAGAACTCCAGGAAATCGAGGGATGTGGTTGGTGATTTGCTGCGAAGGGAACGGCAGTTTCTATGAAATGGGCTGCTTTTTCACGCCGCTGAAGGCTGGGTACTCTGTCCTGGGGTGGAACCACCCTGGTTTCGCCAGGAGTTCGGGGAAACCCTATCCACAGAATGACATCAACGCCATGGATGTAGTCGTCCAGTACGCCATCCATCGCCTGAATTTCACTCTGCCCGAGATAGCCATCTATGGCTATTCCTTAGGCAGCTACACAGCTGCGTGGGCAGCGATGACGTATCCGGAGCTGGGTGCTTTGGTTCTAGATGCCTCCTTTGACAGTTTGCTCCCCTTGGCTATGAAGGTGATCGGTAAGAACTGGAGGAAGCTGGTGAAACAGACAATAACAGAGCATTTCAACCTCAATGTGGCCGACATGCTGTGCCAATACCCAGGGCCGGTGCTGCTGATCCGAAGGACCCTTGATGAAATTACCAGCACCCAGTTCAATCCGAAGAGCCATCTGCCCATCGTCAAGACCAACCGAGCCAACGAGCTGCTCATACAGCTCTTAAGGTCCCGTTACCCCAACATCATCTCCGGGAACGAGGACGCGGTCCGCCACTGGCTCACGGCTGATTGCCCTCAGCTAGAAGCCCTCATCTACAGTTACTTCTACAAGGTGGATGAAAAGTGGTGCCTCCATATGCTGGAGAGCCACAGGTCCAGCCTTGGACCTAAGAGCGCCTTCCCGTGGAACGTCGGGAAAGGCCTCTCTCCCACCAAGAAGAAGCAGATGGCTTTGTTTTTGTCCAAGAAGCACTTGAAGAACGTGGAGACCACGCATGGAAGAACTTTACTACCGGAGGAATTTGAGATGCCCTGGAAGCTCTAGTTGGCCTGGAGAGGTTTGATTGCAGAGAGAAAGAGAGAGAAAGAGAGAAATAAAAGCTAAGATTCATCATTGTGTTTTGTTTGTGGACATACCTTTGTGAGGTTGTGAAGGTCACTTCCCAGGGACTAGGAGCTGTGGAGGAAGCCATTTTTAAACTTTCAAGGACAACTGGAAAGCACAGCCCTATTTCTTTCATTGATTCTGTATATTATGGCTGCCTCGGTTGACCCCCAAAGAACTTCCCCATAGCCGATCAACCCCCATCCTTGCTGTAATAACACCTGGGAGTGCACTCAGAGAAAAGGCAGATTAGCAAGTAAGTCCAGGCAATTTCACAACAGCTTAATCTTGACTCAAGAGACAAGTTGCTTAGACTGAAGAACCAGGGTTAATGCCCTGATGGCTGCCTGTGTCACCTGGCAACCATTGAGTTAGGAAGCTGTTTTGAAAAGCTACATTACTGGTATCTTAATGGCAGCGTTGGGCAAGGCGCCAAGGCTTGAGGAGGGGCAATAACTTAATGGCAGAGTGCTTGCTTTGGAGGCAGAAGGTCCCATGTTCAACCCCTGACGTCTCCAGTTAGAAGGATCAGATAGCAGCTGATGGGAAGTATTTCTCCTTCCCAGAGAGCCTGGAGAATCATCTACTATAACATGTAATTAGTACATTTCTCTGTGTCAATTTGCACCACCTTTTTCTTCTTCTTCTTCTTCTTTTTTTTTTTTTTGCAGTGGAGGCCAGTGGCTCCAATGTCAGTAGGGTTAGTGAATCCACTCCGGGTTTTAGTCAGAACCAGTCAGAATGCTAAAAGAGCTATCCATGGTGCACCTTGGACAGCTGGTTATTATTATTATTTATTTATTTATTTATTTATTTATTTATATAGCACCATCAATGTACATGGTGCTGTACAGAGTAAAACAGTAAATAGCAAGACTCTGCCGCATAGGCTTACATTCTAATAAAATCATAATGAAACAATAAGGAGGGGAAGAGAATGCAAACAGGCACAGGGTAGGGTAAGCAGGCACAGGGTAGGGTAAAACTAACAGTATAAAGTCTGCACAACATCAAGTTTTAAAAGCTTTAGGAAAAAGAAAAGTTTTTAGTTGAGC
The DNA here is from genome assembly GCF_023053635.1 of Elgaria multicarinata webbii. Taxonomy (NCBI): domain Eukaryota; kingdom Metazoa; phylum Chordata; class Lepidosauria; order Squamata; family Anguidae; genus Elgaria; species Elgaria multicarinata. Next base: position 212,536,836 of record NC_086171.1, on the reverse strand, counting down.
TTTAAAAGCTGCGATTGAACTTGTAGTTCTCAAATGTTCTGGAAGAGCGTTCCAGGCGTAAGGGGCAGCAGAAGAAAATGGACGGAGCCGAGCAAGGGAAGTAGAGGCCCTTGGGGCCTCTGACTGAAACCTGGAGCAAATTCACGAGTGCAGGACACGGAATAATGGGCTCAAGTTACAGGAAGCCAGATTCCGGCTGGACATCAGGAAAAACTTCCTGACTGTTAGAGCAGTACGATGATGGAACCAGTTATCGAGGGAGGCCGTGGGCTCTCCCACACTAGAGGCCTTCAAGAGGCAGCTGGACAACCGTCTGTCAGGGATGCTTTAGGGTGGATTCCTGCATTGAGTAGGGGGTTGGACTCGATGGCCTTATAGGCCCCTGGCTTCCAGCCTGTTTCCGGGCACAATTCAAAGTGCTGGTTATGACCTATAAAGCTCTATATGGCTCGGGTCCAGGTTATTTGAAAGAATGTATTCTCCCTTATGAGCCTGCCCGTGCTTTGAGATCTTCTGGAGAAGCCCTTCTTTCAGTCCCGCCATCTTCACAGGCACACTTGGTGGGAACATGGGAGAGGGCCTTCTCGGTGGCTGCTCCGGTGCTCAGGAACTCTCTTCCCGGGGAAGCTAGGCTGGCTCCCTCCTTGATGGGCTTTCGGAAGCAGGCTAAAACTTTTTTGTTCAAGCTATTTTGAACACACGACAGATTTTCATTGGGAATTAACAGTGCAAAGTTATCCATGTCTTCTCAGAAGTAAGCCCCACTGAGCTCAGTTGGACTTACCCCCAGGTAAGGCTGCAATGCTATACATACTTACGTGGGAGCAAGTCCTAATGAATTCAACAGGGCTTGCATCTGAGTAGACATGTGCAGGATCGAGCTGTGAGGTTATATGTTAACAATTGCTCCCCCAACCTCACCTATCTACTTGCTTAATCACTTATAAAATTATCCATTTTCATCAGACTACTGCCATAGACGGACAGCTAGTCTGATTCAGAATAAAAGCAACTCCTTATATTTAGATCTACGGCTTGAAGAAAAGCAGTGCATCATTTCACCAAACCTGAGCTCAGTATTCCAGTGCAGTGACATCATTCAGGCAGGACTGTGATGTCACCGTGTCAGGCCAGTAAAAGGAAATCTAGTCTTCCACTTCCCCACAACCCCCAGTCTCCGTAGCTATCTTTGGGATACTAGTAAAGTGTCGAAAAATATCCATCGATATTTCTCCTTCTCTGTCTCTAAAGCTATTCGTCTTGGGTTTGCACAGTGAAAGTATGTGTTTGAAGTTGGCTGCTGGGGATTTATTACACAATCCTTTCCCAATCGTGCCAGTGTTTTTAGTGGTGCGCTGTCGGTAGGGATACGGAACTCACTGCCACAAGGTGTACATATATGTCAGGTATATCTCATCAGGTGAAGTATGCCTTTGTTTATTGCTAGTGCAGAGGTGGTGGAACTCTGGTCTGTGGGGCAGATGAGGCCTGTGAATCCTCCCTATCTGCCCAGGCCCCACCCACTGGCAGGTGCACAGGGATCTGTGTGAGAAGGGGATGGCCCGCCCACGTTTGGCTTTGCCTTGCTCATTGCCAGCCTCAGGCCCAGGGGTAGGGTGACCATATGAAAAGGAGGACAGGGCTCCTGTATCTTTAACAGTTGCATTGAAAAGGGAATTTCAGCAGGTGTTATTTGTATATATGGAGAACCTAGTGAAATTTCGTCTTCATCACAACCGTTAAAGCTGCAGGTGCCCTGCCCTCTTTTAAATCTGGTCACAGTATAGCTCCTGCAGCTTTAACTGTTGCGATGAAGAGGAAATTTCAGCAGGTGCAACATGCCTACAAATGACACCTGCTGAAATTCCCTTTTCTATGCAACTGTTAAAGATCCAGGAGCCCTGTCCTCCTTTTCATATGGTCACCCTACCCAGGGGTATGCAATCCATAGCCACTTTCTGCAGAGGGACCAAAGCCTACATTTCCCTCAAATTATCCCATAGCGTATGAAAGCTGTTGTTTGTTTGTTTGTTTGTTTATTTATTTATTACACTTATATACCGCCTCCATAGCCAGAGCTCTCTGGGTGGTTTACAGAAATTCTAAAATTAAGATAAAAACAAGTATACAAAATTTAAAATTCTAAAACACAGAACATACACACATAAAGCATTAAAAACGGTTAAAAAAAAACCCTAAGCATGTGGGTGATTAAGATGTGCCGCCATATGCCTGGGCAAAGAGGAAAGTCTTAACCTGGCGCCGGAAAGATAGCAGCGTTGGCGCCAGGCGAGCCTCGTCAGGGAGATCGTTCCACAGTCTGGGGGCCACCACCGAAAAGGCCCTGTCCCTCGTTGCCACACTCCGAGCCTTTCTCGGAGTAGGCACCCGGAGGAGGACCTTAGATGTTGAACGTAGTGACCGGGTATATTCACGTCGGGAGAGGCATTCCGTCAGGTGGTTGTTCCTATCATCCCCATCACACCACCTGTGGAGGGGGAGAGGGAGGGAGAGGAAGGAAACTTCGTGCCCGCTATTTAGGGTGGATTCCTGCATTGAGCAGGGGGTTGGACTCGACGGCCTTGTAGGTCCCTTCCAACTCTGCTATTCTATGATTCTATGATCTCTTTACGGGGAGGGTGAGGGTGACAAGGCGGAGACGCTCCCTCAGGGCCCCTCTGCTTTTTCTGTGTGCATTTTTACTCGAGAATAAGCACACACACACACACCACAAACTAGCAAACGCAACTTGAAAAGAGCTTACTGTTTCTGTGACTGGCAAGGGACAGGATCAAGCTGTTAGCACAATGGTTCTCAACCTTTTTTGCTCCATTCCCCCCTTTCACCATTGTTCAGAATATAATCCCCCCCTTCCCAAGATAGTCTAACTCAAAAGGTGCATTCCAAATATTATGCATATAATATTGAAAATCTTTTATTTTTTCTATATTAGTACATATACATTTATTTGGATTATTTTTATAGTAGAGTTCTACAAATTTAATAGCAATAGAAAATGTTGCCCCTTTAATTGGGAAACTTGAAACTTCTGGGATTGCGAGGGAGGGAGGGAAAAGAGAGCAAAGGCCTGGCTTTTGCAGACAACAGGACACTTTTCTGGGACGTTTTTAATAACAGGTGTAGGAAGACATAATCTACAGGACATCATACTTTGCTGAATAGTGGTCCCAATTCCCCCCCTGGAACCCTAAAGTTCCCCCCCCCCGGGGAGGGGGAATTCCCCCCCCCCATTGAGAACCCATGTGATAGCATCTTTACTCGAAAGTAAGTACCTTCCTGAGAGCCAGAACGCTGCGCCCCCAGTGGCCGCTCGGAGAACAACAAAAGATTTGCTCTTAAAGGGGTACTAAAATACGACGCTTCTTCTGGCTAAGAAGCATAATTAAAGCCGGATGCCCGGGAGTGCTTCACAGTCAAATCAGATTATAAGCTGGAAAACTTTGGAGTCCTTTGCATGCAATTCGCAGTGTTCGCACAGTATAACGCTGGTGTGATGAAGCAGTAGAGAGCAGTAGGGCTCTCTGGATCCCCCCTCCCCTAGTCTAGTGGTTGCCCTCTTAACTACGTGCTGACTGGTTGGTTTGGTTGCCCTGCGCACCAAAGGCTCTGATGAACTTCTCACAAAGAGGGATGCTGACCTCACTCATTGTTACATCTCCCTGAGGACTAGGGGGATAATGAGGCCAGTGATGGGGCCTGCAAGTATCAGTTCACCATGGCCAAAGGGGTCTACTCCAATGCGTTCCAAAGCCGGCATCATGCATTTATGAAGTAAATGGTACAACTGAAAACGTCCTGCTCAGGAGACATCAGAAATATCTGCCGTGGGGCTTACTTTCCTTGTCCCCCCACCTCTTTTTATTCAGTTTATGCATCTCGGAGGATAACTGCGGTCTCTCTCCATGTGTGTCTTGTGTTTCCCAAAGGCTCTTGCCCACGTTTTCAAAACCTACTTTATGGCCAGTTACTACTTTGAGTTCGGCAACTGGCCCGTGGACTTCCGATGGGACGAGGCTGGTGGCCACAGCAACCCTCCGAGCCACGGCGGTGGCGGCAGCAGCAGAGGCCACGGACGCCAGATCCTTGTCAAAGAAGCGTCAGGACCGTGCCCGCTGGCGTCAGTGTTGGCTGTAGGACCTGACGGAGACAGGAGCTCAGTGTGGAATGTGTTCAGCAGCTTGAAGCAGATGCCCAGCCGGCTGGCCAGCTATGTCATGGCTCACTCCTTAGGCCGCTGGCTGCTCTACCCGGGCTCCGTGTTCCTCCTGAACCAAGCCCTGTTACCGGTCCTGGCCAAGGGTCAGGCTCGCCTGTTGGGAGAATATAATGGGAAACGTGCCAAGCTGGTAGCTCGGGACGGGAATAAGATTGACACCATGTTTGTGGACAGGCGAGCCAAGGAAACAGGGCGAGTGGAACAACGTGGGAACCGGTTGGTGGTCTGCTGTGAAGGGAATGTTAGCTTTTACCAATGGGGCTGCCTTTTCACACCCTTGAGGACTGGATATTCCGTGTTGGGATGGAACCACCCTGGCTTTGCTGGAAGTACAGGCAAACCCTACCCACAGAACGATGCTAATGCGGTGGATGTGGTCATCCGCTATGCAATACACCGCCTGGGCTTTAAGATACAAGACATTGTAATGTACGGATGGTCATTAGGAGGCTACTCAGCTACCTGGGTCGCCATGAACTACCCAATGTTGGGTGCTTTGATCTTGGACGCCACGTTCGATGACCTGCTCCCCTTGGCCTTGAACGTCATGCCCAAGAGCTGGAAGAAGTTAGTGGTGCGGACGGTGAAGGAGCATTTCAACCTCAACGTGGGCGAACAGCTGTGCAAGTACGTGGGGCCTGTGTTGCTCATTCGTAGAACCAAGGACGAGGTCATCACGACTTGCCCGTTTGGTCTTGAGGACCAGATAGCCAACCTGCGATGCAACCGGGCCAACGCACTCCTGGTACAGCTGCTGGAACACCGCTACCCGGAAGTCATGACCCAAGAAGGGTTGGAAGCTGTCCATAACTGGCTCAGAGCTGCTAACCCCAAACAGGAGGAGGCCATGTGCCGACGCTACAAAATAAATGACGACTGGTGTGTCAAAGAACTACGGGACTACAAATGCAGCCTTGGCCATGGGACCCATTTCCCATGGAGGGTTGGGAAGTACATTAGCTCCAGACAAAAGCAGCAGATTGCCGTGTTTTTAGCCAAGAAGCACATGAAGAATGTGGAGGCCACACACTGGTCTCTCCTTAAGCCCAATGATTTCCAGATGCCCTGGAAATTATAGCTGGGGCCGTGGAGGTGGGACTCAGAAGGGGAGAGAAAGACACAGAAAAAAAAAGAGAGGGCCTTCGAATACCTTATCATGTGCCGATATTGTCTTCTTCCAATGATGATATACTCCAGTCTTCCCCAACCTGGTGCATTCCAGATGTGTTGACTACAATTCCCATCATCTCCAACTACCATGGCTATTGCCCCTGGAGCATCTGGATGGGGATGGCTGATATACTCTGTTGATTCCTTTGAACCAGGGGCAAGGGAGACCTGGGGGGGGGGCGGATATAGAACAACATTATGAAATTCACACCATTGCTAACTGACTGTTCTTCCTTGCCAGCAACGCTCCTGAGTGTGGTGATGTGGAGGGTGGTGGTGGAGGTAAGCTTCGTTTTACCTCTTCCACAATTCCCCGCCCCCACCGATAACCATATTGTGATGGGATTGCCAGGAGCCTGAGAGTCAGGTGGCTTCCATATGCAGGATGAAACGTGGGGGAGGCCTGGGAGACGGTGCTCAAATAGCCCAGACGTTGCTCACTGGAGCAGGGCAAGAAGCAACACTAAGTGGAGCAGGAATAAGGCGGGGATTTGGGTTTCGGAATGAGAGAGAGAGGTATAACGGAAATCCTGGGAGAGGCTGAGGTCAGGATGCTTAAGACTGAGATAGTGGCAATTCCAGACCTGCCAGCTTTTTGATGACCCAACGGAGCTCCCGCCCTTCATTTTAAATTCTCTTCCATTCTCCCCTCCCCATTCTTAACCAATGATGAAAGCCAATCCAATAGTATCAAGGTAAGAACATAAGAGGGGTTTTGTGCCCCGTGCGTGGTTCCCGGCTCCTCGTGGTTGCATGCAAGGAGCCGGGACAAACCGCGACGTGCACCCACACGTTCCGCGGTCTCGGGATCATCCTAAGACCATGGAAAAAGCGCCCTTAAAGAGTAGGGCGAGATCCCGGGGCAAGGGAGGGATCATCCCTCCCTGCTTCCGGGATCCCCTGTGCATCATGTGGACGTACAGGGACGATCCCAGGGATTGCCCCAGGATATCGCCCCTTCTAGCTATGGCCAGAGTCTGCCAGCAAGAGTGGCTGCCACTTCCAGTGAAGCTCTTGCCATTCTAGACATTCTCAATGGTTGTGTGGTCATTTGTTTTCCCTTTTTATAACTGACCGGCTGCCAGGAGCCTGTTCATACCGCGGAGGACCCCGGGATGTGTGGTTAAACCACACAGAAGTATGGCCGGAAACTATGGAGCAGGGTAGTGGGACCACACTGATCCACATAGTTCCATGGTCATGTGGCAGGCCGGCTTGCAGGTGTTTGCCTAGCCCTCCTCTCTCAGTCGTTACCCTAAACCCCACTCCTCGCGCATGTGAAGAGGGCCTGCATAATTATCAAGCCACCCAGGCTGTATTCAGACAACATTTATTTATTTATTTATTTATTGCATTTCTATACCGCCCAATAGCCGGAGCTCTCAGGGCGGTTCACAAAAGTTAAAAACATTCAAAGTATAAAACAACAGTATAAAACCATAACATAAAATATAAAAGCGCAACCAGATAAAAACAGCAGCAATGCAAAATTACAAATTTAAAACACCAAGTTAAAATTTATTTAAGGACTGTTAAAATGCTGGGAGAATAAAAAGGTCTTCACCTGGCGTCTAAAAGCATATAATGTAGGTGCCAAGCGAACCTCCCTAGGGAGCTCATTCCACAGCTGGGGTGCCACAGCAGAGAAGGCCCTCCTCCTAGTAGCCACCTGCCTTACTTCCCTTGGCAGGGGCTCGCGGAGAAGGACCCCAGAGGATGAGCTTAGGGTCCGGGCAGGTACATACGAGAGGAGGCGTTCCTTCAGATAGCCTGGCCCCAAGCCGTTTAGGGCTTTAAATGTTAATACCAGCACTTTGAATCGGGCCCGGACCTGGACTGGCAGCCAATGAAGTTGTAGAAGGACTGGCATGATATGATCTCGTCGGCCAGTCCCTGTTAGTAACCGGCTGCCCTGTTTTGTACCAGCTGAAGCTTCCGGACCGTTTTCAAAGGCAGCCCCACGTATAACGCATTGCAGTAATCCAAACGAGAGGTTATCAGAGCATGGATCACTGTAGCTAGGCTATCTCTGTCCAGATAAGGGCGCAGTTGGTATATCAACCAAAGCTGATAATAACCCACCTTGTGGAAAACGTGCTGCATTCAGACAACAAGCCAACCCACTGTTCAACAAACAATCCATGGTTCAAAACAACCCACACTCAACCACTATGTGTGGGTTAGCAGCATGTTGTGTGAATAGCCCGACTGTCACCCTCATCACCACCGCATTGTGGATGGGCAGCTGCTGCTGAGAAAATAGCGTTGTGTCTCTAAATGCATTGTGCTGTGGTTGTTAAGACAGGCTTCCTCCACCTGCGCGTCCAACTTTCATGAGTCCCATTCCAAGAACCAAGAATTGTGAAAGTTGTATTCCAAAACATCTGGAGGGCTCCAGGTTGGAGAAGGCTGCTCTGAGACATGGTCCAAGAGAAACCAGGTCTGCTTGTTAACCACCCTGCTCATACCTGTTGCATACCGAGGGGATTAACATAATTACCCTCAGCTTGTCGTGCCGTGAGAACCCAGCCAGGGTGGCTTGTTGCCATGAGTAACAAGCCACCCAGGATCCAAGGGCTGTTGTAGCAACAAGCCACCCTGGCCAGGTTCACACAACAAACACAAACTGGGCTGCTGAAGGTAATGATGTGAATCCCCCCAGCATGGGCGGTGGAGGAAATGAGCCACCATGTCTTATTTCCCCAGCTGCAATCATGTGATCCCGCTCAATGTGGGATTGATTATATTATATTATATTGTACTCAGTGTTATTCCCCACCTCAGTCCAGAGGGAGAAGCAGGTAAGAAATATTATTATTATTATTATTATTATTATTATTATTATTGCCGTTAGAGGCCATCATGCAGGCAACCGCAGACTAGGGTTCATTGCCCATTAATAAGACCTCTTGAGACATGAATGCAGAGTCCTCATTTGGTTCAAACTGATGCTCCTAATTACGTGGCCGGGAGCCAAAGGGACGCTCACAACACCGTGGCAAGGAACAAAGGAAGCTGTTTTTACACCAGGGCGGACCGCGGTTCATCTGTAGCCCAGAACTCTCTACTGCTCTGACCTGCGGGAGCTTTCCATCATCTGCTAGCTGTTTATGGAGATTGAAACGGGATCTTCTGTGTGCAAATCACATGCTCTGCCACTACATCAATGGAGGCTGGTGGCTCGTACATCAGTGGGGCAGTGAATTGGCTCTTGCATTTCAGTCTATTGGATTCAGCATAATGGATAGCTTCCTTTAGAATTCTGACTGGTTCTGACTGAAACCCAGAGCGGCCTTTCCATAGCTGAGTGGTAGAAAGTGGCCTTTCTGTGTGTCCAGCGGGACCTGCTAATGAAGGTGTAGGCTGCAAAATCAGAAATTCATATCCCTTGGGGCAAGCAACACTGCAGATTAGGCTAAGTGAAGCAGGAGAAACACACTGTTTTCTGATGCAATTAATCATTTGCAACATGATGGGATCACATGCGACTGAGAAGTCCGCAATGAGTTACAGGCGAAGTTTTCTTATATGAAAGCGGGCGAGAGAGAGAGCTCTATGACTTTTGGAGGTTTTACTGTATGGTGGTGGTGGTTGGAATTTCAAGGGATAGTAGAGCAGTTCACTGATGAGGTATCCACACACACACATATCCAGTGAAAATGGGGAGGGGGTCAGGGAATTCCCTGAGATAAAGAGCCTTCCTACATGATGCTTTTATTGTGCACTTGTGAATGCTCACTCATGGAAGTTTGCCATCCTTTACACAACGTCACCCTCCCCCAGGGCCTCTCCCATACTTCACAGCCATTATCACAGTTTTTTTTTTTTAGATCGAAGGAAGTGCAGTATTTTTTTCTGAATGGGGTTATATTCATAGTGTATAATTGCACAATTCCATTATACCACAGTGTCATCTAGTGTCTGTATAATGAAACATATAGAAAAGCAGAGAATCCTCCCTCCGACACACACACCCGCAGGGGAGGGGAAAGCATGAGTAAAGGAGCCAATGTAGAAAAACCTGGAGGCAAAGAACAGGAGAAGATGAAAAACATGGCAGATGGGATCCTGTGAGCTGTTGACCTTCTTTCCTTGTCTAAACATGCATAGGATTGTGCCCTTAAAGTCCCCCACCGTTTAGGGATCTGAAAGATCTCCGTAATGTCTTGAATGCTGATGTTTCCGAAAGCAGAAACCCTTTAACAGAGGTTAACTTCGTTTATTGTCTGAGCCAAAGCTGTGACACAAGGGGTTATTTTTTTCCCAGTGACCCTCTTCTTTTCACAAGCTGGTTCTCTGGTTTTTGCCAGAAAGAGGAGAGAATCTATATGCCTTCCTAGAAGTATATCTATCTATCTATCTATTCAAAATGTGCCTTGGGCAGTTACTTTGGACTCGGACCGCCACCTACTGCCCAAAAAGAAGCATCACAAATAGTAGGGCAGAGAGGTGATTGGAAAAGAGTCCAAAAGCGCTCATGAAAATCTCTCTCTCTCTCTCTCTCTCTCTCTCTCTCTCTCTCTCTCTCTCTCTCTCTCTCTCTCTCTCTGTGTGTGTGTGTGTGTGTGTGTGTGTGTGTGTATTGGGCTTGTAAGTCAACTTTATAAGAGGATTTGTGTCTGTGCTGATGCGTTGTTTTGAAGAGGTCACCTTATCCTGACCAGAGCCGAATGCAGACATGGTGAGTCACAATCAGGCCATGCCCATGAGTTTAATTCAGGGGTTGGCATCCGTTCTGCCCCCATGGGCCATATTGGAAGACAGACAGTGCGGTCAGCGCCACATGCTGGCAGTGGCCGTGGTTAAAGGCGGTGGTGGGCACAGCTAAGATTGGGAAAGAACGGAACTGTATAAAGTGTAAGATAAGTTAAGGCCCCATCCTATGCATGTTTAGACAGAAAACTGGCAGCAGCATGCTGAGAGTTGTTAGCCTTTTTTTCTATCTAAACGTGCATAGGATGGCGGCGTTGCTAGTTAATAAACAATATAGCCCAATCGCTATTTAGAAGGACAAACCATCTTGACTCCCTTTTCATCTGAATTCACTTTTGGGCTGAAGTAGACCACATTTAAACCAGTGTGTCTTCGGTTGGACTAAACCTACCGGCGACTGAGCAGTAAAAAGGTGCATATTTTGTTATTATAAGTCTTGGGAATGATTTCAGCCTTGTGGAAGAGGTGACAACCCATCCCACCCACCTCCACCCCCATCAGCCACAACTGGGTGTTGCAGCAGTTACTACAAACAAAGTGAAACCCACCCTTCCAGCTTGATCAACCAGCTCTACAGAGAAAGGGGGAGGGGGAGAGAGAGAGAGAGAGAGAGGGAGGGAGAGGGAGAGGGAGAGGGAGAGGGAGACTGGGTTCTCACAACACAGTAACCCACGATGGTTTATTTTCTGGAACAACCTATGATGGTTTAGCTTGTTGTCTGTGGGCTGCCCCCACCCCACACGCAGTGGGTTATTTCTCCCAGATAAGTCACCTTGCAACCCCATGGTCTGCAGTAAGGGTTATTTTGGGGGATACTTGGCTCAGCAATACTACAAACAAGAAGGATCTTGGAACTGTTGTAGATCACAAGCTGAATATGAGCCAACAGTGTGATGTGGCTGCAGAGAAGAAGAAGAAGAAGAAGAAGAAGAAGAAGAAGAAGAAGAAGAAGAAGAAGAAGAAGAAGAAGAAGAAGAAAAAGCAGCAACAGAGCAGCAAATGCTATTTTGGGCTGCATTAATAGAAGTATAGCTTCCAAATCACGTGAGGTACTGGTTCCTCTCTATTCGGCCCTGGTTAGGCCTCATCTTGAGTATTGCGTCCAGTTTTGGACACCACACTTCAAGAAAGATGCAGACAAGTTGGAGCGTGTTCAGAGGAGGGCAACCAGGATGATCAGGGGTCTGGAAACAAAGCCCTATGAGGAGAGACAGAAAGAACTGGGCATGTTTAGCCTGGAGAAGAGAAGATGGAGGGGAGACATGATAGCACTCTTCAAATACTTAAAAGGTTGTCACACAGAGGAGGGACAGGATCTCTTCTCGATCCTCCCAGAGTGCAGGACACGGAATAACGGGCTCAAGTTAAAGGAAGCCAGATTCCAGCTGGACATCAGGAAAAATTTCCTGACTGTTAGAGCAGTACGACAATGGAACCAGTTACCTAGGGAGGTGGTGGGCTCTCCCACACTAGAGGCCTTCAGGAGGCAGCTGGACAACCATCTGTCAGGGATGCTTTAGGGTGGGGATTCCTGCATTGAGCAGGGGGTTGGACTCGATGGCCTTGTAGGACTCTTCCAACTCTGCTATTCTATGATTTATACCTATGGTGGGTTAGCTGTCACACAGCGTGAGTTATGAGCAAGAGCGGCCCAAAACGCTGCCGTGGCTCTTCTCTTCTCAAGCGGTTTCTATTCCTGCCGCAAAGGAAACTGGTAGCCCTGCCGGGCTGGGCAGGACACTATAGGAGGTGTGTGTGTGTGTGTGTGTGTGTGTGTGAAATAAACTATTCTGTGTAGCTTGTTTGCCTGATTGACAGGAGCACATCACCACCTACCCAGCATAGCATGCCACCCACCATGGGATAGTGTGATGTGTGAACCCATCCGTTGCCTGCCATTTACTTAATGAAGGAATATGCCAAGTATACTAAACCTACTAACCCTCTCTAGTCCAACCCTCCATTCTCACAATACTATAATTGTAGGGGAGCGATGCCTGGGTATTAATCAAGGGTAAGATAATAGGAGACTCGCAAGCATGTCACTATTTCAGTCCGTAAAATGTTGCAGAAAATTATGTTCTATTCTGCGGTGCAAGAATGCACGTTGACTCAGAATTAAGTCCCTCAGTACTCCGTGGGGCTTACTCCCCCTCTCTTAGCAAGTGTATTTAGGATTGCCACCTAAACATTTATATGCCACATTTTCTGTGGGCCCCATAACACCCGCAGCTGGTCACAACAAAGGTTTTAAAAGCTAACAACTCACAATAAAATCGCAACCGCTCTGCAGTAAACCATATCATAAACCAACCAGCTAAAATAGCCCATTGTTTACTTTATAACCACGCGGCCTTTTCCAGCAACAGAGATTACGTAGCCTGTGAGGAAAGCTTTCTGAGAATGCCAGGATTTAATGATGAAAAAACCAGCCTGGCTACAGAGCTCCATCATGTGGGTGCAGTTAGGGGGGAAGCCCAGTGTTGTGTGCTGGCAAGCCTCACTTCTGCGAAGGACAAAATTATGCCTGGTGTGGAGAAAGTGGACAAGGAGACATTTCTCTCCCTCTCTCATAAAATTAGAACCCAGTGGGGTCATCCCTTAAAGCTGATTGGTGGGATATTCAGGGCAGATAAAAGCAAGGACGTCTTCATACAGTGCAGAGTAAAACTATGGAATTCACTACCACAATGTCTTGTCTTGTTGGTCTCTGGTCAATGGCTGGTTGGCCACTGTGAACAGAGTGCTGGACTAGACAATCCAGCATGGCACATCTTACGTTCTTGATGACTACCACTTTGACTGACTTTAAAAGGGGGTTGGATAAATTCCTGGAGGAGAAGGCTCTCAATGGCTTCTAGTCTATTTTTTTTTTAAATTATTTAATACTTCAACATCAATACAACCAATGCAAATCTATACATCAATAGAAATAAACAATACTTTATTAAATAAACAATTAATAGACAATAATATAAAATAAACATTGATAACATACATTCTAACTTAATTCTCTTAACATAATCATACTTAACATAAAAGTGCTCCCCCCAACCATGGGATCTTATTCACGTTTCCAAAATCTCATTGCTTCCTCTGGAGGTGTTTTCCCTCTCCCCTTTGATAAGACAAATTCTAGAAACGGTTTCCATATTCCCTCAAAAGCATTCGTTTTTATCATTCCTCTTCTAACTTTTATATTACATGTTAATTTATCGTTAATAGCGATATCCCATATTTCTTTATACCAATCTTCGATATGATAATCACCTTGAACCTTCCAGTTCCTAGATATCATTAACCTTGCTGCTGTTAACAAATTCGTTATCAATTCTTTTGTCTCTTTATTACAATTCAGTTCTCCATATAATGATAACAATGCCACTATAGGTGTCTCTTCAATCTCCATTCCTAAAATTTCTTTTATCTCATTAAACACCATTTTCCATAATTTTTGTACAAATTCGCATTCCCACCACATATGTAAATACGTTCCTTTCTTTTGACAACCTCTCCAGCAGCTTGCTGAATTAATCTTATTTATTTTATTTAATCTTACCCGGGTTAGGTACCACCTCCATACACTCTTATAATAATTTTCTTTTATCCTCACAGACATATTTCTCAACACTCTTTGTTTAAGCTTCTAGTCTTGATGGTTATGTGCTACCGCCCAGTATCAGAGACAGTAAGCCTGTACACATCAGTTGCTGGAGGACATAGGTGAGAGGGTGCTGTTGCACCCGTGTCCTGCTTATGGATTCCTGATTTTGTGAACCGCCCAGAGAGCTCCGGCTATTGGGCGGTATAGAAATGTAATAAAATAAATAAATAAATAAATCAACAGCTGGTTGGCCCCTACGTTAACAGAGTGCTGGATTCAATGGACCAGTTCATCGGACCCTGGAGATTTGAACTCGTTCAAAGAAATTAGGTGTTCCTTGATGATGATGATGAGCAACATCAAACCTAGGAAAAAGCGCTGGCTACCATCCTCGCTTCTCTGTCATCTCTCAGTTACTTCCTGTTTGAAAACAGGAAGAAAACAAGGAGCATGAGGCCCATTCAGTCGGGCGTTGCAGTCATGCTGCTTCTCCCACACACAGCAGGAGAGAGCAGCAACTTCGGTTTAAAAAATATTTCGGAGTTTTTCTGGTTTTTCTTGCGGCGCAAGGAAGGCCAGAAGGGGCGGAAGAGGCGCACAGGAGCCGAACGACATCATGTGAGGGGCCTCCAAGAAATCTGTGACTGCCCAGTAATGAGCATGCAATAAAACGCTTGTTGGATGGAGCTCAATGACGGCAATAACTAGGTTCACACAGGTCCACAAATGTGCTGCCTCTCCTGCTCTTGTGGCTTCTGCTTTTAATCAACCACCCAAGAAGAACACCCCATGTTTCACCGAGTCCAATGTGTTTGCAACGGAGGCCAAAGATTCCAGACTGAAAGTGGTCGTGCCAAAGAATGACCATCAAGTCTTAAATTTGAAATGTGTGCGGTTCAATAAAGTATTCCTTTGTGCCCCTTGATCACTCTTCCCCAACTTGGTGCCCTCCAGATGTTTTGGACTACAACTTCTAGCATCACTGACCGTTGGTCATGGAGGCTGGCGCTGATGGGAGTTGAAGTCCAAAGCACCTGGAGGGCATCGGATTGGAGAAGGCTAACATAGACCTTTCCTTCTTTTTTTCGCTGCTAGCACCTGATGTCTTCATTTTCTCTCGGGTGTCACCTGTCATCCACTTTCCACCTGCCCATCATTCATTCTTCACACCTTCCAGCTCTGTCTTTCCCCTCTTCGCATTGAACACTCTCAGTGTCCCAGCTGGGATCTGACTGGGATTCCACAGTAATGTCTAGAAATTTCTTATACTATATACACATCTCTATGGTCACTTGAATCTGTGGCATTCCATTGCAAAAACATAGAGAATAGGGTGACCATATGAAAAGGAGGACAGGGCTCCTGTATCTTTAACAGTTGTATAGAGAAAAGATATTTTCAGCAGGTGTCATTTGTATGCATGCAGCACCTGGTGAAATTCCCTCTTCATCGCAATAGTTAAAGCTGCAGGTGCCCTCCTCTCTTTTGTATCTGGTCAAGAGGGCAGGACTGCCATGACGCAGGCTCTGAACACCAGACCTCACGTCTGCCACCACTTATTATGGGGCGACACAGGCTCTGAACACCAGACCTGGCCGAGGCTACTCCCTGCTCAAGCCAAGCGCCACCGCTTGATACGCCTGAGGCAAGGGATAAAAACCACCTTCCTCCAAACTATGCGGAGAAAGGGGTTTAAAATGGAGAATGGATTTTAATTTATATAATAATGTGCTGTGAGTTATATCTGTTTAGGTGAATGATTGTCAGAGTGGGTGCTGAACGTGTAAACTTAAGATGATAAATGCCAAACAGACACGTGGGACTTTTGTGGAAGTTTAAAAACAAACAATCAAAATTTATTTTTAAAAGCTCATAAGCTTTGTTTTAACTAACAACATTTAAAAACCTTTTTGAAACCTTTCATACAATCCGGTCACTCCTTCACATTCGCGCTTTCCTTTTTCTCACACAATCACTCTTGAACTTTCTTTATTATCAGTATTGATTAATATACTTCCTCTACGTGCACACCACACTCCAAAGACACCACTCACTACACTGACTCTCAAATTTTCCAGACCTGAACACAGAGAGCACTAAAGACTCTAAGAGTACCTAACAAGTCTCCCTGAAAAGAATCCCTGAAAAGAACCTTGAAAAGCACTCCCAATCCCCTCAGTCCTTCCCTTATATATCCCTCCTCCTCCCCGCTCCCAAGACATTCTAACTCTGCCCACTCAGGCCAACATTCTAAAAACCACAGACTTACACACGGCAGACATACATTTGGAATTGACTTGTGGGGTGTAACGCCACAAGGACTCCTGCAACTTTAACTGTTATGATGAAGACAAAATTTCACCAGGTGCTACATGCATTCAAATGACACTTGCTGAAATTCCCTTTTCTATGCAACTGTTAAAGATACAGGAGCCCTGTCCTCCTTTTCATAGGGTCACCCTAATAGAGAAAAGATTGACGCTCTTGGTCACGGTTGTCTATTAACTCTAGGGCAAATGTAAAAGGCTGAAGTTGGTGCCTAGTTGACTGCGAGACTCTGCCAAGTTTTCAGGGGGGTTGCTGTGTTCGTCTGCAGCAAAAACAGCAAAGAGTCCTGTGGCATCTTAATGTAGGGTGACCATATGGAAAGGAGGACAGGACTCCTGTATCTTTAACAGTTGCATAGAAAAAGGAATTTCAGCAGGTGTCATTTGTATGCATGTAGCACCTGGTGAAATTTCCTTTTCATCGCAACAGTTAAAGGTGCAGGAGCTATACTAGAGTGACCAGATTTAAAAGAGGGCAGGGCATAGGGTGACCATATGACCGGATTTGCCTGGGGTTTTGATGACAAATCCGGGAGGGGGAGGGGAAATCCGGATTTCCCCAAAGAGCAGCTCTAATGGGAATTAACTAAAATGCTTATAACTCCGTCATTTTTTAAGAAAAAAACATGAAACTTGGCACAATGGTAGCTCTTAGGAAGGGCTTTAGTCATACCAAATTTGAAACAGATCCATTCATCCATTGATTTTTTTAGGATTTTTTTTAAAAAATTGAGGTTTTAAAATTATTATTTTTAAAATAGTTATTTTTAAATATAAAGAGATGAAACTTCACACCATGATAGGATTTAGGTAGAGCTTTAGCCACACCAAATTTGAAACAGATCTGTTTATCCATTG
The DNA here is from genome assembly GCF_023053635.1 of Elgaria multicarinata webbii. NCBI lineage: Eukaryota > Metazoa > Chordata > Lepidosauria > Squamata > Anguidae > Elgaria > Elgaria multicarinata. The sequence goes on along the minus strand of NC_086171.1, from coordinate 212,519,927 downwards.
ATTTTTTTAGGATTTTTTTTTTAAATTGAGGTTTTTAAATTATTATTTTTAAACCATCATTGTTAAAGATAAAGAGCTAAAAGTTGGCACCATGATCGCTTTTAGGTAGAGCTTTAGCCATACCAAATTTGAAACAGATCTGTTCAACCATTGATTTTTAGGAATTTTTAAAAATTTGAGGATTTTTTTTTAAAAAATAATAATATTATTTTTAAAGATAAAGAGATGAGACTTGGCACCATGATTGCTCTTACAAGGACTTTAGCTATGCCAAGTTTGAAACATCTGTCCATCCATTGAGTTTTAGGATTTTTTTTTAAGTTTGAGGTTTTTAAAAGATAAAGGGCTGAAAGTTGGCACCATGATAGCTCTTAAGGAGAGATCTAGCCATGCCAGGTTTGAATCAGATCTGTTCATCCATTTTTTTTAGGATTTTTTTAAAAGTTCAAAGTTTTAAAATGATCGTGTTTTAAAACTGCTGGAACCATATCCTTCGAACTCAAGTTGTCAAACCTCCTCTTTGGGGTTTTGCATATTGAGCAGTTTCAGCCCTTGGCATTAAGGGGATCTCCAGTCTTTAGGTAAACTGTCACAACACCCACCCTAATGTTAGAGTAGAGAAACTTGTGACAATTATACACAAGCTTTTTTAAAAAATTGAAATTTAAAAAAGCCAGCCATCCGGCCGGCCAGTAGCAAACCCTGTTAACAACAGCAGCAGCTTGCAATGAGTGAAGACACAGTCAGAAAAGATATTTGAGGGAAGGGGAGACTGTATCACACAAAGCATAGCAAAAGCTTCAAAGTACAGCAAAACCTACAAAAGTAGGAGTGAGTGAAGTTAATTTCAGATACATTGAATCTCTCACTTGTTCTTTATTTCAGTGATTTTAACATTAAGATGTTATGTAGAACAGATTTGTCTTAAATGTGTGCTGTAAAATCAGACATGTGACCAAGGCTATGTTTGGGTGGGCACGCCCCCTTGGTGCTGGGCACGCCCCCTTGGGCCCGACCATGTTGTCCTCCTTTTTGGTTTCCAAAATATGGTCACCCTAGCAGGGCACCTGCAGCTTTAACTGTTGTGATGAAGAGGAAATTCCACCAGGTTCTATACAAATGACACCTGCTGAAATTCCCTTTTCAATACAACTGTTAAAGTTACAGGAGCTCTGTCCTCCTTTTCATATGGTCACCCTACTTAACGACTATAGCCCAGTTCATCAGATGCATGGAGTGTTATGCAAAACTTGATGTTTATATACAGGTTTAATTCTATTTTAATTTTTGCAATTTATATTTATATGTTTTAATTGTACATGTTTTAATCTTGTAAAATGCCTTGAGTCCAAGTACTGGGGAAAAGGCGGAATAAATAATAATAATAATAATAATAATAATAATAATAATAATATATTTGGGGCAGGGGGATTGTAAAGAATGAGGTCAGAAGAAAATTAAATACAAAAAGTGACAATCACATTATTAACAATACAGTAGCCACACAATGCTGTTGTTGCCAGTAACACAAACATCCTGGCCCTTAGGAAAGTCAATTAACACATATTGAACGCGTAATCAGGGCTAGGCAGACATTTTGGACTTCAACTCCCAGCATTCCTGACCTCTAGCCATGCTGGCAATGGCTTCTGGGAGTTGAAGTCCAAAAAAACCCTGCACGTCTACCGACCTTGATTCTACAAGCATGCTAGCTGGGGAGGATGGGATTTGTCATACAACACACCTGGAAGGCGCCAGGTTGGGGAAGGGCGCTCTGAACTGGGGTGGGCCGTGTTGAGACTGGACTCCTTTAGTCCGCAGTAGCATCAAAGGGCCGTATTCTCAGTAGATTTCGTTGAATACATCAGATTCTCAATTGCAGTTCTTACAACCCTCCACGTGCACGGTGTGAGTGGTAGAAGAAGCCCTTAACTAGGGTGACCTTATGAAAAGGAGGACAGGGCTCCTGTAACTTTAACAGTTGTATTGAAAAGGACATTTCAGCAGGTATATATGATATACATATATCATTTGTATATATAAGGAAACTGGTGAAATTTCCTCTTCATCGCAACAGTTAAAGCTGCAGGTGCCCTGCCCTCTTTTAAATCTGGTCACTCTAGTATAGCTCCTGCAGCTTTCACTGCTGTGATGAAGAGGGAATTTCACCAGGTTCTCCATATATACAAATGACACCTGCTGAAATTTCCAGTTCTATGCAACTGTTAAAGATACAGGAGCCCTGTCCTCCTTTTCATATGGTCACCCTAGAGTCAAGTCTATATTTGTGTCAAGTAGATGGTGCCGTGAAGTCAGCACCCACCCACCCACCCACCCACCCTTCGGCTTGAAAAAGTGGGTTTTTTTCTCTGATGGGAACCCTAGCAGAGAGAGGTATTACTATTCAGTTAGGCTGACCCTATGAAAAGGAGGACAGGACTCCTGTATCTTTAACAGTTGCATAGGAAAGGGAATTTCAGCAGGTGTCATTTGTATGCATGCAGCACCTGGTGAAATTTCCTCTTCATCACAACAGTTAAAGCTGCAGGAGCTATACTGCAGCTATACTGTGACCAGATTTAAAAGAGGGCAGGGCCCCTACAGCTTTAACTGTTGTGATGAAGAGGAAATTTCACCAGGTTCTCCATATATACAAAGGACACCTGGGCCTCATCTACACCAAGCAGAATATTCCACTATGAAAGCGGTATATAAAAGGCAGAAGCCACACTACTGCTTGATAGTGGTAATGAAGTGCACTGACAACTGTTGGGGCCCAGGACACGTCTACACCAAGCAGGATATAACACTATGAAAGTGGTATGAAAGCAGTATATGGTCTGTGTCCATGGGCCCCAACAGTTGTCAGTGCACTTCAATACCACTATAAAGCAGTAATGTGGCTCCTGCCTTTTATATACCGCTTCCATACCACTGTCATAGTGGAATATCTGCTTGGTGTAGATTAGCCCCTGCTGAAATTCCCAACTGTTAAAGATACAGGAGCCCTGTCCTCCTTTTCATAGGGTCAGCCTAGCTGAATAGTAATACCTCTTTCTGCTAGGGTTCCCATCAGAGAGAAAAAACCACTTTTTCAAGCCGAAGAGTGGGTGTGGGTGTGCTGACTTCACAGCACCGTCTACCTGACACAAATATAGACTTGACTCCCAACTCCATCCCGCATTGATAGAGGACGTTTCAAGAGTCCGTGGGGAACCGGAAGTGGGGGGCGGCGGCGGCGGTGCCGAGACTCTTGAGTCCTGCTGTGCCTCTTTAGGAGGCGTGTGGACGGCGCTCGGCGATGACGCGTGGAGCTGCGCCTTCCGCGGGCAGGAAGTGAGTGCGGTGTTTGCAGGGGAGGGGGCAGGGCCGGAGGCGTCTGACGTCGCGCCGTCGAGCCAGGAGTTGTTGCTGCCGCTGCCGCCGCCGCCGCCGCCGCCGCCTCTCCGCCATCCGCAGCAGCGCAACGGTCTCGGGGCCCGGGCGAGATGGAGAGCGCCAGCCAGGGTAGGGGGCGAGGGAAGGGGTCAGCGGTGGGGCCTGGCTGCGGAGGGGAGGCCAGGCCAGGCCTCGGGGGGCAGGAGGCCAAGGAGGACGATGCCCTGCCCGGGGCCTACGTTCGCTTTGCGCCGCTAGAGTAATAAACAAACCCACCCCTGCACGTAGAAAGCTAGCATGTCAGGGAGACGGTCTCTCGCCTGTCCTTCTCGCTAACCGTGTGGTGTAGTGGTTAGAGCCTTGGACGGGGAGTCGGGAGACCCGGTTTCTAGTCCCCACTCGGCCAAGGAAACCCGCTGGGTGACTTTGGGCCAGGCACAGACTTCTCAGCTCAACCTACCTCACAGGGTGGTTGTTGTTGTTGTGGAGGAGGAGGAAGAGGAAGACCATGTAAGTCCCTTTGGGTTCCTTGCAAGAGGGGAAAAGCGGGGAATAAGTGCAATCATCCTAATGCGAAGTGAAACATGCTAGATTTCTATGAGCAAGGTGTGTGTGTGTGTGTGTGTGTGTGTGTGTGTGTGTGTGCGCTTGGCGTAGAGGAATGGTGTGAGCCTGCATTTAATGGCTTGAGGAGGAGGTGTAGGTGGACCATCCCCAGAGGGAGAGGAGGTCAAGGTTTGAACGGGGTGTGCTTGCCTCTGGGGCGGCGGTGGGGCAGGCGAAGCAGAGAGGAGGCCGGGCTTGGTGGGAGGGGAGGGGAGGGTGTGGACACGCAGGAATGGTCAGCATGGAGCAAAGGAGAAGGGAGGGGCTGGAGACTCAGAGCAGGACAGGTGTGGGGTGGGTATGTGTCTGTGTGCACTTTGAGAAGCTGGTGGGGCTTGAGAAGTGTTTGCTCCCCGGGGATTTTGTGTGTTCATCTATCACCTTGCTATAAAGCTGTCGAGGCGATTTGCAGCAGTGTAAAACTTGGGTCTGCGTAGGAACTTGGCTTTGCATTGATTGCGGGGTGGACGGGAGTGGATTACAGGTTTCGAGGGTATTCTTTGGGGAGCTGTGAAACGGAGGTGGGCCCTGGGAGGCTGAGAATGTGGGTGAGGGGTTGTGGGAGGCTTGTGGTGGGGGGTTGTGTCGGCCGGTGCATCAGGATTAAGACTTGGAACTTATTTTCGATGACCTGTGAGCGGTGGTGTTGGGAGGGCTTGATTGTTGGAGAACTCAGGAGGACAGAGAGACCAGCTCCAGGGGGTGATTGTGGGGTTCAGAAGCCTCCGTGGTAAGCTTTGAAGTGGGGCACAGGATGGGAAGCATGAGAGTTCGTGGAGGGTAGTGGTTTCTGGAGCTGCAGGCCCAGAGGAAGAAGAGCTGGAGAGCTGGGAAGTGATTGGGGGTGGATGGGAGGGGATTACAGGTGAGATGTTAACCTTGGGGGTACTTGGATCAAGTCTTGATTCATATACGACCCCTTAACTAGCGAGCCTCAAAGACTTGATGCTCAAAGAGGGGGTTGAAAGGGGGAGGGCTTGTGGTGGAATTCGAGGAGGCTGGGTGGTTCACTTCTCCGAGCAGCCCATAATAATCTTAAGTGGGTTAGGTTGAGATCAAAGTCTTATAGCTCTGGGCTGCTCTGGATTTTCTGCTTTCCTTTCTCAAGAAAGCTTTGATGCTTTCCAGCGAAGTCTGTGTGGCCTTCCTCTGTTTCTCAAGCAGTCGCATTAATTTCTAATGTGTGGTCTTCTCCCGTTCTCTCTGGAATCTTGTCTGCTATTGAAACTGGCACCCAGCTGTCAAGGAAGGGCGTGGTGGTGTTTGGTAACTAACATGTGTGCGTGTTACTGTGTGTCTCTGAATGTGCAGCTGCTATCTCATCTGGAGGGTGATGTATGTAGGGTTCTACAGATCATGGTAGAAGGTGGATCTTGAGTGGATACAGATTTTAATATTTATTTAAAATATTTCTTGGACGCCTTTAGGGCAGAAGCCCTCCCAAGGTGGCAGACAGCAATAAAAACGCGTAAAACCGGTACAACATTAAGACATTAAAACACATTAAAAACAGGAAGGACGTGATAGATTGAGGGGAGACATGATAACACTCTTGAGATACTTAAAAGGTTGTCACGCAGAGGAAGGCCAGGATCTCTTCTCGATCCTCCCAGAGTGCAGGACATGGAATAACGGGCTCAAGTTACAGGAAGCCAGATTCCGGCTGGACATCAGGAAAAACGTCCTGACTGTTAGAGCAGTACGACAATGGAAACAATTGCCTAGGGAGGTTGTGGGCTCTCCCACACTAGAGGCATTCAAGAGGCAGCTGGAAAACCATCTGTCAAGGATGCTTTGAGATAGATTCTTGCAATGAGCAGGGGGTTGGACTCGATGGCCTTGTAGGCCCCTTCCAACTCTTACTATCCTATGATTATGTGACAATAAAAACAGCAAGAACACAGATGAAGAAAGTCCTATGAGTTCTTCCTGGTGTAAAGTTGGCAAGTTGTAATTCCTTGAAAGTGTTGCTGCGGCTTGCTGAAGGGTAAGCCTGCAGCAGAACAATTGGAAAAACCCTGGAAGCTTACCTGCCCCGTTTCTCAAGGCTGATCCCTGGGAAGTCCTAGCTCACACTTGCCCATATCACTTGCTTGGAATACAGCCAGAGCTTCACACAGTGAGGTTGTGTTAGATTAGTTTATCAGTGTTGTTTGCTTGTGTCCTGCCTGTCCTTCAAGCACGTAGCAAAGTGATATCTAGCGTCTCCACAAAATTGTGAGGAAAGCTAGGCAGAGTTTGGGAGTTAACCAAGTTCTGTCTGTGAACTTCGGAGCTGAATGTTGATTTGAACTTCTCTGCCACATCATAGGCTGCCTGGCTGCCTTCTCAAGTCTCCCGGCTCTCTTTTCCTAAGCCCAGTAAGCAACCAGAGATCTTTCTGTTTATTCCACCCTATTAGGATCAGCCTAGCTCAGTCAGCGCCTGTTTGCTTCAGCACCCTGGAGCATTAGGCCACAGGTCGCAATGCTGCCACAAATGCCTTCCGAAACAGATTTAGTTAAGCAAACTATGTCATCGTGGTTTTAAGGGGTGGGTTAGTGTTTTTGTGTGTGTGTGTTTTAGGGAATAAGATGCATAGAAGCTGTTAAACATCTGCATTGCAAGTTGCTTATCTGTACATCTGAAAATGTATGTTGTATCTGCAGTGTCCCGGGATTGGCGATGGCTACCTGTTTGCTGCGTGAAATGGCCCCTGGCCTTCTTGCAGAGAGGTTGGCCAGATCATTAGGTTGCCATTCCCAAATCTGTCAGTCAGAGGGGTGATGGGAATACCTTGCTTCTTGGGATAGAAGATTTTTTTCATAGTTGTTGTCCTTTATTTATTTTATTATTGCATTTATATCCCGCCCATTTTCCTCCAAGGAACCCAATACTTAAAAAGTTGTCACACAGAGGAGGGCCAGGATCTCTTCTCGATCCTCCCAGAGTGCAGGACACGGGATAACGGGCTCAAGTTAAAGGAAGCCAGATTCCAGCTGGGCATCAGGAAAAACTTCCTGACTGTTAGAGCAGTATGACAATGGAACCAGTGACCTAGGGAAGTTGTGGGCTCTCCCACACTAGAGGCCTTCAAGAGGCAGCTGGACAAGCATCTGTCAGGGATGCTTTAGGGTGGATTCCTGCCTTGAGCAGGGGGTTGGACTCGATGGCCTTGTAGGCCCCTTCCAACTCTGCTATTCTGCGATTCTATGAGGCGTACATAATCACCCTCCTCCTCTCTTTATCCTCACAACAACAACCCTGTGAGGTAGGTTGGGCTGAGAGTCTGTGACTGGCCCAAAGTCACCCAGTGGGTTTCCACGGCCGAGTGAAGACTAGAACCTGGATCTCCCGACTCCCAGTCTGACACTTTCGCCTCTACACCACACTTTTGAGTCCTCTGAGCTTGTGGGCAGCTACTTGTCTGCAGCTCTTGATATGCAAATACGTTCCCCCAACCCTTCTGGTTGGGATTTGATTCAGAATGCCCCATTCCTCTTTCCCGTGGCTTCTTCTCTGTATAGAACATCTGCTAGACTAACATGCTTTGCCTTTTTAACTGCCTATCCTTTCCCCCTGCTTTGCTTCTTGTCCGTGACAGATATCAACCTTAACTCTCCCAACAAAGGTCTGCTGTCCGATACAATGACGGATGTGCCTGTGGATAATGCCAGTGCTGCTGCTGCCCCTCCTCCTCCAAGGGCCTCGTCCTACAATGGACTCACTGAAGCTGAGGAAGAGGAGCTCAAGTCTGAGTTGGCCAAGGTAAAGGAGGGTTCTCCCTCGACAGGTCTTTGTAGTTTGCTTTCTTGAAGTAATACAAGGGAAACTGGATAATTCTGTCCGTCCATCCCCAGACTGAGGAGCATTATAATCGCAGGTCTGAATTTCTTAAGCGTCTGGTGTAACTTCGTCATTCCTCCTTTGTCTGTGGAGTTCTTTCTGTACTTAGACGCTGTGAAATATTACACAGAGGGAACATCAGCGTTCCCTGCAGAATACCTTAATTTATTTGGAGCTGTTGTATGGCGTACCACAAGGTGCCATCCTATCCCCAATGCTGTTTAACGTCTGCATGAAACCGCTGGGAGAGATCATCCGGAGGCATGGGGCGGGGTGCTATCAGTATGCTGATGACACCCAAATATATTTCTCTATGCCTTCAATAACAGCGTCAGCTAAGGCTAGTGTGTCTCCTCTGAATGAATGCTTGGAGGCGGTAATGGGCTGGATGAGGAAGAACAATGTAGCTGAATTCAGACCAAACAGAGGTGCTTGCTGTCAAGGGCTCTGACACAGGTTTGGAGGTGTGTCAGCCGGTTCTGGATGGGGCTACACTCCCCCTGAAAGACTGTGTTCGCAGTTTGGGGGTGCTCCTGGATCCGTCGCTCCAAATGACAGCCCAGATGGATGCGACAGCCAGGAGCGCCTACTATCAGGTTCGGCTGATACGCCAGTTGCGCCCCTTCTTAGAGTCAGAAGACCTAAAGACAGTAGTGCATGCGCTGGTAACCTCAAGGCTTGACTTCTGCAATGCGCTCTACATGGGGCTACCATTGTACCTAGTTTGGAAAATTCAACTAGTTCAAAATATGGCAGCCAGGTTGGTCACCAGTACATCTAGGGGGTGAGCATATTACCCCAACATTAAAATCACTCCACTGGCTGCCGATTAGTTTCCGGGCAAAGTACAAAGTGTTGGTTATTACCTTTAAAGCCCTACATGGTTTGGGTCCAGGTTACCTGCGGGATCGCCTTCTCCCATACTGTCCGCCCCTCACACTCAGGTCCTCTGGGGTGAACTTACTTCAGTCAGCTAAAACTAGGCTGACATCAGTTTCCCAGAGGACCTTTTCTTCTGTCGCCCCCAGATTGTGGAACGGCCTGCCGGAGAGATTCATAAAATTAACTCTCTGTGTGATTTTAAGGCAGCTTTGAAGACTAGCCTTTTCCGGCAGGCCTATCCAGATCGATGTAAAATCATGATTTTTTTAAGATGTATTGATTCCTTTTCTAATGTTGTTCCCCGCCTCGATCCAAAGGGAGAGGTGGGTAAGAAATTATTATTATTATTATTATTATTATTATTATTATTATTATTATTATTATTATTTTATTACATTTTTGTCCTGTCCTTCCTCTGAGGAGCTCAGTGTGGCAAATAGGATTCTTTTTCTTTTCCCCTCCTCCAGTTTGTCCTTAAAACGAACTGACGAGGTAAGTTGGAGCAGGATACTAGCCCAAGGATGAGCACCATGTGGCTCTCCAGACGTTCTGGCCTACAACTCCAAAATTATGCCTGGTGTGGAGAATGTGGATCGGGAGACATTTTTCTACCTCTCTCAAAATCCTAGAACCCAAAGGGGTCATCCCATGAAGCTGATGGGTGGGAGATCCAGGACAAATAAAAGGAAGGACTTCTTCACACAGTGAATAGTTAAATTATGGAACTCACTACCACAAGATGTAGTGATGGACGCCAATTTGGATGGCTTTAAAAAGGGGGTTGGATCAATTCCTGGAGCCAAAGGCTATCCATGGCTACTAGCCCTGATGGCTGTGTGCTGTCTCAAGTATTCGAGGCAATAAGCCTGTATGCACCAGTTGCTGGGGAACATGGGTGGGAGGGTGCTGTTGCACCATGTCCTGCTTGTTCATCCCTGGCCGATGGCTGGTTGGCCACTGTGCGAACAGAGTGCTGGAATAGATGGACCCTTGGTCTGATCCAGCATCAGGGCACTTCTGATGTTCAGAGGCAGTAGTGAGAGGTCATGGTAGTTGTAAGCCAAAACATCTGATGGGCCGGAGGTTGCCTACCCCAGCACTATCCCAAGGTCACCCAGTGAGCTTCATGTTTGGGTTGGGGATGGGAGATGAGGTTCCCCCACTCCCAAGTCCAGCGTAGTAGTCTCTGTGCCACAAGATGTGGTGATGGCCACCAATTTGGATGGCATTAAAAGGGGATTGGATACATTCCTGGAGGAGAAGGCTGTGAATGGCTACTAGTCCTGATGGCTAAGTGCAACTTCTAGTATCAGAGGCAGTAAGCCTGTATACACCAGTTGCTGGGGAACATGGGCGGGAGGGGGTTGTTACGCCAGCCCCGTTCAAAAGAGACCTTAAACTACGGCTTTAACCACAGTGAATAAGGCTTTTTGCCTTATTCCCCATAGTTAAAGCTGTGGTTTAAGGTGTCTTCTGAACAGGGCCACCGTGTCCTGCTTATGGGTTCCTGGTTAAAGTAAAATAGAAGGCTGTGGTTGAAAATAACAATAGTACCATATGAGTGATAACACTCAACCACAACAGTAGTCCGGTACAAGTCCTGTTTCGAGGATTCTTCGTCAGTGGGACGCTGTAAAATGATACAAAAACACCTTACTCAGCATTTGTAACCAATCACATACGTTGTCATTTACTACATACAATGCAAGAAAACAGAGTCTATTGGCCTCACCAACTGGGACACAAAAGGAGCCGCGGCCGTACATTTAGAGTGGAACCCTCCAAGGTTTATCTAAAGAAGAAATAGTGAAACTTGTAATTATAATTATAAACTATCCAAAACCTAAGTTGATCATACAAAACTATACTAAAGACTCTCAAGGCTTATCACCATATCATTTTCACGTATTCAAGCCGTCAGATAATGCTCTCAATTTCTTGACGAGATTTCAAAAAGCTCCCAGTTCTTATAGAGCAGCGGTTCTCAACCTGTGGGTCGGGACCCCTTTGGGGGTCGAATGACCCTTTCACAGGGGTCGCCTAAGACCATCGGAAAACACATATTTCCGATGGTCTTAGGAAACTGTATTGACTGAACTATGTCATGTGTCATCTTTTGTATTATCAAAGCTAGTGTTATGTATTATTTTCATTACCAAACCATCCCATGACAATGGATCGTGTAGAGAAGAACGAAAATAATTTTATGGTTGGGGGTCACCACAACATGAGGAACTGTATTAAAGGGTCGCGGCATTAGGAAGGTTGAGAACCACTGTTATAGAGTGTAGTTAAAATAGCTTAATTGGCCACTGTGTGAACAGAGTGCTGGACTAGCTGAACCCTCGGTCTCATACAGCAGGGCTCTTCTTAAGCAAATACATCACCCCTTTGACCTAGAACCTGCTCACATTCCTTCAGTTTATGGATAAGTAATAGGCACGTAGGGCTGGTTTTCACACATTGTTCCCAGGAACGCTGGAGTTCCTCAGTAATGAAGGATGCCAAATGCCGCCTACTACCAACCTTCCTCTTCATTCCAAGACCTCAGGACAGCATTGGGGTTTTTTTTTTTGAGATAATGGCCTTTTCAGCAGCTGCACCAAAACTGTGAAGCACTCTAAGCCCAGGTACTTAGCGGCGGCTGCCCCCTCTCTGTCTTATAGTTGGTGAAGACATCTTTATTTTGGCAAGCTTTTGCTTTGCTAAGTACCTGATGTTTTATTGAAAGGTTGTGTTTTTATCTTTGGGCAGGCTTCAGCCTTGTGCAACCTACGTCTTAGTTGAAATCTGCACGCCCTACCCATACGTTCTGTGTTCACAAAGCTAGAGTACCTGCTCAGAAACTCTGGGCAGTTGAGGTGTAACTACTCTAAATTAAATGATCTTGCGTCTCCACCATTGCGTAACAGCTGTGTCCATCTAGTCCAGGTTTGCTTTAGGCCGATTCTGTTGAACAGTTTCAGTCCTGGGATGTCTCTTTAGCTTTGCGATCGGCACCCACTTTGTGATAGGTACAAGTGTCCATGTGTTGGTGGTGCCAGCGCTGCCACCACTTTACATCAAGCTGCAACCTGCTTTTGGTCCCAAGCCACCAGGTGCACAGAGCAGCTTAAGACGTCAAGGGGTGGCGGCGATTAATAGATTTAGGGCCCAACCCTACACTAAAGTTCAGACAGAAAAAAAAAAGCCCAGCTCCTAGCATTCCAGGGAGTTGTAGGGTTTCTCTCTGTCCTGACGTGCATAGGATTGGTCCCTTAGATAACTTCGTGGTTCTTAACCTCGTATCTGGAGTTACAAAATTGAATTGCCTCTTTTGCAGGTGGAAGACGAAATTGGCACCCTGCGCCAGGTGTTGGCCGCCAAAGAGAGACACTGTGGAGAACTGAAGAGAAAACTGGGATTGACCCCCTTGGATGGCCTGAAGCAAAACCTCTCGAAAAGCTGGCATGACGTCCAGGTCTCCAACGCGTAGGTGTTCCCTAGGAGGCTTGTGTGTAACCTGCAAAAAATAGGAGCAGTGGCCCTAGGGAGGCTTCAGGAAACACAGGGGGAAAGCGTACTTTGGCCAAACAGAGAGAGGATGCATCCTCCCACCTAGCCCACATCCTGGCTATGAAGTTTTGTCCTCCCGTGATCCTGAAGCAATTTGCTTTCTTTCCCAGAAAGATACTTGAAGGGTTCCTACATGAGGTTTCCATTGTTGGTCATGGAACATAAGAGCCCCGTTAAGCCGTGGGGCCCATTGCTGACTGGGGCAGCCCTGCCTGTGCATGAGGGGTGTGTTCGCTTCCTCGGATCGTGGTCTTAGCCTGGGTGATTTAAGTCGAAACGACCGTGTGGAGTTGAAAAACAACCAACCACCTCTCTGCGGCTTCTGAAATTGGCTTTGCGGTGCATGTTCTGTTCCATGCATCCCGTTCCACAATTTTATTTTACTTTTGTCATTCTAAACCACTCTCTTCGCCCAAAGGCACCGTGCAAACTTCAAAGCTCCCAGTACACTTTGTAACTCAAGAAAGCACGAAAGAAAGCTGTAAATTTAAGTGCGGCTTTCTTTTCTCTGATGGGAGTACAGCCTAGGCCAGAGGTGTAGAACCAGAACAGGACAGGGGGCCAAATTGCCCTTCTCCAGACCCTCTGTGTGCTGGATGATGTTGGTGGGTGTGGCCACACTCACGGACGTCATCACCTTGCCCATTTTGCCTTTCTCCATGCTGAGAGAGCCGTCGAGTTCCAAGTCCGTCGTCACGAAGGAAGGAAGGAGCTTGGCTGGCACTGGAGAGAGCAGCTATGCCTCCCAGTGCCACCTGCTACCTCTGATCTCAGATTGGTAGCAGGGGTGGTATGCAGGAGAATCCCTGCTGTTATCTCCAATCTCAGGTCGGAGATAACCACGTGGATTTCTTCAGGGTCAGGGCTTGGAGCCAACCCTGCCTACTAGAGGCTCTCATGGAGACTCTGTGGGCCAGTTGTGGAACCTCCACGGGCCAGTTAGGCCCATGGCTTGCACATCCCGCATCCCTGGCTAGACTCCTCTTTTGTCCTAGGCAGTCGTGAGTGTTGGGCTCTTGAAGCTTGCCCTGTTTTCAGGAGTGCGATTGACCCCTAGGTTTTTGTTTCTAGTTATATGAAAACCTCTGAGAAACTGGGAGAGTGGAATGAGAAAGTGACCCGGTCGGACCTGTGAGTTCTTCTCCCATCTTCCAAGCACTGCCTCCTCCTTCCTTGTCCTACTCTCCAGTTCGCTGCACCTTTTCCTTTTGGTTCCGAAGGAAGCTGGCTGTGTGCTTGGAATGCGGAGGAGCCGCATTCAGGCCTCTTGCTTATTCTTTGCCCCTAAACGTTTCTTGGCCATGTTCAAGATTGAACACCTTCCTGGCCTTCTGTACGTTCTCTTGTGTAGGGAAAGGAAAATTCCAATCAGTTACCAGATGACATTGGAGGTTCGCGAGAGTACAGCGAGGAATATTATTATTATTATTATTTAGAATATTTATATACCACTCCCCATTGAAAAATTTCGGAGCGGTGTACAAGGTAAAATGAAAAAGAAAAAACAGAATAAAAACAGTTAAAACAAAATTTAAAAGAAGCAATAACAGTTATCCAAGGCTGCATGTTAGAGAAAGGCTTCTTGGAATAAAGATGTTTTCAGGAGGCGCCGAAAGGAGTACAAGGTTGGCGCCTGCCTGACCTCCAGAGGCAGGGAATTCCACAGGAGGGGGGCCACCACGCGGAAGGCTCTTCCCCCGGTGGATTCCAATCGGAGGATGGATCTAGGTGGAACCACCAGGAGCAGGCCCTCGGATGACCTCAGTGACCGGGCAGGTTGGTAAGGGAGAAGGTGCGCTCTCAGGTATCCTGGTCCCAAGTTGTTTAGGGCTGCATTGATTCTTTGGGCGCAACTGAGTATCTGTCTGATCTGCTAACGTGGCACTTCACAGCGTAACGTCAGCAAAAGCGGTCCTTGCAGCTTTATTATTTATTTATTAATTACATTTCTATACCGCCCAATAGCCGGAGCTCTCTGGGCGGTTCACAAAAATTCTGGTGCTTGTGGGAGATGACAGATCGAGGCGTGGGTGCGAGCGGGTCAAGGCTAGAAAGGGCTGGCTGTGATCCAGTGCAGCCTCCTATGCCTAAAGGGCTGGAACTCTGTGTTACACAGTCGCCTTGCATGTTGAAACCCTGCCTGCAACTTCTGCCTTGCCAAGTGGTGTTGGGCGGAGATGATTTGCGGTGGAGAAGCATTGGGGAGGGACACTTAACCCCCCCTCTCCTGCCCATTGCTTTTCTCCTGCAAACACTTGCTGGGAACCCTGGCCTGTGGGGAAGGTTTCTGCACCCTCACCCAGCACGTCTCCCCTGCCATTGTCCCCACTGCTTCCATAGAATCATAATCATAGAATAGCAGAGTTGGAAGGGGCCTACAAGGCCATCGAGTCCAACCCCCTGCTCAATGCAGGAATCCACCCTAAAGCATCCCTGACAGATGGTTGTCCAGCTGCCTCTTGAAGGCCTCTAGTGTGGGAGAGCCCACAACCTCCCATGGGAACTGATTCCATTGTCGTACTGCTCTAACAGGAAGTTTTTCCTGATGTCCAGCTGGAATCTGGCTTCCTTTAACTTGAGCCCGTTATTCCGTGTCCTGCACTCTGGGAGGATCGAGAAGAGATCCTGGCCCTCCTCTGTGTGACAACCTTTGAAGTATTTGAAGAGTGCTATCATGTCTCCCCTCAATCTTCTCTTCCCCAAGCTAAATATGCCCAGTTCCTTAAGTCTCTTCATAGGGCTTTGTTTCCAGACCCCTGATCACCCTGGTTGCCCTCCTCTGAACACGCTCCAGCTTGTCTGCCTCCTTCTTGAATTGTGGAGCCCAGAACTGGACGCAATACTCTAGATGAGGCCTAACCAGGGCCGAATAGAGAGGAACCAGTACCTCCCATGGTTTGGAAGCTATACTTCTCTTAATGCAGCCCAAAATAGCATTTGCCTTTCTTGCAGCCATATCGCACTGTTGGCTCATATTCAGCTTGCAATCTACAACAATTCCAAGATCCTTCTCGTTTGTAGTATTGCTGAGCCAAGTATCCCCCATCTTGTAACTGTGCCTTTGGTTTCTATTTCCTAAATGTAGAACTTGGCATTTATCCCTATTAAATTTCATCCTGTTGTTTTCAGCCCAGCACTCAAGGACTGCTGGGCTGAGGAATCAGGGCAGCAGGAGTTTCAGCTGCGAGGCGGCTGCCAGAAACGTAGCTCCTCTCTCAAAGCGAGGCAGACAGGTGGCACAAGCTAGGTGCTCCGACTTACCGGGTGACGGGAGGTTGGAAGAGTTCAAGCTAACACAGCGGCAGCAAATCTACGCATCTCTCCTCAAAGCCCCGCTGAGCTCAACAGGGCCTTGCTAAGTAGGTGCGTATAGATCTGCAGCCTTCTCGGGGCATGCCGTCTTTCGGTTTTAAGGCAAGGAAGGGAATCTGTGGCCCCCAGCTCCATCGCAAGATCCTCGCTGGGTTTTGGGCTGTGCAGAGCAGACATGCTTCGGTGCTGCTTTTGTGTGGGTGGGAGGGGGGTGGAGGGAGGTGTAGGCGTGTACGCGGGTAAGGCCGGCTGTTTGCATGCCTCTCTGCGGAGCTGTACGTGCCTGTGTGTGCAAGAGGCATGGTGAGCGAATGAAAATGTAACCTACGTCAGCCTTGTATTTAACCACTTGCCTGCTCATCGTACGCAACCAGTAGTTGCATCCTGGTGAGTGAGCAGGCTGGCCGAGGAGGGGCTGAGCGCTCTGTGTCTCTTCTGGTTTCTCTGCTGGGCACGGGCGACGGGGGAAGCTCCATCTGCGTGTCCAACATGGAACATTGGCAGGCTGGTAGAGAAGGTGCAGACCTGTGTGCCAGACCCTCTCATGAGTAGAAAATAGATGAGTAACTTCTGGGCTTATTAACAAGGCTGACAGAGTCAGTTTAAAGCTAATGACGTGCCTTTGAAACTAATCCTTGCTCAGATTCTAAAGCTTAACTGGGATTTTTCTCGACACTCCCTACGAAATAATGAGATTTGGGGTTGAACTAGGTAATTCGCTGCCTGTTTGGTCATGAATAAGGCAACGACCTGCCCCAAATGCTAGGAAAAAACCAAAAGGCCAGAGTTTGGGTGTAAGTGTTGGGTGTTGGAGGCTGCTGTACTCTGTAGTACCTGCTACTCTCAGCGTGAGCTTGCTAGTTGCTAAAATAAACATTTTTCACCCTCATTATCCCAGATGCTGCAATGCAGCTAATTACAAGTGTCGGGCAGGCCGCGGGCAGCAGTTAGACACGCTTTCCTGCCATCTAGCCTTTCCAGTCAATGATTTTCCACAGAGGAGGCATACAAAGAAATTTTAAAACTGGAATTGCAGTGCTCTAGAAGCACATTCAGCACATTCTGGTCAGATGTACCTCCTCGCTTTTAGGTTTGAGCTTAAGGAAGGCCAGTTCTGTAGATTTACAGTTGAAGTTGGCCATGCACAGCACTGATTGGCTGATGACCGTGTTACCACAGACCCACCTTCCATCACTGCCCTTCCTGCAACACTTTGCAACCTTTTGCACTTGATTGTGCTTTAAAACAAATAAGGTGCCCAGTGAGTGTTAAATTGAATAAAGAGGTGCAGCACATTCTTTTAAAGCAATTATTCAATTCGCAGCGTTGTAGGTGAGGCCCCAAACTGATGATTAAAACAGCTTCTGAATCACCGGCAAGTATTTATTTTATTTCCAGCAGTTTAACCCTGCTCTTGAGCCCAGACCGCAGCAGCATACAAATTTCAGCAGCAAATCGGTGTCTCCCTTCAGGCTTACAGTCTGAAAGACGCGACACAAGAAATATGTCTGTCGTGGTAAAAGGTGGGAGGAAGGTGGGTTCACACTGTGGGAGAAAAAAAGCCATAATAAATGATGTTCTGATGCTCCTCTGTATATAACCATTGCTTTGTCCTATCTGTGTTGTCTAACTAGTAACTTATGAACCACTAAGCCTTGGGCGGTGGTTCTTCTCTTGTCTTCTACACTTAGATTGAAAGAGATGCTAAAATTCTTGAACATTTAAAACACCTGGAGTGCTCCAGATGTGTTGGACTGCACCTCCCAGAATGCCCCAGCCAGCAGAGCTGGCTGGGGCATTCTGGGAGTTGTAGTCCAACACATCTGGAGCGCCCCAGGTTGAGGAAGGCTGATTTAAAAGAAGGTGGTGGTGGGGGGAATCATTCCCTTTTGAACAGGATTTCCCCCAGAAAGCCTGTATACCTTGTGGACTGGTGGCAAATGACACAAACCACAGCGAAATTACCTAAAAACGTCGTCGAGATAAGTGGCTGATGTGACTGGATTATGATTTGGAGTGCCACGGAAGAGCCGTGTCCTAAATGGTGGCCCATACATAATTCTATCAATAAATAAGTATGGTATTGGCCCCTTCTCTAACCTCCGTTGTATTTATAGATATGTTTCGGCCAGCAGCACACTGGAGGACTGGAATGAGAAATTAACCCAATCAGACGCGTGAGTGCCTTAACCTTTAGCCTAAAGCACGCTCCCTTTATACCATATTATACCGCAGCTAACAGTTCCTTCCTCGCACTAACTACCTTTCTGCTTGATCCCTGTTCTGTAAATGCTACTTGTTTGGTGAAGAATGACTCTAGCTAAAAGCGTTGGGATGCTGAACTTTTCTCTAGGACAGTCACGAAGTGATTAATGATGTCTGCCCAGCGGTGCTTGGAAGTAATTGGCTTCATCTTTTCCTGGGATTCCTTCAGTAGATCTCAGCTGGGATAAAGCAAGTTAATGCCAGCACATAAAGTTATGGTCAGGGGTCTGTGCACGCTGCAGTTCTGTGGCTGTGGGTGCGAAATTCAGCTTTTTGAGTATTTCCGCTTCCATTTTTTAATATTTTTTTTGCAGTTTTCTAGCCCATAGAGCTGTGAAGTTATGCTTGTGAGTGTGTGGGTGTTCCTTCTGAAATCTCAAGCCAAAGGTGGTACTATTTATTTATTATTTATTATTTATTTAGAATATTTATATACCGCTCCCCATTGAAAAAATTTCGGAGCGGTATACAAGGTTAAATAAAAATAAAAACAGTTAAAGCAAAATTTAAAAGAAGCAAAAACCGAGATTCACGGCTGCATGTTAAAGAAAGGCTTCTTGGAATAAAGATGTTTTCAGGAGGCGCCGAAAGGAGTATTATTATTATTATTATTATTATTATTTATTTATATAGCACCATCAATGTACATGGTGCTGTACAGAGTAAAACAGTAAATAGCAAGACCCTGCCGCATAGGCTTACAATCTAATAAAATCATAGTAAAACAATAAGGAGGGGAAGAGAATGCAAACAGGTACAGGGTAGGGTAAGCAGGCACAGGGTAGGGAAAAACTAACAGTAGAAAGTAACAGTAGAAGTCTGCACAACATCAAGTTTTAAAAGCTTTAGGAAAAAGAAAAGTTTTTAGTTGAGCTTTAAAAGCTGTGGTTGAACTTGTAGTTCTCAAATGTTCTGGAAGAGTGTTCCAGGCGTAAGGGGCAGCAGACGAAAATGGACGAAGCCGAGCAAGGGAAGTAGAGGCCCTTGGGCAGGCGAGAAACATGGCATCAGAGGAGCGAAGAGCACGAGCGGGGCAATAGTGTGAGATGAGAGAGGAGAGATAGGAAGGAGCTAGACCGTGAAAAGCTTTGAAGGTTAACAGGAGAAGTTTATATTGGATTCTGAAGTGAATTGGAAGCCAATGAAGAGATTTCAGAAGCGGAGTAACATGGTCGGAGCGGCGAGCCAAGAAGATGATCTTTGCGGCAGAGTGGTGAACAGAAACCAACGGACTGATGTGAGAAGAAGGAAGGCCAGAGAGAAGAAGGTTGCAGTAGTCCAACCGTGAAATAACCAGTGCATGAACAAGCGTCTTGGCAGAAGAGACAGACAAAAATGATCGAATCCTGGCAATATTATACAGGAAAAATCGACAAGATTTAGCTACTGCCTCAATATGAGGAATAAAGGAGAGCGAGGAGTCGAAGATAAAGCCAAGGCTACGAGCTTCCTTGACCGGAGTAAGCGTAACATCATTGACAGTAAGAGAGAATGAGAGATGAGGAGAAGGTTTAGGAGGAAAAACAAGCAATTCAGTCTTTGCCATGTTAAGCTTCAAGCGACGATGAAGCAGCCAAGCTGAGATATCTGAAAGACATGCCGAGATACGATCGTGAACATCAGGAGAAAGTTCCGGAGATGACAGATATAGTTGTGTATCATCGGCGTACAGATGATATTGGAGGCCATGAGATTGAATAAGCTTGCCCAAGGGCAACATGTATAAGGAAAACAACAACGGGCCAAGCACCGAGCCTTGCGGAACCCCTACTGAAAGGGGAAAGGAGGAAGACGAGCTGCCATTAGCCAACACGCTGAAAGAGCGACCCGCTAGATAGGAGGCAAACCAGTTATAGACAGAGCCACAAAATCCAAGGTCATGAAGGGAATCTAAGAGAAGATCATGATCAACCGTGTCAAAGGCTGCAGTTAGATCAAGGAGAATAAGAACGGAATAATGGCCTTTAGACTTGGCAGTAAGGAGATCATTGGTGATCTTAGTAAGGGCTGTTTCGGTGGAATGCAGAGGACGGAATCCAGATTGAAATGGATCCAAAGCAGAGTTACTAGAAAGAAAGTCAAGACAGCGAGAGTAGACCGCACGCTCCAGGATCTTTGAAACAAACGGCAACAAAGAGACAGGTCGGTAGTTAGATAGAGATAGCCTATCAAGAGTAGGTTTCTTGAGAATGGGAGAGACTGTAGCATGTTTAAAAGCAGAAGGAAATGAACCAGAGGACAGAGAAAGATTAATAATATGTAGCAAGGAAGGGAGGATAGCAGGAATAAGATTAATAAAGACGCGAGAAGGAATCGGATCACGAGAAC